>NC_073384.1:59443500-59784750 GCF_028641065.1 Leucoraja erinaceus | reverse complement strand
CTCCAGGTGTGGTCTCACTAGGGCTCTGTACAACTGCAGAAGGACTTGTGTTTAAGAAGGAACTGCAGATGATGGAGAATCGAAGGTACACAAAAAATGCTGGAGAAACTCAGCGGGTGCAGCAGCATCTATGGAGCGAAGGAAATAGGCAACGTTTCGGGCCCAAACCCTTCTGAAGGGTTTCGGCCCGAAACGTTGCCTATTTCCTTGCTCCATAGATGCTGCTGCACCCGCTGAGTTTCTGCATTTTTTGTGTACCTGCAGAAGGACTTGGTTGGGTGTTTGGATGTCAAACATGCAAATCATGCAAAAGATCCTTCAGCAGTGGCTGAGTATAACTAGAATCTCAATACTGGAGATATATTAGCAAGAACAGAAAATTGATGTTGTTTTGCTAATTCTGAGTAGTTTTCAAGGATTTCAGAACGACTATGTTGGTGAAAATCATCTTGTGCAATGAGGTGCCTGCAGTAGGTAGTTTATGCCGAAGAAACCTACAGAAGGGTAGAAACAAAGTGCTGGAGTAACTCAGCAGGTCAGGCAGCATCTCTGGAGAAGATAGGTAGGTGATGTTTTGGGTCGAGACCCTTCTTCAGTCTGAAGAAGGCTCCCGACCCAAAAGGTCACCTATCCATTTTCTACAGAGATGCTGCCTGACCTGCTGAATTAGTCCAGTATTTTGTGTCTATCTTTGGTAAAAACCAGCATCTGAAGTTCCTTTTCCATTACAGGTATATTTAAACGTAGTGCAGAAGGGTTGGGATCACCGTGCCTCGTGGACAAAAGGCTTTAGGGTAGATCTGAGATTCTGAACTTTGAGCATTCTTTTCTTCAGATGAACAAAGACTGCTGTGGCTCAAGAGGTAGTGGTGAATTTCATATTCGATGTCTGCCTGCACCACAGGTCATTCCTAAGGTATGGGGAGCAAAATAAGCCCCAGCTCATTTATGCTATATTGGAAATGCCGAAACTCAGAATTATTAAAAGGAATTCAATGACAATTGCAAAATGGAATTGCAAGGGATTTATAGTATAAATTCCAGCTTTCTATTATGTGAAGCAATATTATTCTGGCAATAACACTTTAAATGTGATTATGTTTTGTAATATATTGCTGTTAATTTCTCAAAATTTTCCATTTTATTTTCTGATTCATTTGCCATTTTATTATGTAATTCTGTCCCATTGTAATTCTGATCTTTGATTATATTTTCACAAAATGTGCCTTTTATTTATGATTTATTTCCATGCTTTAAACTATAATTACGCTGCATAATTGTGATCACTTTGACATACTTCAGTTCTGTAGATAATAACTTGCAGGACCATGCTTGAATCCTTACACTGCGATGTTTTACTGTTTTTACCTGAGCTACGGGAGTTTCATCGTCAATTAATTTGGACAGTCTGAAGAAGGGTCTCGACCCGAAACGTCACCCATTCAGATTCAGATTCAGATTCAATTTTAAGTGTCATTGTCAGTGTACAGTACAGACAACGAAATGCATAAATGCATTCCTTCTCTCCAGAGATGCTGCCCGTCCCGCTGAGTTACTGCAGCATTTTGTGTCTATCCAGGTATTGAGGGGGTTGCTCTGGGATGTCTACAGAACTAACTATTGAGCCTTCTTGAAGTGTCGAGGGGCCTAACTCAACAAAAGTGAAGGGAGGTGCCCACATGATAATCCCAATGATATACTTGCATCTACATAATCTGTCTTTTTTTAATGTGTTTATTAACAAGTAGGTAGCTGTTTATTGTAAATGTAATTAGTTATTGTCCTAAGCACAAGTTGGTATATTCAGTTTAGATACGACTTTGGCTCTGGGCATGTCCTGGTGTTATGGCACAAGTACTTTGTGTTTTAATTGTAATTTATGCTGGAAATTCAATATTACAAACTCATAATTGTTTTTTTACATCTGTGATTAAAACCACTGTGATTTTACTATTCTGTCTGACGGGTCAATCCAATAGCCCTTTCTTGCTCCCAGATTATATTGCATAGAATAGGTACATAGAACATAGACTAGTACTGCACAGGTACGGGTCCTTCGGCTCACAATGATTTTGCTGAATATAATGCATAGCTAAACTGATCTCATCTGCCTGTGCATGATCTACATCCCTCTATTCTCTGCACTTCCATGCGCCTATCCAAAAGCTCGTAAACATCATTATTGTAGCTGCTTCCACTTCCACCCCGGCAATGTGTTCCAGGCCTCCACCACTCGCTATGTAAAATAAACTTGCCCCGCACATCTCCATTAAACTGGTGTTGGACATTACCACCCTGGGACAAAGGTTCTAACTGTATACCCTATCTATGCCGCTCGTAATTTTATATACATCTATCAAGTCGCCCCTCAGCCTCCGCCGTTCCAGTGAATACAATCTGTCTATCTAACCACTCCCAGTAGATGAAACTCTCTAATCCCAGCAGCATTCTGGTAAACCTCATCTACTCCCTCTCCAAAACCTCCACATCTCTCCCCTATGCAATACTCCAAATGCAGCCTAACCAAAGTCCTATTGAGTCCCAAAGTCCCAAAGTGGCAGCTCCTATTGAGCTGCATTATTAATCCTTACTCATATATTCAATGCCCCTAGCAATGAAGGCAAGCATAACAAACACCTTTTTAACATGTGCCCTACCTACTAATGCTGCCACATTTAGTGTGCTATGAACCTAGACTCCAAGATCTGTATCTGCACATCGATGCTTTTAAGGGTCTTGCCATTAAATGTATACTCTTTCCTTACAATCAATCTCCCAAAGTGAAATACTTCACACTTGTTTGGGTTAAACTCCATCTGCCATTTCCCCATCCATTTCTGCAGCTTATCTATATCCCACTGCATCTTCTGACAGCCTTTCTCACTGTCTGCAACTCCTCCAATTTTGGTTCCATCAGCAAACATACTCACCACCCCATCCACATTCATGTCTAGGAAAGAAAGACAAGAGACAAGAGTCAAGAGAGTCAAGAACTGCAGATGCCGGAAAAATCAAAAGTAGACAAAAATGCTGGAGAAACTCAGCGAGTGAGGCAGCACCTATGGAGCGAAGGAATTCCTTCGCTGCATAGATGCTGCCTCACCCGCTGAGTTTCTCCAGCATTTTGTCTACCCACATTTATGTCTAGATCATTTGATATCAAACACGGCAGAAGTCCCAGCAGAGATCTCTGTGGAACTCCACTGGTCTCAGACCTCCAGCCTGAGACCTCCAAACTTACACCATAGAGAGGAGTTCGCCCAGAACCTACAAGAACAGAGCTTTTCAGCTTTGATCTGCATCTTCCCCAAAGATACTCCTACTTCAATGTCATAATATTGTCATGAACAGCCTCTCATTTTGGAAGATACCATTGATCAATGAAATCCAAGAGTTTTGGTCCGCAGGCTTCATCTAAATTGACTTGTTTCATAATTTGGAAATTTACAGCAGTGTTGACATTTTATTATTCAACTTATTAACCTTCAAGGCACTTTAATAATTTGAGTTTGACAATCTTGCCATGGAGTGAAAAAAGCCCAAATGTTCTTCAAATAAATAATTATCGTTTTAAAAGTTGATTAAGAACAAGATATATTAGACAAAAATGTAAAGGAGTTTCGTTCTATGAAATACATTTAGTACATCATCAAAACATTGTTTAGCATTAATAAATATTAGGAGAATTGAAAATCCTACCCTATAAATAGTTTCTGGTTTTAGAAACATAGAAAAACATTAGAAAATAGGTGCAGTAGTAGGCCATTCGGCCCTTCGAGCCAGCAACATAATTATGGATGATCATCTAAAATCAGTAACCCGTTCCTGCTTTTTCCCCATATCCCCTAATTCCTTTAGCCCTAAGAGGTAAATCTAACTCTCTTGAAAACATACAGTGAATTGACCTCCACTGTCTTCTGTGGCAGAGAATTTCAGATTCACAACTCTCTAGGTGAATTTTTTTTCATCATCTCAGTCCTGGACTCCCCCAACACCAGGAACATTTTTCCTGCATCTAGCCTGTCCCACTAGTCACTGTTTTGTATTTAATATGGCAAACGTATCCAATTCCATTTATTTTCATTATTTAAAGGTCCAACATAGTCACAAGACAGTTAGACCTCTTTAACTTTCTATATATCAATATCTACATAGAAAAGGCTTTACAAATAAAACTTATTTTGCACATTCACATTAAGCATTTTGTTGGTATTGACAAAGGTGAGATATCCAGGAAAATTAAATGATTTTCTGGAATCTGAGGTTATTCCCATTATCAGATGCAAAGCAAATTGATGCTACAAAAGGTCTGGAATCTAAAATTGTTTGTCATGATGAGTGAGGAGTAAATAGATGAAATAATCTAATCTTGAAACTCATCACTGAAGAAGGACTAACAGCAAATATGCAATTGTATGTGCCTCACTGATACGGTCTAAATATAATGTGAACCATTGGTAATAAGTCTAAAGGAAGTTTCAATGCCACATCATATTGGCTGCTAAAATCTGAAATCTGTCCATATTGTACGTTATTCTGTATGATTGTGAGAACTAGATTCAGTTATGATATTGTTCTGTCAGAAGAGGAGCACCAACAGTGCTGAGAGATCAATTAAGTCCAGAGAGCCCAGAACTCAGTTTAATTGAGCCACTGTCCTTGTGAAAGGAGCACTGTCACAACGCCAAGAATGACAGCATTGTAATTGCAGATCAAATCAGCATTATTCACAACTGGTTATACATCTTGTAATATTGTCAGCCTTGGAAAACATGTTAACTTTGGAGAGTGAAAACTGACCTTATGAGCAAATGGTTGTCTTCTGCTAAAACTAATTCCATTTCAAACCAACTTTATTGTCGATAGACACAAAGTGCTGGAGTAACTCAGTGGGTTGGGTACCCTCTCTGGAGAAAAAGGATGGTGACGTTTCGGATCGGAACCCTTCTGACCCAAAACGTCACCCATCCTTTTCCTCCAGTGATGCTACCTGACCCGTTGAGTTACTCAAGCACTTTGTGTCTATCTTCGGGATAAACCAGCATCTGCAGTTTACAAATTTATTGTCATATGTACAAGTACGGTGAGGTACAGATACAATGAAAATCTTGCTAACAGCAGCATCACAGACACATAGACTCAGACAACACACAAAAACATAAATTATAAGTTACATAAATCACACATAAATTCTACACAACAGTATAAAAACAAAGGCAAGCAAACAAACAAGACATTAGTGTAAAACTCAATTAGAAAACATCCTGTAATAGTTCAAGAGGTGATACACAGAGTTCCATTGCCAAGGTAGGATTAGGGTTGTGCAGATTTGTGCAACATGATGGTTGTGGGAAAATAGATGCTCCTGAACCTGGGGACATCAGGCTTCTGCCGGATGATAGCAGCAAGAGGAGGGCATGACTTGAATGGTGGGGATCCTTGACAGTGCATGCATCCATCTTGAGGCAGCACCTCATATAGATGGTTTTGATCTATATGAAGGCTGTGGGGAAGGCTGTGCCCATTATGCATGCAGCTGAGTCCACCACACTCTGCAGTTGCTAAAAGTCTTAACAAGTACGGTGTGTTGAGTGCATTTTGTACAAATGGCAATTTGAAAGAGTTTCTCCCTCCCCTAATTTAGAACAATTGACTTAGTTTAGTTTAGAGAGGGACCAGGCTCTTCGGCCCATCAGGTCTGTGCCGACCAGTGATCTCTGCACAATAACACTATCCTACACCCACTAGGGACAGTTTTTACATTTACCAAGCTAATTAACCTACAAACTATACGTCTTTGGAGTGTTGGAGGAAACCGAAGATCTTGGAGAAAACCCATGCAGATCACGGGGAGAACGTACAAACTCCTTACAGACAAGCACCCGTAGTCAGGATCGAACCCGAGTCTCCGGCGCTGCATTCGCTGTAAGGCAGCAATTCTAACGCTGTGCCGCCGTGACCGCCCAAACTTATTTCTGATGGCAAATAGCATCCTCGTAGCAAAGGTTTTATCCAGGCACATTTTATATATCTCACAGAAACTGAATTCTCCACCAAAATTCAAGAAAGATCGTTTTCACAAAAAGCTTAGTGTCTTTGCAGAAAAACTCCCAACCTAATCTTAAAATTGCAGTCAGTTGACTTTACTCATTAATTCAGCAGTGATAATCGCAACACTGGAAAGAGTATGTAAATATTATTTCAATGTGGCAAGTGCACCCTAACATAATCCTGCCACACGCCTCCAGAATTGTAGTTATGCTTTACTTACTTTTCTGCTCAAAAGTTCTGTTCATTGCTGGTGGAAATGTGATCCATCTAAAATCCAGTCCAACTCTTTTATACATCATCGGAAATACTATTAACAAACTTAAAACTGCATCAGCTGTTAATGAGTCAAAGTATCGAATGTTGGAAACACTCAGCAGGTTAGACCAATTATCCCCTGATAACAATGCTAGTGCGTAAACCAACTCCACTGTATCAATATATATTGGGAAACATTTTAGAAATTGAATCCATTGAATATTCACTATACATGTGCGTATCCAAAAGCTACTCGTATTTACAAAGGCAGACAATTATACTGATTTCTATTGATATGCAAAAATACAGTATAAACTTGCAAATCAAAACTTACATCTTTGTCTGCTGTGTTCTGTTTCTCTGCAAATACTGTGGGTAGTTACGAAAGATTAGAAACAATTGAGATGAAAATATGGCATTGGTTGCGTTTGCATGTTAGTTAATATTTATAATAACAATTCCACATTGTACTTCACTTCCGAAATAAATTTAGAGGGATCAGATTTCACAACAGGAATAAAAAATATGTTACAAAATACAACTGGAACCAAAATGTGCTTTTAGCTTAAGTACCTAAAATAAATTTCTATCTAAATAGGATCCTTGTTGTCCTTACAAACACTGGTAACTTCATTCGAATGTCAAACCATACGAAATGTTGAATTTCCCAAGTGCCATCCACAATTTATTAGGAATTTTGAAAAACGCTTTCTTTCCAATCAACAAAATATGGTGTAGTCACAAGCCAGGACTTTCAATGGAGCTGCATCTGCAGTAAAGAAGAATATATCTAGGTAGGGTTTGTTTCCATAGCAGCAGAACGGCAACAAAGTAGAGGCAACCACAAGGGAATTCTTTGTATCATTGATGTGCTGAACTCCCCATTGTTTCTGCTATGAATTGTCCTCCGCACCAAAAGGAATGGAAATTTGCTTGAAATTAGGATGACCAAGTTGAACTTGGTTATCACAGAGTGGCACAGCAGTAGAGTTGCTGCCTTGCAGCACCAGAGACCCGGGCTCAATCCTGACAACAGGTGCTGTCTATACGGAGTTTGTATGTTCTCTCGGAGTGCGCTGGTTTCCTCCCACATCCCATAGACGTGCAAGTTTGTTGGTTAATTGGCTTCAGTAAATTGTCACTAGTGTGTAGGATAGAACTGGCAAAAGAGAGATTGGCATGGACTCGGTGGGCTTGTTCATGCGCTCTATCTCCAAACTAAACTAACTGGCAATTTCACATTTAGTTTCATGTTGCATATGTTAGAATTTATAATCGTTGATATCTGTGGCAGCAGAAAGCCTGCTTGTAATCCTTGCTGCAGATTGATGTTGTCTGCACGTGTATACATGCTACAGCATGGTAGCTGTCATCCACCTCCTATCCACACTGACAGCGAGGAGTTGATTCATCTTTGCCTTGTGCGGGTATTTCTGTTAAGCCTCAGAAGGCATTCTCTATTTATTTGCAGAAGACTGATGTTGTGTAGAAAAGCTGAGCAGTTCAAGTGCAGACAATATTTACCTCTGCCTGCCTGTTCAGAGAGATACACAAATTGTAAACTATCATGATAAATGAACTGATCCAATCCTATTTCCCTTCTGCACCACTTTACTTTTCTTTTAGTTGCTAATGTCTTATTTTCCACCATCATTCAAATAATTAATGTATAAATAGCTACTACAGAATTATACTGATGTCATGTATTTAATGTTATTTAAATGTCATTTCCCATGACACACCAATATATTACATTTAGTCCTATACAGCTACAGCTGTGTCTGAAATTCTGTGCCTGTATGCTCCACTATTACAGTGGAGTTAGAAAGAACCTGGCCTGATTGTGGAATATTGGTTAAAATGAGGCCTGACCTGCAGCAGATTCTCTTTTCCTGCTTCTCCCCACCACTATTCTGAACCCATGACCCCTGTTGTGTATACTTCAGTGTTTGTCTTGCCAACTGTCTTGTGTCAGAAAATGACTTCTGGGCTATTAATTGAAAAGCAAATTTCCATTACTTTTTAATTAATATGTTTTGTAAGACGTAGATTTAATATTTTTAGGCATCAAAACACCCCACAGAATTATGTAGAAAGAAACCGCTGGGTTATATCAAAGGTAAACACAAAGTGTTGGAGTTACTCAGGCAACATCTCTGGAGAAAAGGGATGGGTGACGTTTTGGATCGGGTCCTGATCCAAAATGCCACCCATTCTTTTTCTCCAGAGATGCTGCCTGTCCAGCTGAGTTAATCCACCATTTATGTCTAACAAAATGATGGCTAAAAAATAAAAGCGGCTGAAAGGTAATCTCTTTCGGTGCATTAAAAAATTGTTCAGGTTCCAGGATGTAGGTAGTTATCTCTTATGCCTATTCTCTGAGCTTTAACCATTCCAAGTGAGATAAACTGAAGATACACACAAAAAGCTGGAGTAACTCAGCGGGTCAGACAGCATCCCTGGAGAAAAGAAATAGGTGATGTTTCGGGTCGAGTCTGAAGAGGGTCTCGACCCGAAACGTCACCAAATTCCTTTTCTCCAGAGATGCTGTCTGTCCGACTGCACAGTTCCTTTCAACTCCAGATGATCTTGAATCATATTCACCCAGTTTTCATTTAGAGGATTCTGCTCCTATAAATACAGCAGATTAATTCCTACTGCCACTCCCCTGCAATGCTAACATTTCTGAAGATGGACACAAAAAGCTGGAGTAACTCAGCGGGTCAGACTGCATCTCTGGAGAAAAGAAATAGCCCCCAGTGGTATGAATATTGATTTTTCCAACTTCAAGTATGTTTGCATCCCCTCTCTCTCCCCATCCTCCACCCAATTCGTTCTACTAGTTTTAAAGTTGTCTTATTGAGTCTCATTGGCTGTAACTCGTTTTCATCTTGACCACAGCTAACAATGGCCCGTTTTCTTTATCATCATTACTTTTTTGGATATCTTTCATTCATTTGTTCTATATCTCTCTATATCGACATCTATATCTCTCGTTTCCCTTTCCTCTG
Source organism: Leucoraja erinaceus (assembly GCF_028641065.1). Classification (NCBI taxonomy): domain Eukaryota; kingdom Metazoa; phylum Chordata; class Chondrichthyes; order Rajiformes; family Rajidae; genus Leucoraja; species Leucoraja erinaceus. Next base: position 59,775,433 of record NC_073384.1, on the reverse strand, counting down.
ACTCTCACTGAAGAAGGGTCTCGACCCGAAATGTCACTTATTCCGTTTCTCCAGAGATGCTGTCTGACCCGCTGAGCTAATCCAGCCTTTTTGTATCTGTCTTTGGTTTTAACCAGCATCTGCAGTTCATCCCTACACATTGCTAAAATCTTCTTTGACTTACCTTATTTTACAATGCAAAAATCACTGCAGTAAAAAAGGCCCTTTTGATTGTACCATCGTTATCTTTATCTTAATCCTTTATTCGCTGTAAATCTGAAATTATTTCTTCTAACATCGCTTTTAATTAATTATTGTGTTATCGTTTCAAGAGAAAGTCATTCCGTTTGATGTTTTGCAAAGACAATTTGATGGGAAAAGCTTTGAATTTATCAGCATTTTTAAAAGCCAACGAGTGCAGCAATGATTTGAATGTTAATATTTCCAGGGATTTTGTGGATATTGCAGACTCGATGAAACTTTGCTTTCTGCTTCTCAATGGATTTGTAAGTCTTGTGGAAGCCAAATCGAAAGGGTTCAGAGAAACTGGTCGCCAATTTACTTCAGGTCACAATCTGTTTTAAAAGCATGAACATTAGACAATAGGCAACTAAGCCACTCACCCATCCCAGCCAGTCAATGTGATCATGCTTATATGCCTCGGGCTCAATTCCTTTTATATACCAGATCCCCATAAATTCATAGGTTCTAGGAGCTGAGCAGAATCTACGCCATTCAATCGTGGCTGATATATCTTTCACTCAACCCCATTCTCCTGCCTTTTCCCCATAACCTCTGATACCTTCACTAATCAACAATCTGTAAATCTCCAATTTCAAAATATCCATTGACCATCATTTCCCTGATATTTCAGAAATGTATCAAATACCCCAATAATCTAGCTTTCACTTTGCGGTAAAGAATTCCAAAGGTCCACCATCCCCTCGTAGAGGTTCTTCTGCATCTCAATTTGTAAATGACCATCCACTAATCCTGTAATATCCCCTTGTTCAAGATGTTCCCACTTGCATTCCTGCCACCTAACATGCATGTTAACTAAAGGTGCATATGGTACTTATTGTCTACAAGAAAGGCCCTGCCTGGATCCTTCCATATTTCACTCATCCACAGTCTTTCTCCGTTTCAATAATAATCTGTCTGTAGATTCCACGCATCAATTGCATATTCTTCCCACTATAAAACTACATTTAATAAACCAAGTTTCCACCCATCCACTCAACTAATCTATATTGTAAAAATCAATTATCGTTATCGCAAACTTGCTCTCACACCTATTTTCGAGGTGTTGGCAAAGTATATTTAAATGTTTTTGCTTCCTCACAGCATGGCTATGAAGCTGAGCTAATTATTTTTGAATTGGGCACAAAATTACTTTTACAGTGTAGACACCTGACCTTTTTATTTTTTGTTTCATTTTAAGTTGAATATGTTCTTGTCTCAGGTTTGGCTGCAGGGTAGTGAAGAATGAAAGGCACCATGCATTTTACCCATGTTTGATTTATGCATTTTTAAAATAATGTGCTTGTTCCATAAATACCAAAACTTGATTTTCATGCTGGCATTTTTGGAATAACGCGCTCAAATTTACCGCTGAAACATTGTTGCATATACGTTTCATTTACACGCTGTTTTCAAAGTGGGAGGGTCCTGTAGTTGAATTATACTTTCATCAATGTCTTTGCTAATTGACTCCACATATCTGCCTCTTTGCAAGACTCAATTTTGAGTTTTAAAATCATATGTATAATTAATCTTTCTTTTTCCTTTTCACCTGCCAAACATTGCAAGAATGATCATCCTTGTTTCCATCTACATGGGAAAGGAAATGTATCTCCTTCCATTAATCTGGTGATAAAGGACAAAATCTACACAATAATCCATGATCTTCCATTATTTTAAATATATAAAGAAGTTCATAATAAAATACAATGTTCATTAACATGAAAGCAAATTTGTTTATTAATAATGAATCCATGACTCTTTTACTGATTTTCGACACATGTACCATATTACTTTACACATCAATGGTCAACAGTGGAGAATTTGGCCTCGGGTAAAATTTCAAGCAACCGGCACAATGTGAAACTAGCTTCAAAGTTCTGCTACAAGTCGAGCAATTGGCATTATATCTGCCTATTGAGTTCCCTGATGCCACACTTTAATACAAGTCAAAGACATAGCAAGGTAAAAGCAGACTTATAAAATAGAACTGAGCAATTAAACCTCTGGAATGGGGAATGAATTATCAGTTCATTATATGAGATTTTAAAAGCATTCTTAGATTTTATTGCAAACATGCAACCATGACTACACACATATTTTTAATGTCCAACCAATAAAAATTTCTGTTCAGATTTATGTACAGACAACTTAACAGAGAAGATGGGATTTTAAGATTTTAAGTAACTATTTTATCTACAAATGCATTTGGTTGAGTTATACCGTATCTCCAGCTGCTAGCACTGTGACTTGTGAGGATCATTAAGCAGATAAATTACCTCCTATTATTAAAAATGTATATATTAACTTGCAAAACTCACCAAAAAAATGGGTTTGCTGCTTTCTTTCATGAGTAGGAAATTAATTACCATGTCCAAACTGGAAAATCTAGTATTTCACTATAAAATCACAATGTCCTTTTCGTGACTGTCTGGATCCCCTAGAGAAGAAATTATTACAACAGGATGAGAAGGATTTAGTAAACGCAACAATGGCAGTGTCCAAAATATACATGTCACAAATTAGGACCATGATGGAATGCTCTTCAACAATGCTTGAGAACTCAACGTCATCAAGGAAGAAGGAACCAACTTTATCTGCATTCAAGATTCATTCCATCTGCCACTGGTACACAGTCATTGACAAAATGCTCTGTAGTTGCTAATCTCAACTGCTTTGACAGCATCACACCAACCTGAAATCTCTATCACCGAGGACTCCAAGCATCACCTGCATACCTGTGTGGCACAGTGGCGCAGTGATAGTGTTTCTGCCTTGCAACGTTTACAGTGCCAGAGACCCAGGTTCGATCCCAACTATGGGTGCTGGCTGCACAAAGTTTGTATGTTCTCCTTGTCCATTCTCCCCGTGACCACATAGGCTTTCTCCGAGATCTTTGGTTTCCTCCCACACTCCACAAAGATATACAGATTTGTAGGTTAATTGGCTTCGTATAAATGTAAAATTGTCCCTAGTGTGGGTAGGATAGTGTTAATGTGTGGGGGTTGCTGGTCGGTGCAAACGCAGTGTGCCGAAGGGCCTGTTTTCATGCTGTATCTTTAAAATTAAAAAACTAAAAATCCACCCATCCAACTACATACCAACATGACTTGGAAGCATATTACTAATTATGTATCATCACATAGTCCAATTCCAGGAATTCTTTGCCTAACAATGGCGGGTTAGGAATCTTTCTACTTATCCTGGCGGGTTGTGGAGATTCAGTCATTAATTAACTTAAAAATTGAGATTGATAGTTTGTTTAAGAAACTGGAACTGCAGATGCTGAAAAATCGAAGGTACACAAAAATGCTGGAGAAACTCAGCAGGTACAGCAGCATCTATGGAGCGAAGGAAATAGGCAACGTTTCGGGCCGAAACCCTTCTTCAGACTGATAGATTGTTTTGATATTAGAGGAATGATGGGATGTGAGGGAAAGAGTATGAAACATGTGACGAGATAGAAGATCAGTCATGATCTTGCTGAATGATGGAGAAGGCTTGAGGGGTTGAATAGCCTACTAGTGCTTTTAGTTTTTAAGTGTTTGTATTCTCTCAGTCCTGTACTGAAATGCGAGTCTAGATCACATGCTCAAGCATCTGTAGTCAAATGTATAGGCCAAGAAGGTTAGTCTATTTGGTTGAGTTAGCCCACATCTACTTAGATTGCATAAATACACTCAAATTTAGCTTTAAACTTCGGGGTAACAATAAAAGCAAGAATTCCAAATCTGAATCATAAGCAGAAGAAGGTATGAGAGAAACAACAAATAATTGATTGGACAGAGATAAGAGATTGTGAAGATAAAAAAAAGTGAGCAAGTGAAATATTGCACACCAACATGGTGGTTCAGTGGGTATCTATGCAGCTCGTTTCATACCAGCCAAATCTCATGCTTTTCCTTATTATTAAGGGAAACAAGAAGTGTTTCTGTTCTTCATCTGCAGAGAATTGATGCAGCTCAGCATGCATAATAAATAAGAATGTGTAAATAAACCTCATGTTAAAATATTTAACGTGATCCGATTGAGCATATATAATAAACAATGCTTTTCAACACTGAAATTTCATGACAATTCTTTCAGCTAAAAAATATCACAGAATTTGCAGCTTAACTTCCAATCAAAAGGCAACTATGTTTTACTGATGCTGCTTGACATGCTGAATGCTTGTTAAAAAATGGCCTTATTTTAGTCCATCAGCATAACTACAGCAAAATATGATTCCAAGCAACTTGTCCCTTCTGCATTGACACATTCCCAACTCTTATGAAGAACAGGAATCCAGCTGACACCATGTCACCATGTAGTTGAATCTGGTGTACATTTTATATTCATTATTCGAGGTGTGTCATTGCAGGGTGATAGAATATTTACTTACCTCTGGCATCTAGTGCCAGTATTAATTGCTTTCCATTCAATATAGAATAGACTGGAAATATTTAAAAAAACACTTTTTATCTGCCTGCCAAAATAGCTTGAATGCAACATCAGCATGTAGCTGATCAGGAGGCTCAGTGTAAATTTACATTCATCCCAACCATCTTATCTCATTGTCAAAGCTAGAATGTTGGAATGGATTTAGGAACCCAAAATAACTCTTACAAAAAGAATAGCTTTTTAATCTCATTTGATATTTGTATAGAGACAGCAGTGAAGACAGCATTGAAAAGAAAGAATATGAAGTCAATGAGCAGCTCCTTGTCTAGCATCAAATCACACACAATCGTACAATGAAAATATAGACTTTTAAGCAATCAACCTCATAATTACTAGTCTCCTACAATTCTTCAGAAATGAAGCTATTATAACTTTTACAACGTACCATTTTAGCTCTCTTTTTATTTATTTTGCCTCTTCAGCTCAAATGATTTTCTCAATGTCTGAAATTAGTTTTTTTTTTACAAAATTGCTTTCAATTTGGAATAGTTTAGCGACAGCTTGGTTTGAGTGCAGCTCTGCACAAGACCGCAATAAAATTGCAGAGACGTGGAGATGTAGCCCAGTACATTGCACAGATCTATTATATATATTTATTTTCTATTTATGATATAATAGATTCTGAAGCCATAACCAAAAACATTAAACTTATAGTGATGCTTCCAGTGGAATTTTCAGTTGAACTTACCAACTTCTACAGATGTGCTGTAGAAAACATTGTTTTCAGAATGCATCACAGCATGGTTCGGGAACAGCTCCATCCCAGACCACAAGAAATTGCAGAGAGTTGCAGGTATAGCCCAGAATATCACGCAAACCAGTCTCCCTTCCATGGACTCCATCTACACTTCACGCTGCCTCATCAAGGCCACCAGTATAATCAAGGACAAGTCTCACCCCAGTCACCCCCTCTTCTTCCCTCTCCATCAGGCGAGAGGTACAGACGTGTGTCCAGATTCAGGGTGAGTTTCTTCCTAGATGTTATCAGGCAACTGAACCATCCTATCACCAACAACAGACTGGTTCTGACCTACCATCTACCTAATTGGAGATTCGGACGATCTTTAATCGGACTTTATCTTACACTAAACGGTATTCCCTTTATCCTTAATCTGTACACTGTGGATGGCTTGAATATAATCATGTATAGCCTTTTCACTGACTGCGTAACACAAAACTAAAAAGGCTCTACACGGTATATCAGTACATGTGATAATCTATATTACTAAAAGTCTGATCTTGACCACTTCCTGGTCTTCTGTATATTGATTTTAGAAAAAACACTGCCACTTACGGCTGTGATTTTTGGCCATCTTATTCAGAGTCCCCCTCTGCTGCGCAGAAAAAGAGGATTTTTCCCGATGAAAAATAAAAGAGTTATTAGTGTTTAAAGAATGTTGAGATTCTCTCTCCTGAAGGCCACACCCCTTCCGGAGGGACTATAAAACCCGGAAGTGTTGAGTGCCTTAGTCAGTCTCTGCAAGATGGGGGAGCAAGAGGGCCACGTCTCTCAGTATGAGCTGGGAATAACACTGAACAAATGTCTACTAAACTGTGAGTGGTTTTACTGACCTGTCAGTGCCCTTAATGTGGTTTGGATATGCTAAAGCTGTGTTGCCTTTGGTTTAGAAATGCTAAAGCTGTGCTGCCTTTGGTTTGGAAATGCTAAAGCTGTGTTACCTTTGGTTTGGAAATGCTAAAGCTGTGTTGCCTTTGGTTTGGAAATGCTAAAGCTGTGTTGCCTAATTAAAGTTGCCTTGCCTAATTAAAGTTGCCTTGCCTTCTCTTTAATTAAAAGTCTAATCTTGACCACTTCCTTTTTGCATGTTATGGTGATTTTGAAAAAACACTACCGCGTAAGGCTGTGATCTTTGGCCATCTTACTCCGTTCCCCTCCACTCATCAGTGCCAAGGATGTTTCCCATCGATGAAAAATAAAATAGTTAATAATGTTTAAACAATGTTGAGATTCTCTCTCCTGTCAATCACGCCATGAAGGCCACACCCCTTCTGTTGGGAGGGAGAGTTACTATAAAACCCAGAAGTGGCTCAGTCTCTGCAAGATGGAGAAGGGATAGGTCACGACTTGCTGTTTTTAGTGGCCTTGCACCCTGCTTGAACTGGTATGAAACTGCACTTGAATTTGTTGGCCTTGCACCCTGCTTGAAATGAAATTTCAAGGAATAGATTAGATTAGATTAGATTAGATTAGATTATTTAATGACCACACAGTCAAACTGGTGGAATTCAGGTTCAGTACAGCAGGATGTTATATAGTAGGCTGATTGCCGTCAAACATAACATAAAAACACAACAACAAACCGTATACAGTACATGCACGAGGTGGCTATGTGATGTTGTCATAGGGTGTTCAGAATTGGAATTGCATGTGGATAGAAACTGTTTTTAAATCGTGATGTTTTGGCGGGCAGTGAGCTGTAGCGCCTTCCTGACGGCAGCAGGTGGAAGATGTGGTGAGCTGGGCGGGAGGAATCAGAAATGATTTTCTTCACCCTTGACACGGACCGTTTGATATTGAGTGATTCTATTGATGGGATCTTCTAACAGGCATCTGGTAAGAACTGGTTTGTAAAGGAATATCCATCAGGGAGTCTAAACTGGATTCTGCACATTTTACTTATTTCATTATTAATAGCTTTCAATAGCCGTGAGCCAACTGCCAGCCCACCAGCCGTGAGTGAGTGAGCTGCCTGCACAACAGGCTTGAGTGATTGAGCCGCCAGCCCAATATTGGAATTGGTGGTGAGATGGAATATTGCGTTGGAGGACCAGCCCTCCTGTGTGATGCTGGACCCAACGAGTCCCACTTAGTCTACTAATAAACTAAATTAAAACTAAATGTTTGGGGTTAGGACCATTCATCATATGGTTCCCGACCTGAAACATCCGAAGACAGGTTCCGACCTGAGATATCGCTTGTCCGTTCGCTCCAGATGCTGCCCGACCCATTGAGTTCTTCCAGCACGTTGTGTTTTAGTCTAGTTTAGTTTAGTTTATTGTCGTGTGTACCGGGGTAAAGTGGAAAGTTTTTTGTTGCGTCATCGAGCCGTCCACTGTGTACGATACAGGATAAAGTGTTGGGCTATCAAATTTATGCCAAAGCTGGTCAGAATATGAAGTGTGGCCACATCATTTGAATGTGAGCGCCACCCCAGCAAGTGCATGGAAGTGGTTTACTTATTCAACTTTATTCTATTTTATTTTAAAGTTTCCAATTAATTTCTAGTGCTTTCAGATGTTTTGACTAAATGTGAATATATTTCTAAATGATATCTATTTTTTAAAAAGAAACGTAGAAACACAAAAAATAGCTGCAGGAGTAGGCCATTCGGCCCTTCAAGCCAGCACCACCATTCAATATGACCATGGCCGATCATCCAGAATCAGTACCGCGTTCCTGCTTTCAATCGACTTGAGCAGTTTCCCACTGCCTCTGATTATCAGAGAAATATAAAAGATATTCTGTGGCCTTTGACAGCAGCAAGCTTCAGGATCCACTTGTTGAAGCCTAGTAGAGCTGGGTCTGCTCTGTTTTGAGGGTGACTATTTTTTCTTTGTACCTTTTCTCATTTTGGCCAGTCCATTTCATCTAACATGTTTGACATCTCTGATGCCCATGTGTACTTTAACACTTGCCAGTTTCCTGGTCCCAATCAGCTCATCTTCACCATGGACACATGGTCTCTCTATACCAGCCTCCCATTCAAATATGATGTGAGGACCCTTGTGTAAAATAAAAGTTAAACAGGCTTTGCAGCTAAAATGGCTGTTAATGGCCTCCGATGTCAAGCAAGCAGGCTCACTTAGAAAAACAACTAGGCGCTTGGGTAAATACTTGGACTCACTTAGAAGAACCACTAAATGATGAGGCCTCTGATCCACAGCTGCAAAGACACTAGCATGAAGATAAGATAACATTTTCTTCCTCAGAGACATTCGAGATTAGCTTGGTGCTTGGTGTTACAAATAACCCTTGTTTTCAGCACTGGGAAGAACAGCTAGTTCTAAATACATAGTGAACTTGTTTGTAGATTAGGGTAGAAATGCAGGCTTATTGATTATAGAAATGCATGCTACAAATTAGCTCACTGGACTTCACCTTGGGCTGTGATTTCAGAACGGTGCCAGGACCCATGGACTTTAAGATACAGCTGCCATAGAAGGCGTTCCTCACGAGCTTTAGCAATCTTTTGCAGTTGAAGCAACTGTGAGACAATGCTGTGTTGAGACTTATTTGCTGCTTTGCTGCTGTTTAGTGGCAATTTTTATTATACATATAATAGTTTTATGATGTTCATAAATTATAGCAGCAGAATTAGGCCATTTGGCCCATTAGGTCTACTCTGCCATTCAATCATGGCTGATCTATCTTTCCCTCTCAACCCCTTTCTCCTGCCTTCTCCCCATAACCCGTCACACCCTTACTAATTAAAAATTTGTCAATCTCCTTTTTAAAAATATCCATTGACGGCCTCCACACTGTCTGTGGCAATGAATTCCACAGATTTACCACCGCCCGACTAAAGAAATTCCTCCTCATCTCCTTTCTAAAGGTAGGTCTTTTTATTCTGAGGCTATGGTTTCTGGCCTGAGGCGCTACCACCAGTGGAAACTTCCTATCCATATCCACTCTATCCAGGCCTTTCACTATTCAGTTTTAATGCGGTTCCCATAGTTTTGTTGTTCTAATAAAAAAAAAATTTCCTAATAATTTGATCTAATTTGAGTTTTCTTCCTCCACCATTGATCTTAATCCTTGAAGCCTAATTATATCTCATTCCACCTTGCCTTCCTTTCTAAAACAGAGAACTAAATAGTTATCTTCTGTTCCCATCCTTCTTCACCTGGTTGAATTTGTTTCTTGTATTGAATAATATCTCCTTCATCTTCGTCGACTTTCTCCCAGCAGTAACTGTAGCCATGGTAACTCACTTGGATACAAGATATGCCTGCACTTCATTGGAAGTATAGAATAATTGGGATTGCAGTCCTGTTCAGGCTAATTTCCTCAACTCTTTTGCACTTCACATAGTATGGCTTCCTGCAGTTTTTCTTGAAAACTTAATTACTTTTGCTGTCAATTTTCCTCCTACTCCTACTTACGCAGGGTCTTTATCTGACTCTCCCCTCACCTTTCATGATATCAGCACAGGAGTATCTAAAAGCTGCGTGCTCAACCGCCTGCTATACACACTCTACACTCATGACTGTGTAGCCAGATACAGTTCCAACTCCATCTTCAAATTTGCCAATGACACCACCGTTATTAGCCAAATTACAGATGACAATGTGTCAGATTGTTGGTCGACTGACCAAATGGTGCCAGAAAACCAACTTTGCTCTCAATGTCAGTAAAACCAAAGAATTGCTTGTTGACTTTGGAACAGGTAGGTTAAGAGAACACAAATTTGTCTTCTTTGACAGGATGGTGGTGGAGAGAGTCAAAAGCTTCAAATTCCTGAGCGTGCATATCTCTGTCCTGGACCCAGCATGTTGATGCAATCATAAAGAAAGCCCAACAATGCCTCGACTTTCTTGGAAGATTGAGGAGATTCGGTATGTCAAAGAATGTTGTGTTGAACATCTACAGGTGTACAGTAGAGAGCATATTGACTGGTTGCATCACGGCCTATCCCTTAATCATGTTTTGTTTCATTGAGATTATCTTTCATTCTTCTGAACCCAATCGGGCTTCACATAACATAGCTGCATTCATTTGAGGTCCAGAAAACCATTATAATCACAATTGTTTCCTACATTGATAATGGGACAAGACCCGCACACATCATTCCAGCTACCTTCTCACCAACGCTCCGTATAGTCATGGAGATATAGAGCTGTACAGAATGGAAACAGGCCCTTTGCCCACCTTGTCCATGCCCACCAGGTTGTGCTGTTGCAAGTGAGAATTTCATTGTTCCGTTTCAGGACATATGACGTAAAAAACACTTGGCTCTCTTGGCTTTTGATTTCTATCTCCATCTCAGGAAATAGGTCAACATGCATTGTAAGCCCACTGACTCCCACACACATCTCAACTACAGTCCTTCCCATTATATGGTCTTCCATTCTCCCAGATTCTCAAACACTGTTCTTTCTGCTGTGATGACAAGATTTGCTCCATCGTTCTCTTTAAGAAATCTTCCTTTTTCTTAACCACTGGTCTCCCTCTGCCATAGTTGACAGACTCTTTAACCATATTTATTCCATGACCCACACTGCTGCTCTCACTCCCTCTTCTTCCAACAAGAACAAGGATGGGATTTCCCTTGATCTCACCTTTGAGCCCACCTGCCTTCACTTTAAATGGATCAGGCATCATAATTTCCATCTTCACAGGATATCACTGTAGTCTCCTTCCATTTCAGCATTCCGAAGGGGACCATTCCACTCATATTGTCCTTCTACAGCCTTCATCCACCTCCCTTATCACAGCACTTTGCCATGCAACTGCAGAAGACAGAACACCTGCCCTCCCACTCGACCTGTCCCACCACCCAAGAAACCCAAAAGGCCCTTCAGGGCGAAGCAGTGATTCACTTAGCCTTTTTCCAGTTTAATGTACTGCATTTGCTACTCACAACAAGGGCTCCTCTGCACTGGAGAACCCAAATACACACTGGTGCTTGTTTTGCCGAGCATCTTCATTCAGTCTGCAAGGATGACCCAAAATTCCCATTCATTCTTTATCTTCATCCTCCCACAATGCCCTATGTAAACTCAAGGAGTAGCTGACTAGTGAGCACGCAACAAAAGCTTTTCACTGTACCTCGGTACACATGACAATGAACTAAACTAAACTAAACATTTCATGTTCTGTCTCGGCATATTAAAGCCCTCAGGATTCAATATTGAATTTAATAATTTTTGTTAACCACCTTTCACTTCCTGTCTGTTGACGTGGCTGTAATTTTTAGTTTCCTTTTTGTTCCTGTATTTGTACTTTTTTCTCCAACTGTTTTTTTACAGTAATTATCACCCTTGTAACCAATTAGGAGCAGACGAGGGCATTTGATCCAATTTGTGATCCCAGCTACAAAGACAGATGTGTACAGCAATTCGTTCTTCCCCCGCACAATTAAAGCATGGAATAATCTCCACCCAACTATAGTTACCCAACCAGATGCAACTACATTTAAAGTAGCTCTTTCTTCCCAATAACCCTTTCTGGCTTAAGCCCTCCCTTCACCACCTCCAGTTTAAATTCCATTTGGAATATTTTGGACGACCAAGAAACCAAGAACCAAGAACCATGATTTGTACCCTAGCACAAACTTTCCCTTTGTTTTTTCCACCCTTTTGCCTTGTTAATCCAACTTGCTTTCTCACTTGTGTTGGAAAGAACTGCAGATGCTGGTTTACCTGTAAATCAAAGATGGACACAAAATGCTGGAGTAACTCAGCAGGACAGGCAACATCTCTTGTCTCCAGAGATGCTGCCTGTCCCGCTGAGTTACGTCAGGATTTTGTGTCTATCTTTGCTTTCTCACTTTTCCAGTTCTCTTGTCCCGAAATGTTAACTCTGTTTCTCGACCCACAAATGCCTGACCAGCTCAGTGCTTCAATACGTCCTCTTTTTTATTCAGATTTGCAGCATCTGCAGTTCTTTGCTCGAATCGCTAAAGAAATTTGTGTTCCAGCAGATTCTGGCAGTGGAATATGTGAGAAAATCAGCTATGTCGATCATAATGGGATCTTAACTTCTGACCTTTCTTTAAAAAAGTGCAGGAGAAATGTTCCTGTAGTCACTATGATGAGCGGTTTTAGATACCTTTGCAGGTTATTTGAATTGAAGTCAAACACTAGTGATCAACATCAAATTTACTTTTTCTACTCCCATTATCAGGTGGTATAGAATCCCAGGTTACACAAAAAAGCTGGAGAAACTCAGCGGGTGCAGCAGCATCTATGGAGCGAAGGAAATAGGCAACGTTTCGGGCCGAAACCCTTCTTCAGACGTGTTAGTAATGATAGTGCAACTGAAGCCAGTTATACAACTGGTTCTATTATCACTTAATCAGAGGATATTTATAGGTTCCAGTTTTGAAACTACAAACTCCATTGCATTTCTGCAATTTCTCAAGATTAAATAACACCTACCGTACATCACCATACGGAAGGCAGCTGATAACATGCCATGCGTTTATATTTAAATCTGCCATGCAGATTCTGCTTTCCCACATCCAACTATAACTTCAGATTGTAACAAAACAATAATTTTATGCCTGCATCATTCAGCGATTCCTGTGCCATTGTTCTCCAACCGAGACTCCACAACAGATCACAGCCCCCCAATATGAAGCTCTCCCTAGTTAAAAAAAAACACTTTATTTCACAGTTCATAATTCCTCCCAACAGTAATGGATGAAAGAAATATAGGGTTTGTTATGATTATCATCTGGAAGACCTTTAATTATTTCTTAAATCTTCAGGGTATGCGAGTACATACAAAAATAATTGGAGTCCACAACAGTCATGTCTGTCAGGAAATCTCATGCAGTCCACATTAAATTCAAGACCAGCTATTAGATTAGTTTCAACCTTTTTATTAATTATTTAGTTAGCGCAAGAGCAACATTTTCAAAATGTGCCTATTTTGAGTGACGTACGGAAAGAGAGACATAAATTTAATAAAACTTGTTAGCTCCTGGACAGCCACTGTCAAAATAACTAGCAATGCATTATGATGGAGAATATTAACTGTAGTGAAATTGGAGGAGCATTAATTATATTGTGTTAGAAACCAGATGGCAAGCTGTGCTTTCAGGCTGAGTGTGAAAGTCACAGAGTTCTATATGCTTTCCATAAAAGTCTTGTTCTCAATTTTAATATGGTTGTGGATTAGGAAGATCAGTATTAATAGGACTTTGGGATTTTTACTGGAGGCATAGGTTTCCCCATATTCTTGGAACATGGTCCTGAAACCAAGATAATAGATGGGATGTAAATGGTTGGCAGGGAAACCTGTTAATAAATGATGCTTTGTCAATGCTGTTTTTGCGAAGGGTTCTTCAATTTGCTTTCTTCACATAAACGGTGGCGAGAACTTAACGGAAAATGTTGTTAATTATTGCATCATCACATTAGAGAGATTTGCAAATGTTGTAGATTAGTTGCTGTACTTTGCAGGTGAGCACAGTAAAATGCACTGTGCTGCGATCTTTCCATGTATACATCCTTTCAAGATGGTGATCATGAAGTGGATGGATAGGGTGAATGACAGTCTTTTACCCAGAGTAGGGGAATTGAGGACAAAAGAGCATAAGTTTAAGGTGAGAGGGGAAAGATTTATTAGGATCCTGAGGGGCAACTTTTTCGCAGAGTAGTGGGTATATGAAATTAGCTACCCAAGGAGGTTGGTGAGACAGATAGTATAACAAGATTTAAAATACATTTGAACTTTTACATAGATAGGAAAGGGATATGGGCCAAAAGCATTTGGAGGCAATAGGCCTGTACTCACTGGAGTTTAGAAGGATGGGGAGGGACCTCATTGAAACTTACCAAATAGTGCAAAGCCTGGATAGAATGAATGTGGAGAGGATGTTTCCATTAGTGGGAGAGTCCAGGACCAGAGGCTGTAGCCTCAGAATAAAATGACGTACCTGTAGAAAGGAGAGGAGAATTAATTTCTTTAGTCAGAGGGTGGTGAATCTGTGGAATTCATTACCACAGACGGCTGTGGAGGCCAAGTCAATGGATATTTTTAAGGCGGAAATTGAAATATTTTTGATTAGTATGGGCGTCAGGGGTTATGGGCAAAGGCAGGAGAATGGGGATGAGAGGGAAAGATATGTGTAAGAAAGATGCTGGTCTCGACCTGCAACATCGCCCATTCCTTCTCTCCATAGATGCTGCCTCACCTACAGAATTACTCCAGCACTTTGTGTCTACCAGAGGGAAAGATAGATCAGCCATGATTGAATGGCGTAGTACACTTAATGGGCCAAATGGCCTAATTCTGCTCCTACAACTTATGAAAGTATGAAGGTGGGCAGGTACGCCAAGCAGATGGGGCATCTTGGTCGGTATGAGCAAGTTGGGACGAAGGGCCTGCTTCAATGCTCTATGACTATGACCCTATGATCTCAGCTGGACGCTGATGAAATAATATTAATGCATTGCATCACCAACCAGCTGAGATCACCTTCTCCTCACTACTAATGGCTTCTTAGCCATGCCAGCCATCTCTGGAGTTCACTCCCTGCATTTATAATTATGCTCCTAAAACTTATCCCTCTAGCCTGGTTCAGTAAAAGCACTGGTTCAACTAGTCTTTATTCTACCCAAATACAAACTCCCTACCATTCCTAACCACCATGGGCCCGATCCTTGTCTCTGCTCTTTCAAGCCCTTCAGCCTCATGCAAACAGACACTTCCAGCAGGTCACACGATCCCAAGTGCACCTCCAGAAGACTGACAATGATCTTAATGGGGATCACTTTTCATAGGTCATCGGACCCTTGGGGCAGAACTATATTGGGGGGCAGCCCCTACAAGCCAATCATACATATCAATTACATTATACAGCTATTGATTGTTCCCTAACCCAATTACAAAGTACCCCATTACAATGTTTCTACAGAAGCTTCTGGAAGGACTAAGTAATGCAACATTTTCCCAGGTAGTACAAACAATTCAAACAAGGCCTCACGCTTCAGCCAATCATCAAACAGCAGCACAACACTCTGCAACATTATTTACAATACCTTTTCACACCCCATTTTATAACCAATCTCCACTATGCATTTGCAGACCTTCTTATCTCCCTCTGCAAACCTTCATACATATTACCAAAGTTAGGTCTTCTGGACCTCTTCTTATCATCAACTTCCATCTGGGATCCAGACTCCTTGGAGCCATGACATCATCTTGCAACTTTCACAGAAAGAGATCAAGCAGGCCCTGCAAATGCAAAGATCCTCCATTTTATAATAACTCTAATTTGGCCAATATTAACACACCCTGCTAATGGATTAAATACTTAGAGAGTCTCCATCATTTTCCGTTCTTTGCCTTGTTACGTGTGTTCCTTTCCCCTTCAAGAATGCAAAGCATGCATAAAGGCCACGTGAGAATCATGGAATATTTTCATGGGATGGATGGAGAGCCTTTACTGAGACTGTCAACAAGCGATAGGTATGACATCCCAGAAGCTAGAGATTTAATGCTAGCTGGGCTAAAGGAAATACATGGAAACCAATGGATAGAACTACCCATAACATGAATTAAGAAAACAAGAGCTTATGAAATAGAACCAGAAAAGGGTGATCCGTTATGCCTCCTCCAACACTTCTACCTTCTGTAGTAACTTGACCTGGCACGGTGGCGCAGAGTTGCTGCCTTATACCCCTGCCCCACTTAGGAAACCTGAACGGAAACCTCTGGAGACTTTGCACCCCACCCAAGGTTTCCGTGCGGTTGCAGGTGGTTGCCGGAGGTTGCAGGTAGTGGAAGCAGGTAGGGAGACTGACAAAAACCTCAGTGAACCGCACGGAAACCTTGGGTGGGGCACAAAGTCTCCAGAGGCTTACATTCAAGTTTCCTAAGTGGGACAGGGGCATTACAGTACATTCTCCCCGTGACCACATGGGTTTTCTCTGAGATCTTCAGTTTCCTCCCACACTCCAAAGACATACAGATTTGTAGGTTAAATGGCTTGGTATAAGTGTAAATTGTCCCTAGTGTGTGTATGGTAGCATTAATGTGCGGGGATCGCTGGTCAGTGTGGACTAGTTGGGCCAAAAGGCCTGTTTACGCGCTGCAGCTCTAAACTAAACTAAACCAAACAAAACCTCATAAGATCTATCAATTTCTGTCTTCTCGAGCTAAGCCTCCACAGGTGAAGACATTCATGCTCTATTCTGTACTAATTCAAAGAACGCCAACCAAAGCAAACATCAACTCCGCATAAATCCTTTCAGCACCTTAATTTTTTTTAATTTCATTTAGATTACCTCTCATTCTTCTGAACCCACTCTGTCATTATATAGCAAAACTGCATTAATTAGTCATATGAAGTCCAATGAATATTCATTATACTCTCTCGATTATAATTGCAACCTTCATAGATAGTGGGACAAGATCGGCAAACATCATTCCCTATACATTCTCACCAGCGATCTATATAGTCATAGAGCTGTATGGCATGTAACTCAAACTCACAAGCCCATAGAACATAGAAAAATCCATCACAGGAACAGGCCCTTCAGCCCACAATGTCTGTGCCGAACAAGATGCCCATATGAGCTAATCTATTTTCCCTGCACGTGAACTATTCCCTTCCATTCTCTGCTTGTCCATGTGACTTCCTGGTGAATCTCTTCTGTGCCCTTTCCAACTTATCCATCCTATAGCTGAATGATCAGAATTGTACGCAGTCCTTCAGTATGGTCTCACCAATGACTTGTATATATGTGTATCGTGATATCCCAGCCTTATCCCAGTCATGATATGTACTCAATACCCTTCTCAATGAAGGCAAATGGCTTTTTCACCACAGTGAGACCAACTGCAAGCTTGTATTCCAAGCAGAGACGAGGTGACTGTTTTGCTGAACTCTTGTGCTTGGTCCATCAAGGCCTGCTGGATCTCGTGGTTGCTAACCATTGCTTGTGTCCACCTGACTCACCATTTCTAAGGAACCATGCACCTATACTCCCAATTCTCTCTATTCTGCAACACTCTCCAGGGCTCTACCGATTACCGTGTAAGTCTTACCCTGATTTAACATACCAAAGAACAACACCTCACACTTGCCAAAAGTATAATTCCATCTGCCATTTCTTGGCCCCCTTTTCTAACTGATCTAGATCTTGTTGTAAACCCAGATAAACTTCCTCAGTGTGCAGGAAGGAACTATAGGTGCTGGTTTAAACCAAAGATAGACACAAAATGCAGGAGTAACTCAGCGAGTCAGGCCTCTTCACTGGAGAAAATGAATAGGCGACATTACGGGTAGAGACCATTCTTGAGACTGGGAGTTAGTGGAGAGGGAATCTAGAGGCATGAAAGGGTGTATTTACTTATTGGTGTGCCTATCCATCTTACCTTATCACTATGTACTCTTCTTTTTTATATCCCTGCCAAGGAAAAACTATTCTGATTGCTGTTTCTATGCCTCTTATGACGTTAGATATATTTCACTTCAGAGAATGAAATCGCTCAGTCTATTCAATCTCTCCCCATAACTAAAGTCTTCTAATCCTGACAACATCCTGGTGAGTTCCTCTACGCTTCCTAATTTACCTAACTAAATGTGTCGGAAGGAACTGCAGATGCTGGTTTACGCCGAAGATAGACACAAAAAGCTGGAGCAACTCAGTGGGTCGGGCAGCATCTCTGGAGAAAAAGGAATGGGTGACGTTTCGGGTCAAGGCCTTTCTTCAGGCTGACCCGCTGAGTTACTCCAGCATTTTTGTATCTATCTTCTTTGTTTAGGTTACTAATTGCTTGTTGAACCTTCAGTGATTAATATTCAGTGATTTGCATTCAATGAAACAGCCTTAATGTGAGAAATGTAACATTAAAATAGTTTTATAATATCAGATTGAAAGGGGTGGAGTAATACATGAAGTCAGTGCATGTACCACTTCATCCACTCATCCATCTTTCCTGATTTCCTCGGCCATTAAGTTGCATGCAGCATTAAATCCAAAAGCAAGGGATCAAGTGCTTCCTACTCACTGGGGTTAGGCAGTAGTCACACATTAGCATAAAAAAATTGGAAATTAAAATATTCTGTTCAAGTCATTAAAGTAATTTTTGTAGAGACTAGCTGCGAGATGCAAAGAAATTGACTTAATTTCAATTATGCCACAGCTAGATGGCTGAAGCTAATTGCATCGAGTAATTCCTTGGGACATTTTGTGTGTTCAGCTATTCAATGGCTTCATGGTATTTTAAACAGCAAGTCAGTCAGTGAGAAAGAACATTTTAAGCTGATTTGAATACTAAATTAAATTCTGTTTAAGACCGCTACTGGGCTAATCAGTCATTGTCCTGCTGTAAATGTATCGGTATCTGCACTTGGATTGGTTATGCATCAATAAATGTAAATACATAGTTTAAATGAGTTACAGCCATGTATAGGAAAACTAAAGAATGCAATTCTGAAAATTTCCTATTTCAATGATTTTCTTTCTCTTCCACTCTTGTGTTACCAGCAGAGGCTCAGGCTGGTTGCCAAAAAGACTCTGTTGTACCAGAGGAAGATGTTTTATACTTGAGCTAGAAGCAGTGGGAACAGCGGAGCCATGTGTCGATGAGTCCACGACGACCACCATGGAATTACAGTCTGGACCAACACAAAGTGAAATCAGTCTCCCATGTCAGAGGACATAATGTTGAGACTGCACAGTACTCTATCTACGCTGCAAAGGAAAAATCTCAAACGTTGTAAAGCAGAACAAATAAATCTCAGTGACATCAGAAAGATCTATCACATTTAGAGCAACACAGTGGTGCGGCTGGTATACCTGGTGAATCACAACACCAGCCATCAGGGATTGATCCTGACCTCGGGTGCTGTCCATGTGGAGTTTGCACGTTCTCCCTGTGACCACATGGGTTTCCTTCAGGTTCTTTGGTTTCCTCCCACATAGAAACATAGAAAAATAGGTGCAGGAGTAGGCCATTCAGCCCTTGGGGCCAGCACCGTCATTTAATATGTTCATGGCTGATCTCCTAAAATCAGTACCCTGTTCCTGCTTTTTCCCCATTTCCCTTAATTCCTACAGCCCTAAGCGCTAAATCTAACACTCTCTTGAAACATCCAGTGAATTGGCCTCCACTGCCTTCTGTGGCAGAGAATTCTACAGATTCACAATTCTCTAGGTGAAGAAGTTTTTCCTCATCTCAGTCCTAAATGGCTTACCCATTCTTCATAAACTGTGATCCCTGGTTCTGGATTCCCCTAACATTGGGAACAATTTTCCTGAATCTAGCCTGTCCAATCCTTTAAAAATGTTATATGTTTCTATAAGATCCAGTGAATACGAGCCGTCGACCCATTCTTTCATCATATGTCAGTCCCACCATCCCAAGAATTAACCTGGTGAACCTACACTGCACTCCCTCAATAGCAATAATGTCCTTCCTCATATTAGGAGACCGAAATTGCACACAGTACTCCAGGTGTGGTCTCACCAGTCTTGTACAACTATAGTAGGACCCCCTTGCTCCTAAACTCAAATCCTCTTGCATTGAAGGCCATTGAGCTTTTTTCACTGCCTGCTGTACATGCATGCTTACTTTCAGTGACTGATGTACAAGTACACCCAGGTCTCCTTGCACCTTCCCTTTTCCTAATCTGACACCATTCAGATAATAATCTACCTTCGTGTTCTTGCCATCAAAGTGGATAACCTCACATTCATCCACATTATACTGCATCTGCCATGCATTTGCCCACTCCACAACCTATCCAAGTCACCCTGCAGCCTCATAGCATTCTCATCGCAGCCCACACTGCCACCCAGCTTTGTGTCATCCGCAAACTTGCTAGTGTTGCTCCTAATTCCCTCTTCCAAATCATTAATATATATGGTATCAGTTACGGCCCCAACACCGAGCCTTGTGGCACTCCACTCGCCACTGCCTGCCATTCTGAAAAGGACCTGTTCACTCCTATTCTATGCTTCCTGTCTGCCAACCAGTACTAATCCATTTCAATACCCTACCCACAATCCTGTGCTCTAATTTTGCACACTAATCTCTTGTGTGGGACCTTGTCAAAGGCTTTTTGAAAGTCCAGATACACCATTTCACTGGCTCTCCCTTACCCATTCTACTCGTTACATCCTCAAAAATTCCCAGAAGATTAGTCAAGCATGATTTCCCCTTCATGGATCCATGCTGACTTTGACCGATCCTGTCACTGATTTCCAAATGCGCTGCTATAACATCTTTAACAATCAACTCGAGCATCTTCCCCACGACCAATGTAAGGCTAACTGATCAATAATTTCACATTTTCTCTCTCCCTCCTTTCTTAAAAAGCGGGGTCACATTGGCTAACCTCCAGTCCACAGGATCTGATCCAGTGTTGAGAGAACATTGGAAAATGATCACCAATGCATCCACGATTTCTAAGGCCACCTCCTTGAGTTCTCTGAGATGCAGACCATCAGGTCCAGGGAATGTATCTGCCTTCAGCCCCATCAGTTTACCAAACACTATTTCCTGACTAATGTGGATTCCCTTCAGTTCCTCCCTCCCACTAGATCCTCGGTCCCCTAGTATTTCTGGGAGATTATTTGTGCCTTCCTTAGTGAATACAGAACCAGAGTACTCGTTTAACTGCTCTGCCATTTCCTTGTTTCCCATTATAAATTCACCTGTCTCTGATTGTAAGGGACCTACATTTGTCCACTAATATTTTCCTTTTTACTCATCTAAAGAAGCTTTTAGAGTCAGTTTTTATATTCCCCGCAAGCTTTCTTTCATGTTCTTTTTCCCCCCTCTTAATTAATCCTTTTGTCTTCCTCTGTTGTGTTCTAAATTTCTCTCAGTCCTCCGGTTTGCTGCCACCTCTGGCCAATTTATATGCCTTTTCCTTGGATTTAACACTATCCTTGATTTCCCTCGTTAGCCATGGTTGAGCCGCCTGCCCCGTTTTATATTTTTGCCAGGCAGGGATGAACAATTTCTGGAGTTCATCTGTGTGGTCTTAAATCTTTGCCATTGCATCTCCACCATCAACCCTTTAAGTATAATTTGCCAGTCTATCCGAGCCAATTACCATCTCATACCTTCAAAGTCTCCTTTCCTTAAGTTCAGGAAGCTAGTCTATTAATTAACTGTGTCACTTTCCATCCTAATGCAGAATTCCACCATATTATGGTCACTGTTGCCCAAGGGGCTTTGCACAACAAAATCGCTAACTAATCCTTCCTCATTACATAATACCCAGTCTTGGATGGCCTGTCCTCTAGTCGATTCTTCCACATATTGGTTTAAAAAACTATCCCATATACATTCCAGGAAATCCTCCTCAGCGCTGCTACCAATTTGGTTGGCCCAATCTTTAGGTAGATTAGGGTCACCCATGATAACTGCTGTACCTTTGCTACACGCATCCCTAATTTAGTGCTTGATTCTATCCCCAACTTCCCTAATGCTGATTGGTGGCCTGTAAACAACTCCAACAAATGTTTTCTGGTCTTGGCTATTTCGCAGTTCCACCCATACCGATTCTACAGCATCCAAGCTAATGTCTCTCCTTGCTACTGCATTAAACTCCTCTTTAACCAGCAATGCCAACCCACCTCCTCTTCCTTTCTGTCTATCCTTCCTGAATATCGAATACCCCCGGGGGTGGAAGATTGCAACCTTCACATGGTCCGCCCTGTTTTGACTAATGCAATCAACCTGGCGTGCACAATCAAATAAGATCAAATAGAACAAGAGAACGAGAACAAGAGAACAAGGAAGAAGAACAAGGAAGAACAAGGAAGAAGAAGAAGAAGAAGAAGAAGAAGAAGAAGTAGAAGAAGAAGAAGAAGAAGAAGAAGAAGAAGAAGAAGAAGAAGAAGAAGAAGAAGAAGAAGACCACTGCATGTTTAGCTCCCAGCCTTAGTCAACCTGGAGCCATGTCTCCAGAATTCCAACTATATCATATTCCTTTACTACGAACTGAACATTTAATTCAACCACCTTATTATGAATGCTCCTCACATTAAGGCACGAAGCTTTCCGGTTTGGTTTGTCTTATCTTCCCTTCTACCTTTTGCTTCTGTCCTCCTTTTATGTCCCTCTGTCTCCTTGCATTGGGTCCCATCCCCCTGCCCTGTTAGTTTAAACATGACCTTTCCTACACTCTCTTTCCCGTTAACTGCACGCATACGCTTCCACTTGTTCACTCCAACAACCCCCCCTGTTTAGTTTAAACCACCCATGTAGCACTAGCAAACCTGCCGGCCAGAATGTCGGTCCCCTTCCAATTAAGGTGCAACACTTCCCTTTTGTACAGGTCACCCCTGCCCCAGAAGAGATCCCAGTGCTCTAGATAGAAATCTAAATCCTTGCCCCGTACACCAACTCAGCCACACATTCAGATCCCCTATTTACCTGTTCCTACACTCACTAACACAAAGTACTGGAAGCAACCCAGAGATAACCACCCTCGAAGTCCTGCTTTTCAGCCTCCTACCTAGTTCTCTATACTTACGTTGCAAAACCTCCTTCCTCTTCTTACACACGTCATTTGTGCCTACACGCACAACTACTTCCAGCTGTTCACCTTCCCTCACAAGGATGGTCTTAAGTCGGTCTGAGACATCTTGGACCCTGGCACCAGGGAGGCAACAAACCTTCCTTGAGCCTTGCCTGTCACCACAGAATCTCCTGCCCGCACCTCTGGCAATGGAGTCCCCACCACTATGGCTCTGCCTGACGTCGGTCTCACCGGTCAAGCCCCAGCGGGAGGTATTGAGTCACAGATCTGTCCGCCACTTGGAATGGAAGCGTTGTCTGCCCCAACAGCTCCCAAGAGGGTGTACCTGTTTTCAAGATGCACTTCCACCGATGTCTCCAGCACTAGTTTCACCCCCTTCCTTTCCGTCTCTAACCGTCGCACCACTTGTACTCTTATGCCCCTGTCCCACTTGGGAAACCTGAACGGAAACCTCTGGAGACTTTACGCCCCACCCAGGGTTTCCGTGCGGTTCCCGAAGGTTTTTGTCAGTCTCCCTACCTGCTTCCACTACCTGCAACCTCCGGCAACCACCTGCAACCTCCTGCAACCTCACGGAAACCTTGGGTGGGGCGCAAAGTCTCCAAAGATTTCCGTTCAGGTGTTCTAAGTGGGACAGCAGCATTATAGTGACGACCTGACTGTAGGTCCTGTCCAGGAAGCATTCGTCGTCCCGGATGGACTGCAGGTCATCCAACTGCTCCTCCAGTTCCCTAACTCGGTCCTTGAGGAGCTGCATCTGGACACAGTTCCCACAAATGTAGTGGTCAGTGACACCAGCGGTGCCCCTGGCTTCCCACATACTGCAGCAAACTCACTGCAGTAATATTCCTGCCATCACGCCAATAAGTTTAAATACCTAAATTAAATTAAACACACAACCGAATAAATGTAGCCTCCTCGCCGAAGCCTCTTGAGCCAAAGACTCACACTTTACCTCCCAAATTTAAAGTTTCAGATTGATGAATTTTCAACTGAGAATGGTTAGAGTGATCCTGATAATCCAGCTGTCTACCACTTTAATCCTACAACCCACTCCCTCCCTGACCTATACATTTCCTCCTACCATGTTATAATGCAGCTCGAAATTTAGGACCAAAATTTCAACTTTTTTCAGACTCAATATCGAATCCTTCAATTTTAGGTCGCTCATTCTTAGTTTCTATCTGCATCAGACCTGGACATTTTTTGTGAGCAATCCATCTGTAGACATGGTAGACATTGCCTGGTCCATCACAGGTATTGAGTATAGAAATTGGATGTCACGTTGCAATTGTACAAGAGGTTGGTGAAACTGCAGCTGGAATATTGTATACAGTTGTAGATACCCTGCTGTCGGAAAGTAGTAATTAAGCTGGAAAGAGTGCGAAGACAGTTTATAAGAATGCTGCTGGGAATCGAGGGTGTGATGTTATGGGGCTGATTGAGGATTGGCAAACAATGGCCAAATGGGGTCATATTTTGGAATGAAGTATCAGAAGGAGACAGAGAGCTGGCACCCCACCTGTGAAGGATAGAGGTGTTCGGTAACCAACTGATTTGATAATAATATTAGATTGGCCATTGGAGCATTGTAGTTGGAGCATTGTAGTTTCAGGTAGAAGGCTTATGTTGGGGCAAGTCACCACATGAAAAACATGATGTTTGATCTTGCGCTGACAGTTCTGATTTAAAGATCCACAAACATAAGTAAGGATATAATTTTTTTTTCATGCGATACTCGGAATTCGACTTTAGCTGGATGCAAATCAGTTTGAGGATTATTCTTCAGACAACTGGATATAGTGATGTAGCCATACCTTTCTGGGAAGTCAAGCAGAAATAAGCCATACATTTTATAATGCATGCTGGTTTAAGATGCCCATAGAAGCAACTATACTTTCCCATTACAGTTGCTTACATTTGCTTTCTAGTTTTAAATCTGTGCTTTTAATTAACGTTTCCATGAATATTTTGCTAATTAATTATTTTATACTAATTTAACAAGAACCATGAAGACAACATGGGAATCACATAAGCGATAAAAACAAACTAGATGAAAGCCACAGAAAAAAAAAGCTAACAGAATTTCTTTCATTTTGTTCCTCTGATCTATAATTCCTCTACATCCATCTTATGCTTCCACACTGATTCCATTACCATCCATTTTTGCCTTGTGATATTACCTTTATGTTTCTTTTAACCAATTTTGTGATTAGATGATAAACAATATCTGGGATTTCAGATGTGGAATATATTTGGAAAATGTGTACAGCAGCCCAAACTATTTAAAGGGAAAAGATATTCTTTGAAATTTCATGTGTCTAAAACCAATAAATGATTTTCAGAAATAGTGCATGTGGATTTTGTACTTTATACTTGAACACAAGGGGGCCCTGTGATAAAGGTCAATCAATCAAGTGAAGTCAAGTCAAGTCACTTTTATTTCTATAGCACATTTAAAAAACAACACTCGTTGACCAAAGTGCTTTACATTGGTGGAGGTACTAACGTATACAACAGTGGTTCCTAGATTAAGTACATACATAAATACATACATATAGCCCTTCCTCAGAGGACGTCAAGAAAGGCTTGAGAGTAAAGATGAGTTTTAAGTCTCGACTTAAAAGTCGATGGAGGGGACAGTTCTGATGGGAAGAGGGATGCTGTTCCACAGTCTAGGAGCTGCAACCGCAAAGGCGCGGTCGCCCCAGAGCTTATGCCTAGACTGCGGGATATTCAGTAACCCCAAGTCGGCCGATCTGAGGGACCTGGAGGTGGTGTGGTGGGTAAGCAGACTTTTGATGTAGGTGGGGGCAAGACCGTTAAGGGCTTTGTAAGCATAAAGAAGGATCTTGAAATTTATTCAGAACCGCACAGGGAGCCAGAATCAGGGTGATGTGGGCCCTTTTTTGTATGCCTGTCAGGAGTCTCGCTGCGGTGCTTGAATACACCTTAAATGCCCTTGATTATAAGTCAAGGCAGGTCAGTTTAGTCCTTTGTTATTCTACTTGGAAAGTCACTTTCAGAATATTGAATGAAATTTAGGAGAACTTTCTTTCAAACTGACATTGATGTATTAGTTCAGGTTCAAAGGGAGCAAATGCAATGATTCTGGGAGCTACAATGTTATGTTATGATGAAAGTCATAATGTTGAATGTATTCCTCGGAGGAAACAATCTTGCGATGGAACAAAAAAAAATCAAGCCTTTCTCTATGGGAGACATGTGTAATATAAATGTGTTGATTATTTAACATGAAACTGAGATGTGAAGCATGGATTCAGTGCTGATTCCTGTATACTAAGGATGTCAAATAATTGTAAGTTTATACTGTATTGTATTCAGGAAATGTGTTATCATCTGAAACAAACAGTATATTCTGAATATATTAATAGGGAGTACATAATATACATTCCAAGGCTTGTCCACAAGTGTACTAGGTTGCCCTTGGCCTGTTCTGTCCATTTTTACTGTGGGTTCAGTGGCTCAGTCAATCCTTAAAGGACTCATTGGTGGCTGCTACCAAAATGGCAAATTTGGTCTAAAATGTATTTTCCTTTAACCTAAGAGAACCAAAAATGCTCCACAGGACAGATGTGGATTTTTAACCAGTTTACACTGGTGTTGTTTATGTTCACACAAACAAATGATGAAAAGTGTATCATTGTAATAAAGGGTTTAAAGGAACTACACCTCATCTCCCACGAAGGTTGGCACGGTGGTGCAGCGGTAGAGTTGCTGCCTGACAGTGCCAGAACCCGGATTCGATCCTGACTATGGGTGCTGTCTGTATGGAGTTTGGACGTTCTCTCTGTGACCGCTTGCTTTTTCTACGGGCGCTCCCGTTTCCTCCCACACTCCAAAAACATACACGTAGTTTAACTGGCTTCTACAAATTGTAAATAGTCCCTAGTGTGTAGGATAATGTTAGTACATGGGGTGATTGCAGTGACCCAGTGGGCCAAAGGGCCTGTTTCCTCTCTGTATCACTCAAGTCTTGCCTCAATTATGCAGCCACTGGAGAACATGCTGGTTTGACATCATTGCTGCCATTTTTGACCACACTCTCCAGTCTCTTCCCTCTCTTAACCATCCAGTTTCAAGGATAATCGTCTCACCCCTTCTTTAGTTATGCATAACTACAATGTATTTCAAAGAAATTATCAATTAGATGAGCCTAACCTTACTGCACCATTTGCTGTAATTCAGCATATTATGATGCTTTCCATTTTCAACTTCCAAAGATTTGCATGCAGTTTTGTGGAAGTACTTGAATATTTGTTTCATGCCTTGGAGATGTACACAAGTCCAATGCACCCACATTTGGTTACTCCTGAAATCTAACATGACAGTGAGAATGAGTTGAGGATGTGCAGAGCAGACCAAACATTTAGCTGATGGAACAAAGGACAGTAGAGCTTTTATCTGAATCTTTTTCCCAGTGGGTAATTTTTGAGGTGACAGCAATTCACTAAGGAGGGCATAGCTAAAACACATGACAACTACATTAACAAGTTCAACTTCAGACTAGTGTTTGTGAAAGTAACTTTAGTAGAGACTGTGGTGTTATGTACACAACCCTATTAAGAATGGTGTTGGAGATTTTAGCAATATATTCTTGGTAGTTATTAGGCCTTGATACCTTCAATTTGCATGATCCTGCACCAGAAATGGAAGACGTTTGATAATGTCATATAAACTATGGGAAATGCAGTTTTTATGGTTCAATAAATGCTAGTTCATAAGTTCTAGGAGCAGAATTAGACCATTCGGTCCATCAAGTCTACGCTGCCATTCAATCATAGCTGATCTATCTGTCCCTCTCAACTCCATTCACCTGCCTTCTCACCATAACCCCTGACACCCTTACTAATTAAGAATCTATCTATCTCTGTGATAAAAATATCCAATGACTTGGCTTCCACAGCTGCATGTGGGAATGAATTCCACAGATTCACCACCGTCTTACTAAAGGCATTCCTCCTCATCCCCTTTCTAAAGATTCCTCCTCATCCCCCTTCTAAAAAACATTCTGAGGCTATGGCCTCTGGTCCTAGACTCTCCCACTTGTGGAAACATCCTCTCCACATCCACTCTATCCAGGCCTTTCATTATTCGGTAAGTTTCAATGAGGTCTCCACTCGTCTTTCTAAACTCCATCAATTATAGGCCCAGTGGTGCCAAATGCTCATCACTAGTGTGTCGTTAACTGCCAGACGTGAATGTGAGGCCTGCAAAGATACAGAGTGTGTAAGGAGCAGCTAACAAATTTACGAGTGATATAAGGCAGAGGTTCTTGGTACACTGAACGTATTTATTGAGTATTTTTAATTTTGGCAGCATTCCAATAAAGTCACCTTAACTGCTCATGTAGAGTAATTGGTGCTACTTACAATGTGACACCTAGATCACTGGGCTGCTAATCCATCAATACACATTTCAGCTATCTATGAGTAGGAAGACACTGCAGATGCTGGTTTACACCCAAGATAGAAGCAAAATGCTGGAGTAACTCATGGGTCAGGCAGCATCTCTGGAGAACAGGGATAGGTTAATTTTTCGGGCTGAGATCTTTCCTCAGACATATTCCTTTTCTCCAGAAATGCTTTGTGTCTATTTTCAGCTATCTATTTCCACTGCCTTCTCTGTGTGTGTCCCACAGATTCTAGTACCCTGTGCATGTATACAGAATACCTCTTCATGTTTCCACTGCCCATACTTTGAAAGTATTTTGAACCCTTGAGGTCTGTTCTCAGTTATTTGCTCAGTGAAGACTACCCGTTGTGGATCAGTACTACCCCAAATGTCAATAGCTGCTCCAATAGGCACAGTGCATGTCCCTTTCAAATGTAAAGGCTATTTTTTTAACTAGTTTTAGCAAGGTATGATTTGAACCTTCTGTTGATGCTAATGAAAAAAAACAGTTAGTGTTTCCGCACATATAAATGATGTTAATGGGCATGCAGGTCTGTGACACCATGCAATCTACACTGCATTGAAAAAATGCACCTTAATTATGGTTTGCAGACCACACAGCCATCTCGAGCAATTATCTAATTTAGCACCAAATGTTTTCTAAATCAACTAAAGAGAACGATTACCCATAACCACATTTCTTGGCAAGATTATATTTGCTGTCCATCATTAAACTGTAAAAGTGTAAATCGTATTTAATCTTATGCACTTTATTACAAAGTTTAACAAAATGTTTCAGATATCCACTAATGAATGAATGCTCTGACTATGATTTACAACCTAATAATTATTATCTTAAATTAATAACATTATGTTATCCCTTAAATAAAATGTATATTTTACCTTTAAAGTTTGCCATGGATTTGGAAATACTAGAAAAGTATCACATTTAAGATAGACAGAAATACGTAATGGATCAGAAATGTTTTACCTGAACACTGGTGACACATTCTAATTTGAGTTAATGCTTCATTCTTAATTACTATTTAAAGTAATTAGGAGAAATGCAAACATTCACCAGTTGACAAATCGTGCGCTATCAGTACATGGTGTATTTGGTACATGTTGCAGATTGTTGTGACGTACATTTCACCACACTTTCTTTGACTCATGCCCTGCAACATAATGGTATGTCTCTACTTTAGGCAATTCGAAAAGTCATTTCCTATGAATGCAACACATTTCCTTTAATGTGCCATAAATAATTGTGAACAGTTTCAAGTGTTTTTCAGATTTTGATTAAACTACTTCAGTTTAGTATTGCAAAATTATGTTATTAATAACTATTAAATTCTAACTGTTAAATGAAATCTAGATTTTACATTAATTAAGCATGCTTTGGCATCTGGTGTATCTATAATCACACAACACCACTGTAATTTAAATAATGTAGCAGATGGAATTTAAAATTCTACATTTCAGTTATTTCTTGCAATTCCAAAAATAATTGCAACACAGTATAAACTTCTACAAGTCAGAATTATAAAGTTCATGTGAACCATGCTGTGTTGTTCATATAGAGATCAGGATGTTCTCATATTCAGCCAGATGTTTGCAGCAAAACAGGCAGGTTAGGGTCTCGACCTGAAACGTCACCCATTCCTGCTCTCCACAGATGCTGCCTGTCCCGCTGAGTTACTTCAGCTTTTTGTGTCTATCTCAAGTTTGTGAGTTCAATGAGAGAAACAGAGGCTAAGTGAGTTTCAACATGTTATTATCCTAATTATAGAGTTGGGAATTTAATAAAATGTTTCATTAGAGTAAGTAAAGTAACTGGTAACATAATAGTAATAGTAATTTAAGTTTTTTGGGGTTTTATCTGTTAAGCAAGGTGACCTCAAATCTGCACATTGTACATCTTGTGCCTCCTGGAAATACTAGGACACTTGCTTTGCACTGGACCATCACAGAACAGGAAATGTTGTAAGCTGGAACGAGCTTGCAATCCAGGTTATGGAATTCAAGCACCTGTTGACATCACTGTGGTGCATCCATGAGGCGGAGCACCTTGTGGATAGCATGTTTCTGGTGGTAGTCTCCTTGCAACTGAAGAGAATAAAGAAACAAAAAGCTGGAGTAACTCAGTGGGTCAGACAGCATCTCTGGAGAAAAGGGATAGGTAACATTTCGGATCGAGACCCTTCTTCAGACGACCTGAAATGTCACCAATTCCTTTTCTCCAGAGATGCTGTTGGGTCTCTCTTTGGTTCAAAACCAGCATTCTGCAGTTCCTTCCTCCACAAAAATAGAGAAGGAATGGGTGACTGCCACACAGTCAAAAAAGATGAGGCTACTGGTTAGGGAATCCTCCAGGGGTGTTTGTCCTGCAAACCGATATTCAGTTCTGGTTAAGAGAAAGGATCTCGTGAGGAGTGCAGCTGTACATAAGACCGCAGCAAACATGAGATCAGGTGTGTGTAGAAAGTTCAATAAAGCAACAATTATAAGAATTTTGTTTTCATTTAAGGAGCAGGCAGTCTTTGGTGTGGTTGCAGATGGTACGTGGAACCAAGGTTAATGATGTAACTGAGCAGTTAAATTCTGCCCCAGGGAGAAACCACCAGAGGTCATTGTTTACATTGAAATCATGACTTAGGTAGAAAATGCAATGAGGTCCAGCATTGAGGTCTTTGCAAGCAACATTTACAGAGTGAGGGAAAGGTAAGAAAGCAGTTCCTCAAAAGTAATAATCTCTGGATTACTCCCAATGGAGAAAACTGGGTACCAATGAGTACAGAAACAAAAGGAAAGTACGGGAAAACCAGTAGCGGGGGAAATGTTATGAAGGTGGGACCTGTGCAGGCCAGATGGGTGGCACCTCAACAAGGCCAGAACCAATCTCATTGCAGCTAAGTTGGCTGGTGGGTGAGATTTTAAACTGGTTTACCAGAAGAGTGAAATACTGAACAATGATTCAGAAGGGAGAAAAGCAGATCTGAAAATGCAAGGCAGAAATTTAGTGGGAGAATTTAGTAGGCAAGGCAAATTAAAATGGGAAACAGGAGACCATGCTGGAAGATTAAAAAGCTAAATACCAGAAGTAAATAAAGCAAGTGAACTGTAGACATTGACACTCATGGTAATACATTATATAAATATTATGGAAACTGCTTAAAGAGGGGCAGGAATGGCGCCTTAAAGTTTATACAAGATAGAGACAATTAAAGAAAAGATTCCGATATTGAGTTTGAGAAACAATCGCAATTTTAAGAAGGGATATTAATGTTGGATGAATCATCAAATAAACCCGAGTTGAACTAAAGGGCAATAATGGTGCAATCACAGCGTTGGTGGTGTAGCGTAGCCTTCCAAATCATCCAAAGGAAATTGAAGAGCAAATGAACATACAAATTTCTGAAAAGTGTAAAATTATTAAGGTAATGACAATGAGAGATTTCAATAGTCCAGTGTTAGTTGGGGTACAGTCAATGGAAAAGGTATTGAGGACACTGAAAATCTAATCTGCATGGGGGGCGCGATCCTGGTTTTAATTTTAGATGGGCGGAGTATCAGAGGGAAAACATTTTGTGCTGGTTGATCATAACTTGGTTAGATTTAACATAACTCTAGAACAGGAGTGGTAAAGAAGGCGTATGTTATGCTTCCCTTCTACAATTGGGAGATTCCTTATAAGAGTCAGGAAGACATGTTACAGCTTTATAGGACTTTGGCTGGGCCGCATTTGGAGTATTGTGTGCAGTTCTCATTACAAGAAGGTTATGGAGGCTTTTTAGAGGGTGCAGAAGAGGTTTACCAGAATGTTGTCCTGATTTGAGAATATTACATATAAGGAGAGGTAGGACAAACTTGGATTGTGTTCTCTGTCTGGAGCACCAGAGATTGAGTGGAGACCTGGCAGAAGTTTATTAATTTATGAGCGGAATAAATAGTTGACTGTCAGAATATTTATCCCACGTTGAAAATGTCAACGAATGGAAGCCACAGCTTTGTCAGAAGAGGAAACTTTAAAGGAGATGCATGGGGCAACTTTCTACACAGTGTAATGGTTGCCTGAAACGTGCTGCCAAGGGTGATGAAAGAAGCAGATGGTGGTATTTAAAGGGCTTTCAGATAGGCATATGGATGTGCAGGAAATGGAGGGTTAGAGATCATATCTAGGCATACAAGATTGGTATTGTGTTCTGCCAGACATTGTGGGCCAAAGGACCAGTCCTGTACTGCTCAATGTTGTATATTCTATGAAGAACAGAAACGAAAAAGAGTAATGGTTTCAAATTGTGGCATTTGTAATTTTACTGTGCTGAAAAGTAGTTTAGTAAGGATGAACTAGAAAACACTATTTGATGGAATAATATTAACATAATTGTTTCCTAGGCCCCAGCTTGAACACTGCATACAGTTCTGATCGCCATATGTAGATAAGGAGTGACTGCTTCAGAGAGACTCGAGAGGAGAATTCTGAAGTTGTTGCAAAGTGTCAATTAAATTAATTACAAGGAATGATTGGTTGAGTTGGGCTTAGTTGCTTTGGAATAGTGAAGATAAAGATGATCAATTAAGGGACGTGGATGGAGTGGGCAGAAACAGCTCATTTAATTTAGCATAGGGATTAAAACACAGCATGCATCAATTGAATATAATTCATAGCAAGATTAGTGGAGATCGAAGAAAATGTCATTTCACCCAGAGGGTTTAGTTTAGTCTAGAGAAACAGGCCGAAACTAAACTAAATCATTGTTATAGGAAAAAAAACTGAGGCTGGTCATCAACCAGAGGTTTCACGGCAGTCGAGGTCACAACCCGTGACCCGTACTGTTGCCACGCAACGCCAACTGGAGTACAAGCAGTTAACTGCAGTAAGCATTTACAATGGCTGCCAGCACAGCGGGCCCTTCTTCTGTCCCAGCATCCGGACTCCATGGTGACTGGTTCCACACTCGTGGACCCCGGGCCATCTATCCCGTGGCTGGGGGTGGGTGGGGGGAGGATGTTCGGGGCGGGGGGGGAGAAGGTCGGGGTGGGGGGTGGAGAAGGAAGAGGTCGGGGAGGGGGGGGGGGGGGGTCGAGAGTGGGGAGGAGGTTAGGGTGTCAGTGCAGCGCAGTCAGTGACTGTGGGTGGGCAGAGGAGGGACCGGACCACCCCCAACTCTGCTGCAGCTGATGGGGGACGTTGCCGGGTGGTCGGGGGGGGGGGGGGGGGGGAGGGATGGGGGGGGGGGGGGGGGAGGGGGGGGGGGTGGGGGAGGGGGGGGGGGGAGGGGGGGGGGGGGGGGGGGGGGGGGGGGGGGGGGGGGGGGGGGGGGGGGGGGGGGGGGGGGGGGGGGGGGGGGGGGGGGGGGGGGGGGGGGGGGGGGGGGGGGGGGGGGGGGGGGGGGGGTGGGGGGGGTGGTTGGGGGGGGGGGGGGGGGGGGGGGGGGGTGGATGGGTGGTTGGGCAGGGGGTATGGGTGCCGCTGCAGCGCAGTCAGTGACTGTGGGTGGGCGGAGGGACCAGACTGTCCGCAACTCTGCTGCAGCTGACGGGGACGGTGCCGAGTTTTCGTCCCCGGGTGTCCGCTGCCCGGAGCCGCAGCCCCGCTCCACCCGTCCCCGTGTGTGGGCGCTGCTGACCCACAGCCCATGACTGTGCGGCCCACAGGGGGAGACATTTCGTTGTCTCTATACTGTACACTGACAATGACAATTAAAATTGAATCTGAATCTGAATCTGAATCTGAATCTGAGACGGGGTGGAGGGTGGCCATGGCCGGACAGTGCTGACCCCAGGGAGAGAGTGGGGGCTGTCCCGAGGGATGCGTTCCTTCGGCCGCTTACACTTTGGTGCTCGGGTTCAGAGCAAAGATGCCAGAGCATTTGGTTCAGAGCGCTCGGACATCTTCCACAATTATATACAGTAGGTATGTTACAAAACCTACCTGAATCGTCATTGGGAATCTGCCCACAGCCATGTCCGCGATTTTGGCGCTGTTTGGAGGGGGCGGGTTTAAAAACGCGATTTTTACTAGGCTGTTCTAATCGCAGATGTTCAGCCTAGTAAATCATTAACGAAAAATCGCTGCAAGACCCGGTCGCAAAAGGTATTATTAGTTTTATAGGCCTCGATAATATAGTTATAATAGTTTTAAAATTACTCTCTCATTCCGCAACCTCTCGCAGCCCCAGGGTTTTATAAAGCAAACAATTAAAGGTATGTACCTTATTTTTACATTAAATGGGGCATATATATAACCCTGTATATCAAGTTATCTATAGCGAGTAGTTCATTTTGGGCTTTTTATATCCCGCAGTATTTTTCTCGGCATTTGAGGGCACTAATCCAGCTCGATGTGAACGTTCTAAACCAGCGCGTTCACATGAACCCACTAGAAAGCCGATTTAAATGGGCATTTATTTACAGCAATTGAACACTAAATTCCTTCCATTTGGCCTATAAATTAATGTAAATTAGATATAAAAATCATGTTATATTGTGAATTATTTGTGAATAATCTTTGGACACTTAGGCTATTTAAAAATGTTAATCTTTCCTTAAGAAATGGGCTTTTGACTATCCAAGATCACAGCTTTTTTGTAATGTCCATTGAAAATCAATAGGGAACAAGATGCTAATTTCCGAGTATGAAAATGGCCATAACTTTTTTTAATACTTGAGATATGAAAGTGAATTTGGTGTCAAATTAAACTTATTGTTATGCTTTATCTGATGGGATAAATTGCAGACTTGATTATTAAAATCTCAAAATTTTGTAACATTGCTATATACAGTGCAAAAATTGACCATTTCGGCGTTTTTTAACAGGTAAGAAAGCACGCATTTCGTGTGTTCAGCGTATGCCGGAAGCTGCCACGTCCTCCAGATGGATTGAGCTGCTCCGTGCGTCACACCCTTTGACCCGACAACCTTATGTGCAACCCCCCTTATTACTTCCAGTGTAACACACTTTGGTAGCAACAGTAAGGATGGGTTAAATAAGGGCGAGAGGGTGAAAATGTACATCACTTGAATTCGAGGAAAGGGAAATAGAAGTCACTTTAAGAAGTCTGAAGAAAGGTTTCGGCCCGAAACGTCACCTATTTCCTTCGCTCCATAGATGCTGCTGCACCCGCTGAGTTTCTCCAGCAATTTTGTGTACCTTCGATCTTCCAGCATCTGCAGTTCCTACTTGATCACTTTAAGAAGAATGGACCATGATTTGAGAATTTAGATATTTCTCGTGGGTGAAACAAAAAGTTGAGGGCATGATAGAACAGCATTTGTGGGTTGATTTTTGGAAGATCGAACGTGTCTTCGAATTGAGTTGTGTGAAAGTTTTCTTATGGGCAGAAGTCAAAGACTTGGAGGTGGTTGTGATTGGTTAAGAATGTACGAGATGGGAAGTGGCCTTATGGGAGAGTGCACTGAGAGAGAGGAAAGGGGTGGCTGCGAGATAGAAGCAGGGGATTGGAAACGGTAAGTAAATATAGTTGAATTTATCCAACAAAGAGCTGATGGGGAGGATATGGAAGCGGCAAAAGGGAAGGGGTGTTACTAGTGGAGTAATATGCCATCGGATATACAATATTGTCTTTTCAATGTGCGCAAATTATCTGATATATTTGTTAGTGCCAACCGATCCACAGAGGACGCAGTCTCAACAACACTGAACCTCGTACTGTCACACCTTGATCGGAAAAATACTTATGCCAGGAACCTCTTCATAGACTTCAGCTCTGCTTTTAACACAATCATTCCGCAGCATCTGGTGGAGAAGTTGGAGCTATTGGGGGTTGATGCTGGCACATGTAACTGGGTCCTGAACTTTCTATCGCAACAGCAGCAGACAGTCAGGGTGGGCAGGACATCAAAAACCATAGCGTGAGCACTGGCTCGCCCCAAGGCTGTGTCCTAAGCCCCCTGTTGTTTATTCTGCTTACACACGACTGTACTGCTAGACTCAACAACAGCTTCATCAACAAGTTCGCTGATGACACAACAGTGGTGGGTCACATCAGTGACAGTGATGAGTCGGCGTACAGGATGGAGGTGGAGCTGCTCACAGGATGGTGCAAATCCCCCAACCTCATTCTCAACGTGGGAAGAACTAAGGAGATGGTGGTTGACTTCAGGAGGGCAGGAAAACAACACCATACACCTCTGCACATCGATGGAGCTGATGTGGAAAGGGTCAGCAGCGTGAAGTTCCTAGGACTACACCTGTCAGATGACCTGACGTCCACGACCAACACCACAGCACTGGTCAAGAGAGCCCAGCAGCGACTACATCCTCTCCGAAGACTACGTAAAGCAGGTCTCCCTACTACACACCTACGAACTTTTTATAGGGGGACAATCGAGAGCACATTAACCTACGGCATCACTTCCTGGTTCGGGAGCTGCAAGGCGTACGAACGGCACCAACTAGACAGGATTGTGAAGACCGCCAGCAGGATTATTGGTGCTCCACTCCCTTTCCTGCTGGACATATACAGGAAGAGATGTATCAGCAGAGCCATCTCCATCATCAAAGACCCCTACCACCCATCGCATCACATATTCTCCATCCTGCCATCTGGGAAGAGGTACAGGAGCATTAGCTGCAAAACCAGCAGGATGCTCCTCAGCTTCTTCCCGCAGGCTATAAGACTGATAAACGGACTTTGCCCCCTGCCAAAGTATCGCGCACCAACCACCAACCTGGAC
Organism: Leucoraja erinaceus; assembly: GCF_028641065.1. Taxonomy (NCBI): domain Eukaryota; kingdom Metazoa; phylum Chordata; class Chondrichthyes; order Rajiformes; family Rajidae; genus Leucoraja; species Leucoraja erinaceus. Next base: position 59,738,462 of record NC_073384.1, on the reverse strand, counting down.
ACACTGCAGCAGAGCCACTGTCGTGCCGCTGCCGATCGGAACGCTAGTTGATGTTTAGTAGAGTGTTAATTTGTTCATGATATATGTATTTTTATTTCTATTTATTTTTAATGCACACTGAATGGGCACTGGTTGAGCAACGTTTTTTTGTTTCCTCTGGGTATGTGAATACTCAGGAAATGACAATAAAGATATACAATAGTGTTGCAATCAAAGATCCTCTAGGATCTTTGCCCCTATAGCCACTACACTTCAAAAGTATTTCATTGGATCCATACTTAATGTGCCGATTTCATCGCGAACACGTGCAGTCTGAAGAAGGGTCTCGACCCGAAATATTACCTATTCCATTTCTCCAGTGATGCGGTGATCCGCTGAGTTACTGCAGCTTTTTGAGTCTATCTTCGGTTTAAATCAACATCTGCAGTTTCTTCCTACACTGTATTAGTGTATTTCCTTTTTAATGTTGAGTGAAATGTATAGTGTTCGCTCTTGAAAACAAACGTAGAATTCCACGTGTTTAGTTGGGGTTCTGTGAGAATTAATTTAAAATACCCACCCCCAGCACTTGGCAGGTTTGTACTAACCCCTTCGTGAGCTGAATGATGCAAGTCGTGCCAGCACTAAACAGGAGGTGGCGACTGTGCTGCAGAAATTCACTATCAGGAAGTATTAAATAAACTGCAATTCCAAGCTCCTTGTATTCTGTGTGGGGTAGCGGAGGGCGGGGGAAGGAGGAGTAAACCAGAGAATGCATGCTTGAGTTAGCATTGCCGTTGTTCAATGGACAAAGTATAGGATTTGAAGTGTTGTTTTTTTTCTCCTTTACACTAATATTTAGTGTACTCGCAGTGACTCCGGAAGCAGTTTCAGTCTGCATGTTGGAACGTGGCCCGGGAGCTGCCGCAGACGGGACAGGAGACTGGAGACTTGGACATCAGGACACGAGGGATCTCTGCAGCTCTCCCTCGCCCTCTGCACAACACCAGGGGTAACAGGACGGAGTCTAAACGCGGTATAAGATCCTCGAGAACTTGCTATATTTAAATATAATCAAAAGGAACTACAGTTGCTGGTTATTACCAAAGATAGACACAAAAACGGTGCAGTATCTCAGCGGAGTTACTCCAGCATTTAGTGTCTGTCTTTGTTATATAAATAGACTGATTCCTTGGAAAGTCGAATGATTATGACTTCGTAACTTAACAAGTCATATGAGATTTGGCCCATCGATTTTTACTCCGTCATTCAATCATAGCGGATTATTTTCCCCCCTCTACCCCATTCTCCTGCCTTCGCCCCTTAACCCTTCACACTGTTACTAATCAAGAATCTGCCAATCTCTGCTTTTAAAATAGCGTTTTGCAATGAAAACATTTAAATGGAGAAAAATTCACGGGGTATTCCCGTTATTGTACTGGATATATAAGGATGATCTGAGGTTGTGGAAGGTATGGAAACAGTCTGGTCAGTCTTGGTGTTTTGGTTCCACATAACCTAGTGTTGTAGAGTCATACAACACGGTAACTGGCCCATGCTGACCAAGATGCCCCATCTACACCAGCCCCACCTGCCTGCTTTTGGCCTATATCCCTCTAAACCTTTCCTATCCATATACTTGTCCAAATATTTTAAACGTCATAGTATCTGCATCAAATTCCTCCTCTGCCAGGTCGTTCCATAAACTCACCACCCTCTACATTTTTTCACTCATTTAAACCAACGTCACTGATCTTTGTTAAGAGGGAACTGTCCTGCTGGAGATTCTTTACACAAAAAAGCTGGATTCCCCCCGAGCCTATGGGTGAAGGAAATAGGCAAAAAACTCTCGGCCCGAAATTGCCTACCGTATGCTGCTGCACCCCTGTTCCCAGCTCCTCTGATTCTTGATCCCCCCGACCCTGGGTAAAAAGCTCTGCATTTACCGTACCTGTTCCTATCATGATCTAATACGCCTCTATTAGATTACTCCTCATCCTCCTGCATTTCACAATATAGTCACAGCCTGCCCAACCTCTCCTGTAGCTCAGCCCCTCAATTCCTGGCTGCATCCTTGTAAATGTTTATCTGTACTCTTTTCAGTTTAACAACATTCTTCCTATAGCAGGATGACCAAAACCGAACACATTACTCCAAATGTGGTCTTGTACAACTGTAACATAACATCCCAACGTTTATACTCAATACTCTAACTAATGAAGGGTAAAATCACTGTAACATTCTTGGCCACCCCTTTCTACCTGTGATGCCAATTTCAGAGAACTATGTACCGATAATTCTGAAACCCTCTGCTCTACAACACTCCCCAAAGCCCTGTCATTTACTGTGAAGTTCTGCCATGGTTTAATTTTCCAAAAAGCAGTACCTCACACATATCTGCATTAAACTCCATTAGTCATTCTTCAGCCCACTTGCTCGGCTGATCAAAATACTGATCAATTTCCTTCAACTTTTTTTAACCTTGTGAAATATATTACCAAAAACAAAACGCCAGGCAATACTGCCCAACCTAGCTAATGATTTATAGCATTTATCGGCTCAGTGAAGACATTTAAGTACAACCACCAACCTTTTTCCACAGCGTGTTTGTGCTCACTTCATCTATGAGACATTCAAACCTGTTTGTTGCACTGAAGAAAGACATAAAAAGCGGGAGTAACTCAGCGGTTAGGCAGACAATGGACAATAGGTGCAGGGGTAGGCCATTCGGCCCTTTGAGCCGGCACCGCTGTTCAATGTGATCATGGCTGATCACCCCTAATCAGTACCCCGTTCCTGCCTTCTCTCCACATCCCCTGACTCCGCTTCCTTTAAGAGCCCTATCTAGCTCTCTCTTGAAAGTATCCAGAGAACCGGCCTCCACCGCCCTCTGAGGCAGATAATTCCATAGACTCACAACTCTCTGTGATAAAAGGTGTTTCCTCATCTCCGTTCTAAATGGCTTACCCCTTATTCTTAAACTGTGGGCCCTGGTTCTGGACTCCCAACATCAGGAACATGTTTCCTGCCTCTAGCATGTCCAATCCCTTAATAATCTTATATGTTTCAATAAGATACCCGCTCATCCTTCTAAACGTAAGAGTATACAAGCCCAGCCACTCCATTCTCTCAGCATATGACAGTCCCGCTATCTGGGAATTAACCTTGTAAACCTATGCTGCACTCCCTCAATAGCAAGAATGGCCTTCCTCAAATTAGGGGACCAAAACTGCACACAATACTCCAGGTGTGGTCTCACTATGGCCCTACACAACTGCAGAAGGACCTCTTTGCTCCTATACTCAACTCCTCTTGTTATAAAGGCCAACATGCCATTTGCTTTCTTTACTGCCTGCTGTACTGCATGCTTACTTTCATAGACTGATGAACAAGGACCCCTAGATTCCATTGTACTTCCCCTTTACCAACTTGACACTATTTACATAATAATCTGCTGTCATGGTTTTGCTTCAAGTGGATAACCTCACATTTATCCACATTAAACTGCATCTGCCCACTCACCCAACCTGTCCCAAGTCGCCCTGCATTTTGATAGCATCCTCCTCACAGTTCACACTGCCACCCAGCTTTGTGTCATCTGCAAATTTGCTAATGTTACTTTGAATCCCTTCATTTAAATCATTGATGTATATTGTAAATTGACGTTTCAGGACAAGACATCTATTGTCACCTATTCCTTTTCTCCAGAGATGCTGCCTGACCCCCTGAGTTACTCCAGCTTTTTATGTCTTTCTTCAGTGCAACAAACAGGCTTGAATGTCATTTTGTGTCTACAGTGTAAACCAGTATGTGTTGTTCCACTGTTGACTTTGTAGCTTTGTTTTGACAGTAGGCTTTCTCCAGCTGGGCATGGGAGGGGATGGAGGGAGAAAGCAAGGACTACCTGGATTGGCACCTTCAGCTCCCTCTTTAATTTACCTTAGTTTCTATCCTTTTTTTTTTCTGGCCTGGAGGTGGCCCAATCTAGGTAGAATGGGAGGAGGAGTTGAAGTGCTGAGCCCCGGGAGATCTGTTATTGCACTGAGTGGAGTTTTTTTTTTGCGAAATTGCAGATCAAAACCTGCGCTTGGTCTTTCTGAGGTTGATTTTTCCAAACATTGGGTGGAAGTGGAAAGTGCGTGCATTTTTGCAACCATACCATTGTAATTTTGCTGCATGTACTGGGGAACTCTTAGATATGTTTGCGACTCCACTTGAGATAATTTTGTGAATAATTCACGTACGGCTTCGTGCGAGATCGCGCGCGCTCCAGTGACCTTAATGAAATCACCCTACCGGCTAGCACCAGAGAAAACAATTTAAGTGAGAGCTCTGGGCAACTTCCCTGATGGTGCTGTGCTCCTATTTGCATTCAGCCGAGAGAACTAATGAATCCTCGGTATAATATCTTGCTTTTGAAAGATTGTACCATCCACTATAATAAATAACATTTGAAGTAGTTCAGCTGATGAAACAGTGATCTGTACTTGGAGTGCAGTTGATGAGCTTCCCTGCTGTGTTCCACCAGGTGCTCCAGCTCTTCAGTTTGGTTCTTGCCTCTTCTAACACTCTCTCAGGGAACCTGGAAAGACAGGGGAACAAAACTGCCTCGTCTGGAGAGCAGTTTTTATTTTTCTCTTCACATTCGGTTTTCACCCTAAACAACCAAGAAAATATTTTGGTGCCTTTTATCTCTCTTTGCAAGCTCAGAACCCAGACTTATGTCGGTATTTATTTGCCAGTTGCACCCAAATACTCAGCAGTAACAGCTTTGCAGAGTTGCCAAGTAGTACGGATTTTCGGTATTTTGTACGGGAATGCGATAATAATACGAATGTACGGAATTGCTTTGTAAAATACGGATTTTTTAAAAATCGGCCCAACTTCCTGTTTCATCTATCTGCTTAAAAAATGCAAGGATATAAAAAGTCATACCGTAAAGGGCCTGTCCCACTTTCACGACCTAATTGACGACCTCTGCCGAGTTTGCCCTTAACTCATACTCGCAGCATGGTCATAGGTAGGTCGTGATGCTAGTCGTAGGTACTCGTGGCATCAAGTAGGTCGGGGCGTTTTTCTCGGCCGATGAAAAATGTCCACAAGTACAAAAGGTCGTGAATTAGGTCGTGAAAGTGGGATAGGCCCTTAACTCTAAAAATTATAGCAGATTAAATTATTAGTATTTTAAATTTCAAGATCTGGATGATTATTTTTGTAAGCTTTGATCTGCCTGTCCCACTATGGGTATAAACAGTGCTGTCAGTTTAGCTGTGGGAATTTAAACGAACAGCGCTATGGGTTCTAATTATAGCACCACCAGCTGGAGCAATATTGCCTTTACACATAGCGCTATGGGCTTTACACATAGCGCTATGTCCGCAGCGCTATGGGTCACAGACTGTTCGGGAAGGGAGGGAGGAAATAAGAGAGGGAGGGAGAAAAAAAGGAAGGAGAGAGGGAGGGAAAGGGGAGGGAAGGAGAGTGGGAGGGATAGGGAGGGAAAGAGAGGGAGGGGGAGGTTTCCAAAAATGGCTTCTACATCATCATCTGGTGCTAAAAGCAGGAAGCAGCCGTTCATATATAAGTATACATAGAGATGGCAATGAATGCACTGTCAAGTAAGGTGTGTAGAAGACATGTCAATTGGTAGCAAAGTTATGCATTCTTGTACTCTTACATGTGTATGACCGCACATAAAAACTTTTTTTCAGCAAAATGGCACCGCGTAAAAATACTGAATTCCTCAGCAAAATACTGATTTTCGAGTACTAGAATACTGAAATGCTCTGACAAAACTTGGCAGCTCTGGCTTTGTATTATCAGTCCATAGTTGCCCTGGAACTGGGGAGACTGTTGGAGAGTTGACCGCAATAAGTCGCGTCATGATTAGACTGGGTCTTTCTTTCGCTTGCCCATGAGACTTGGATTTATTTGATTCAGTCTCTGGTAATTCATGAAAGTTACAAAGTCTGGGGGATTATTGGAGAAAACTCTCAGTTGAACTTGGGCTTGTGGGTAGGCGTTGGTACCGGAGAGTATGGATAAGCAAAGTGTTTAAGAAGGAACTGCAGATGCTGGAAAATTGAAGGTACACAAAAAAGCTGGAGAAACTGAGCGGGTGCAGCAGCATCTATGGAACGAAGAAAAAAGGCAACGTTTTGGCCCGAAACGTTGCCTTTTTCCTTCGCTCCATAGATGCTGCTGCACCCGCTGAGTTTCTCCAGCTTTTTTGTGTACCTTGGATAAGCAAAGTTACTGTTTGGTGCTCTCCCATTAGGGCAGGATCACATGGCATTTAGCATGCACTGAGGCAGCACTGTGAAGTGCCACAGTAGTAGAGCTTCTGTCTCCCAGCGCCAAAGACAAGGTTTCGATCCCGACCTCAGGTGCTGTACACATGGAGTTTGCACGTTCTCCCTGTGACCACGTGTGTTTCCTCCAGGCGCTCTGGTCTCCTTCCACATCTCAAAGATGTATGGTTTGGAGGTTATTGGCCTTGATCAAATGCCCCTAGTAAATAGGGAGTGGATGAGAAAGTGAACTAGTGTGAACAGGTAATTGATGGTCGGCGTGGACTCGGTGGGCCACAGAGCCTGTTTCCATGATGTTTCTCTAAACTAAACATGCAGCACGTAACCAGGTAATGCTGGTAGGGCAGTTTGGCTGCTAACTTGTTGAGCAGTTCTGCGTCTTGCTTCGCATTGGATGTAGGGAGTGTTTCTCAGCCCACAACCAAGCATGCCGAAGTAGTATCACTTCATATTTGTAAGATGTAGGTGTAGTGTAGATATTGAGGTTTCAGTGATACGCATTAACTTGTTTTAACATTAAGTTGCGTGTAAATAGCTATGAGCATTTGGTGTATTTTTTCCTCTTCCAAAATGGTGGTAAATCCTTAGATTAATCTGTATGAAAAAAATGTTTTGTTAATGTCTGTATATTTTCATGCAACTGATTCCATTGGATTGGTGAATTGGGAACAATTTAGAGTCCAATCGTGCCTTTTGCTGATCATTACTTGGTTTATGACCTAACATTGAGTACCTACTAATTTCAGGTAACGTCCAACTTCCAGGTTATCTTAGCTTCGCTTCGTTGATGAGCAGAAGATGGATGATGAGATTGAAGAGTTTGTAGCAGAAAGGGATTATTATCTTGCATTGGAGCAAGCTTATACCAACAGTTCCCGTCCAGAAATATATTTGCACCTGCCTGCAAGTGTACTTCGGTTTCAAAGTATGACCATCTCTGTAAACTATTAATATTTTGCTGCTTTATAATTTGATTCACTCTTTGTTTGTGCAAGTCTGTGTGTGTGTTGGTGAAAATATATGTGCATGTGCTTATCTCTATATACACACACACACACACACACACACACACACACACACACACACACACACACACACACACACACACACACATATGCATACATACACACACTAGACCAAGTGGGACCCTCTGGGTCCAGTCCCCTCAACGAGCGGTTGTGGGGGGGGGGCAGCGGCCTGTGGCATCACACACACTAACCACCCCCCACACACACACTAACTACCGCGCACACACACTACCTACCCCCCTTGATATTATATTAATATTATTCATTGGCTCCTTTTACCCCATCCCCACTGTATCCACTGATGCATAGCCCCCAACTCGCAGGCGAGGTCGAGGGGAGAGAGAGAGGGGGCAGAGGAGAGAGAAGGGGCAGAGACAGAGAGAGAAGAGAGAGAGAGGGAGAGGAAGAGTTGGGGGGAGAGGAGGGGGGGTTGGGAGGAGGGGGGGAGGAGAGGATGAGGAGGGATGGGGGAGATGGGGGAGGGAGGAGTGAGGAGGGGGGGGGGGGATGGGGTGGAGGGGGGATAGGAGGTGGAGGGGAGGGAGGGGGGGGAAGAGGAGGATGGAGGGGAGAGGAGGAGGGGGGAGGGGGGGGGGGGGGGGGGGGGGGGGACCCGACCCGAGATGGTAGACATGAACATCATGGATAGACACAGAATGCTGGAGTACCTCAGCAGGACAGGCAGCATCTTGGAGAAACGGAGTAGGTAACGTTTCGGGTCAAGACCATTTTGAAGAACCCATCTCGACCCGAAACATCACCCATTCCTTTCATCCAGAGATGCTGCCTGACCCGGTGAGTTTCTCCAGCATTCTGTCTTATCTTCCATGTAAACCAGCATCTGCAGTTCCTTCCTATACGTTAATATCGTCATTGAATCCTCACCAACTAGTTAGAAATCACAAAGTTCCTTATTAAGCACTCAAGCAAGTGCACAAGATAAAAACTTGGCAGTATTTCCAGCATTTAGTTGAAAATCACCAAATTTCATTTCATCATTTAAGATTAACTAGATAATTCTCTAATTTCCTACACTGCTTTTATGGTGCTCAATAAGTGAAATTGGTGTAAGCAAGCAAAATCCGCAGTTCTGAGTCTTTTCGATATAATTTTACATTTTGTAGCTTTAAGTTGAACAATTCCTGTAAAAACTGGAAGGTTATTGCAGCAAAGGTGTTTCTGTGTGATCTCTGTGCAGTGATTCAGTGAGCAAACCGGCATTGACACTAAGCATGAAAAATATTTGAGCCCCAAAAATGTAACAATGCAATAAATATCAGCTTATTGTAGGAATCTAATTTAAGGAATTATTGGTATCAACAGTAAAATTCAGTTCCTGTGCTTTAAGCTCTGTGTTAAGCTCTCAAAAAGGCACTGCCGTTTTTAAACACATTTCCAACATGCAGGAATCAGAGATGGAAAAGAGAGTGGGTTCCGAAGAACAGCCAATGCCTGCCTGAAGCGGATTTGCAAAGCTGTGCTACATCATGACTGGCAGACAGCAGCAGAACTGATGACCAACTATTTCCAGACCTTAGAAGACTCCTCACCTAGAAGTCAATCTTCTGCCTGTGAGGTAAAGAGCACCCAGGAACATTATGAAAATTGAACCACCCTAGTCGCCTGTCAGCATTTTAAATGTGTGCTGTCTCTGAAGTAAACCTGGAAAAGAGTCTCCTAGATGTAAACTGCTTGCTAATCACCTTAATGGGTGGGTCCCAGTTAGGCAACTTTTTAGGCGACTGCAGGAGACTATGCAGTCGCCACATGTTCGCGGGTGGTTGCCGGGAAGTCGCCTTCATGGCCGTGAGGAGTTCCCGCATTCGCAACTGATCGCGGGCTCATTATCGTCGCCGCGGATTTTTCAAAATGTTGATCAATTAGCGGCGACTAGAATGAAGCCGCCATGAAGAGTAGTGAGAATTCTCGTGCCGTAGGTGGGTCGCCAGGAGGTCGAAGGTTCTCGTAGGTTCTCGTTGATTGTAGCCGGTGCTGACCAGTGAATTTCTTGGCTCATTGGGGAAAAAAACATAAGCAGTATTTTTCAGAACCAAGGATAACCGACTGGTAATGTTAAATGTCCGCCGAGCTTCACAGCCGTGTTTCTCTGGTTTCTCAAATGTTGTCTCTCCACTCCTTCTCCCCCCCCCCCCCCCCCCTTTTAAAGGACTTGCCGTACACTGTGCTCGAGCCGTCTTAATTACAGCGCCAACCTTCCTGTTTATCGCGGTGTGTGTCTGTATCATATTGGCTTTGCACGGTGTGAATTTCACTCACACAGCGCTTGCCCTGTCCCCCGCCTGCATAAGGCGGAAGTGAGAGGATACAGCGAGGAGAGGTGGTTTGCGTAAGTGAAAACTGTTTCTAGGAATGCAGCCCATTTGTAACATGGGGGTTACACCATTTGTTATCTTAATCAAATTTATTTTGGAAAGTTTTCAGTTATTTAAAGGGAATTGATAGCCTTACTATCTCTGGCTGTATTAATTTGTGGTTTTCATAAATATTGTTTGTGGTATTGGTGTACCACTAGAGTGTAAGCTAGTGTTATACCTAGTGTATAAATTGAGCTGCAGCTTGGAATTGCTGCTTTTGCTTCCTTGCATTGAACACCTTGTTACTATTTTTGAATGCTTTGATGTTTGTAATTAAGACTGTTCAGTAAAGAGATCCTTTTTTCTGATAGTTTGCATCTGATTAATTGTGCTCCCTGGTGATACTTTAGGCAATTTGGAGGCTGGGTACCACAATACTTCAGCATCATCCCAACAGCTCTACCGACAACGTTGAGTCATTTGTTAGAAAAATAAAACTCATTGGCGTGAACCATTACCTGAAGGTAACAACAATAAAACTTTTGTGATTCATTTCAATGTTTCTAAATGTCCTGACTATATCCGTGGCAATCTGTATTTCTAAACTAGCATGTGTCACCGATTACTTCTATCTCAGTGCGTATGCATTTTTGGTTGGGACTGTAGTCTTTCTTGGTTTAAAGTCATATGGTATAAATGCTGGCTAATCGGACAAGCCCAGGATGCCAACTTCGTCAGCATGGACAAGTAGGGCTGAAGGGCCTGTTTCCGTGCTATATAATGAAAATAGGTGCAGGAGTAGGCCATTCGGCCCTTCGAGCCAGCACCGCCAATCAATATGATCATGGCTGATCATCCAAAATAAGTACCCCGTTCCTGCTTTCTCCCCATATCCCTTGATTCCGTTAGCCCTAAGAGCTATATCTAACTCTCCCTTGAATACATTCCGTGAATTGACCTCCACAGCCTTCTGTGGCAGATAATTTCAAACAGAATCACAATTCTTTTACTCTGTGGGCGGGTTCAGTAAAAAAGATTTTTCCAAATGGCCTCTCAGTCTTCTAAATGTTCTCACAGCATGGCAACCATTTGCCTTACCGTAACTGTGACCCCTGTTTCTGGGTCTCCCATGAATATGGGGAACATTTAGGTCCTGCCTGCATGAACGCACTATGCAGCATGATTCTAACTCTCGGTGAAAAAGTTTTTCCTCATCTCAGTCCTAAATGGCCTACCCCTTATTCTTAAACTGTGACCCCTGTTTCTGGACTCCCCCAATATGGGGAACATTTTTCCTGCATCTAGCATGTCTAATCTCTCCTAAATGCCAGTGAATATGCTCAGTCGATCCATTTTTTCATCATAAATTCCGCCATCACGGAAGATGTCTACGATTGGTCTGTCTAGCTCCTGCACTCAACATGTTGAAAGTTAATTTACCTAATGGCAGTAACCAGTAACATGAGCATTGACTGAACTTGTGTTGATCTGAATGACACCGACCTTAGTGGCTGTTTTGAATCGCTAAGACATCCAGTGAATTGGTGCATAGCTGGGCGATGAGCCCACCCTGCTGCATAAAATCAACGTCATTTCTCCTGTTGATTCTGTTCCGTAGGCTTGTTTGGAGCATGCGATCCACCTGCTGTGTAGTGGCAAGATGGATGAAGCCTACAGGGAACTGTCACTAGCTGAAACTTGGCGATATGGAGCAAAAACAGCAGCTCAGCAAGATGTGCTTAAACTTATCCAGGGCTACAGGGCATTGCTCGATTATTACACATGGGCTAAAAAGAATCGTGCTCTTCATGAAAGTGGTAGGTGACATTTATGGGGGGGCATAAGTGTTGTGCTTTCTTCTGTTTCGACTGGATGAGGATCGCAGAGGATGTTGGAGTTTGCATTAGCACCAAATGCATGAAGTTTTCCAGGTTGTGGAGCAGATTGTGATATGATCTAACTGTAGTTAATGGCAGGGCTTGAATTACATTGTGTCTGTGCGGTGGCACAGGGGCGCAGTAGTAGAGTCGCTGCCCTGCTGCACCAGAGCTCGATCCTAACTACGGGTGCTATCTGGGCAGAGTTGGTATGTTCTCTCTGTGACTGCGTGGATTTTCCCTGGGTGTGCTCGTTTCCTCCCACATCCCAAAGATGTGCAAGTTTGTAGGTTAATTGGCTTCTGTAAATTGTCCCTAGTGTGTAGCATAGAACTAGTGTATGGGTGGGTGATTGTTGGTCGGGCCAAAGGATCCATATCCACGCTGTATCTCTAAACTAAACCGTGTTTGGTTACGGCAGGTAACCCGTTTGACTGCTGCCAGTCTGCCAGGCTTTCATCAATGTGTAAAGGCAAGGAGGGGTGGGATTGGGGAGGGAGAGAAGTGAGATTTGGTTTGGAAAGCCTGGGAATGCTAATGAAGCCCGCTGGTGGTAGGAATTGCTTAAGTAGCTAGAGGCAGAGGTAGGAGTGGTCCTATTTCCTTGGGTGCAGGAATGGTGCTGACAAAGTTTGATGCATGTAGCAGTCAGCAGTCCTTGCTTACCAGCTGGCAAGGAAAGCAAATCTGAGGGCAAATATAGACACTGTAATGATTGTTTAAAAGCTGATCTACTTACCACCTGATGTGGTGAGAGTGTCTAATGAGAATTTTACATTTTTAACATCCTTCCCAAAACAGGACCTTTCTTTTCCGCTAATATGTTTCTTCGTGTAAATAGTTTATATTGCTGACTGGAACTGAACTGACCCCATGTTTGGAGGTTTTTAGCCGTGTTAGTGTACTGCGCCAATCCTGTTCAGTGTTACAGACCAGGTCAAGTAGAGTTCATCTTATTCACAAGTACGTGAGGTGCAGCTACAATGAAAATGTTGCTGGCAGCAGCGTCGCAGGTACATCGACTCAGACAGCGCACAAAATAATAAATCAGGCCTAAATTATACGTCCATTACACACATTCTACGAGACAACAGTCCAAAAAAAACCCCAGACATTATGCAAACCTATACAATTGGAAAAAGTTCACAATCGTGCAAAAGATGATCTGTAAAGTTATTTTACCAGGATAGCATTAGGGTTGTGCAGGTTGGTTCAAGAACCTGATAGATATAGAATAGCAGCTGTTCCTGAACCAGGTGGTGCAGGAATTCAGACCTTTGTGCGTCTTGCCTTGAGATGAGGGCATCACCTGGATGGTGGGGATCCTCAATTATAAATGCCATCACTTTAGGCAGTGCTTCATGTAGATACTTTGGTTGGTGGGGGTGCTATCCACCATGGCAAGGACAATTCAATATCTTCTTACTTGTCCTAACTGATTTCTTCCACTTCCTAACACATTGACCATGCTCTCCTGCTGTGTCACCATTGTACAACTCTGTATTTTTTCTATCTGTACTAATATCTTCTTTTCCCAACTTCGTCCCGTTGTCGCTGTAGTCCCATAAATAACCATCGTTAACTATTTTCCCCACGCTCCATAACAACGTGCTTTTCCTGTGTGAAATGTTGCCATGGAATTTTGTCTGATCATAGGGGAAATGATATTTGTGTTTTAACACTGCAGCGTAATTCCGAGTTGCCTACTTTTGTTGTTCCCCAAGAAATAATTGTTTCTGCTCTAAATCAAGCTAATGACGCAGTCGATTCAACTACAGAGCAAGAAATGCACAAGTATTTCCGACAAGCCTCTTTTGGTCTGCGTGAGGCTGTTCAAAATGCTGGCGTGTGGGACCCCTTTATACTCAGCTACGTCAATGTAAGTTTCAGCATGTTTGCGGCTCAAAATACCATCTTGCTAATTAATAGGTGTATGAAAATATTTAAATGTTTTCTCAGTGTTACTCTCTATCAGGGTTAAATAGAACCATTGAAATGATGTCTGAAGAAGGGTCTCGACCTGAAACTGCACTCATTCCTTCTCTCCAGAGTTGTTGCCTGTTCCGCTGAGTTTTCTCCAGCATTTTGTGTCTATCTTCAGTGAAAACCAGCAACTGCAGTTGCTTCCTACACATTGAAATGATGTGATTAGTAAATTGTTCTGTATTAGGACAGTAAATTCTGGGTGCAGATTTAATGTCGCCTTTCCCTAGGTCACAATAGTGACGACATTTTGAAGGGAAGGTCGTAACGAGTGAGATGATTTGGGCTGACCTGGATTCTCAAAAACTGCATTAAGGGTTTCAGCCCGAAACGTCGCCTATTTCCTTTGCTCCATAGATGCTGCTGCATCCGCTGAGTTTCTCCAGCATTTTTGTCTACCTTCGATTTTCCAGCATCTGCAGTTCCTTCTTAAACATTAAATCCAGCATGTTCCTTAGTTCAACCATATAATAATGGGCTTACCGAGTGCTTGAGAAATTTGCTGTTTCAGCACGTTACTGTTATATCAATTTTGTGCATTTTTATCAAATCAGCCTAAAGGCAACCCTGGTTAAATTGACGAGGGGAACTTTTGCCTCAAGTGCTCTTAATTTTTAAACGCTTGTTTTGTGTGTGTGTGTCCACTAGATGGTGCTCCTGAGGTACATTGAAACATAAGCAATCTGAAAAGTTTCAACGCATGATGATTTTCTGACGAAAGGACTTGTTCCTGAAACATTAACTCTTTTTACTAAAGAGGCTGTCAGATCTGCTGAGAGTTTTAATTTTAGATTTCCAACGTATGTTTTTTTTAAATGTGTAGGAAGGAACTGCAGATGCTGGTTTAAAGCGAAGATAGACACAGAATGCTGGAGGAGTAACTGCCTGGGTCAGGCAGCATCTCTGGAGAAAAGGAATGGGTGATGTTTCGGGTTGAGATGGATTCTTCAGAATGGTCTTGACCCAAAACATCACCTATTCCTTTTTTGCTAAGATGCTGCTTGTCTCCACTGAGGTACTCCAGCATTCTGTGTCTATCTATGATATTAATGTAGTTTGTCTACCATAGTAAGATTTAAAGGGAATACCTTTTGTGCAAGATAAAATCCAGTAAAGTCCTTTTTTTTTAAATGCTTTATTTTGGTTACTAGTGCATTTGTGCAGTATTCGACTCCTGGTGGACTCACAATGACAACCTAGCAAAATAGATCATGGAGAATACAAATGTTTCGATTTTTAATATGCTGATGACGCAAGATCAAGCAGTATTGCCTGACCTACTTAATCAAAATGGCCTCATTCTACTCCTATCACTTATGCCCGTATGAAAGAGTACATTATTCTGGTTATGAACACAATTTTGTAAACATTACAAAATTGGTAAGTGATGGCATGGTGGCGTAATGGTAGAGTTGCTGCCTTGCAGCGCTGGAGACCCGGGTTTGATCCTGATTACGGGTCTGTACATAGTTTGTACGTTCTCCCTGTAACCCCCGGTGAGTTTTCTCTGGGAATTCCGGTTTAGCCCCCACACTCCAAAGACATACATGTTTGTAGGTTAATTGGCTTAGTAAAATTGTAAATTGTCCCTAGTGTGTGTAAGATAGTGTTAATGTGCGGTGATCACTGGTTGGGCGCTGGCGCGGATTCGGTGGGCCGAAGAGCCTGTTTCCGCGCTGTATCTATAAACTAAACTAAATCATTTTCAGCGGTCAGTAACGTGTTACTTTTTATTTCAGCTGCTTGACTTCTATGATGGTTTTGAGGAAGCTCTGAAGGTGCTGAATGATTATGCTTACGATAGCAGATTCCCTCCAAATCCAAACGCTCATGTGTACTTGTATGAATTCCTGAAGAGACATGGCAGCCCACCTAAGAAGCTGATGAAAGTACTGAGGGTAAGATTCATGTATCCAAGTGCTTCAATGCACTCCATTAGTAGCAGCAGGGCCTGATTCATTTCATCTATGCCTAGTTTTCTTTTGGTACAAAAGCAATGTTTTACTTTTTTCACAGGCTTTGTGTTGAGTGTACAAGTGCATTCTTGCTGACCTTTTGCTCTCTCCTGCTTGTCTATGTGTAGCATTTATCTGTAAACTTTTGAACATTGATTTTAGCTTGCTTCCATGCAATGGCCATCCTGTCCTGCTTGCAGTCGAAGCTACTGACCACTGGAACATGGATTAGTACGGTACAGGAATAGGTCCTTCGGTACACATTGTCCTTGCTAAACATGATGCCGAATTAAACTAATCTCTGCTTGCATATGATTCATACCCCTCCATTCCTTGCACATTCTCACCCCTACCTAAAAGCCATGTAAACCTCATTATCATACCCGACTCCCCAGCTACTCCCAGCAGCACATTCCAGACACCCAGCACTCAATATGTGAAACAAAACATGTCCCGCACATCTTCTTTAACCTTTGTCCCTCTCACCTTAAAAACTATGCCCTCAAATCCTCTCATTGCTACCCTGGGGTAAAGTTCTGATGCCTTATCCATGCCTCTCAGAATTTTATATATTTCTCTCTGGTTTAATTTAGTTTATTGTAACAGGTATCGAGTTTTATGTTGTGTGCTGTCCAGTCAACAGAAAGACAATATATGATTGCAATCGAGCCATTTACAGTGTATACATGGTAAGGGAATAAAGTTTAGTGCAAGGTAAAGTCAGCAAAGCCCGATCGAGGGTGCGAGGGTCACTAAAGAGGTAGATAGCAGTTCAGCACTGCGCTCTGGTTCCTCCTCCTGCTTCAAGTTTTGTTTGTAGGCAGGGAGCAGAAGCACAGCTAGGTGATCACATTTCCTGAAATGTGGTTGAGGGACAGAACAGTAAGTATTTTTTATTGATGTGTAGCAGTGGTTGAGGGTGCTCTGGCCTCCTGGTGAGACAAGAGACATGCTGGTAGTACTTTGGTAGCATGACCCTGAGGTTGGCTTGATCGAAGTCTCCAACTGCGACCACCAGGGCTTCGGAGTGTTCTGTCTCAAGTCTATTAATAATGGACAACAGGAGCAAGCTTAACATCTGTGAGGAGGGGTGTAGACTGATCTATCTTCCACCCCTGATGTCCCATGAGGGAATGGCCAGATAGGACCGGGATTTATTTATAGTTCCTTACTGTTTATATTGGTTGTTTTGCTGAGATTGTGAATTGGCATGGTCTTCACTTGGTGATTTAGGTCAACCCTAGACCAATCTTGACTGCAAACATTGTGTGAGAATACCAGTGCATTATTTGTCAATCTTTATTTCAACAATTAGAATTATTTTTAATAGTTCCTCTGAACTGTTTTGGAAACATCAGGAACTGCAGATTCTGGTTTACAAAAAAACCCACAAAAGTGCTGGAGGAACTCACACGGCATCTCTGGAGGTCATGGATAGGCTTTGGTTGGGTTCCCTTTTTCAGATCTGAAGAATGATCCTGACCTAAAACGTCACCTAACCATGTCCTTCAGAGATGCTGTCTGACCCACTGAGTTACTCCAGTACTTTGTGTTTCTTTTTGGTCTGTTTTGGAGGTTGACTATTGTATCTGCTTGTGCTCGAAGGCTAGCAGTTCAAGCCAGGTTTACTTTTGTTACCACAAGCTAAAAATGCTAAAAGCTGTATGTTATATTATTTAATAGAGTAATACTGCACATACAGTGTAAATTGAAGCAATTAATTCCAATGGCCACCTGTGGTGAAAATAGCTGTTATTTAAGGGGCAATGTTGTTTGATTACCACAGGGAAGCTACATGGAAACATTTTTTTTCCGACAACTTTTTTTCTGTCAGTTTTCAAAGTAACTTGTATGTCGTTCTCTAGTTCCTGATAAAAATTGAATTAGAACCAATTGTGCCAGCCTAATGCAAATAGTGTTCCCCATTTCTTCGATCGGATTAAATCCAACTTGCATTGTGGAAACGTGCGTTCTAGATTTCCTGCGACTGTTTCTAATAGTAACATTCATTTTTGTGTGGAAGATGGACACAAAATGCTGGAGTAACTCAGCGGGATAGCCAGCATCTCTGGAGAGAAGGAATGGGTGACCTTTCCGGTCGAGACTCTTCTTCAAACTCAATTTTTGTGTCTGAAGAACGGTTAACTTTTTGTGTCTGAAGAAGCTTTGGTTAACTTCAAAATGGATTGTAGAAGTGAAAATTAGAGGAATATTGCGTGCCCCATGTTGGGTTCTGTTGTGACCTGTTACCAACTTGCGGTTGGTTTGCTAAATGTTGCTGTTGCCTTTGCAGATATTGTATCATCTGGTTCCTTCTCATGAACTGATGTTAGAATTTATTTCGCTGCTCCTGAAGTCAAGTAAGTGGATGCCATTTATACTCGCTTGTGGCTGACAGTGTGTGTTCTTTTACAGACTGCAGTGATGTTTCATGTTGCATATAATTGGGTTAACATCGGTAAAGTCAACGCTATCTCTTGAAATATTGGTCCTTTTCAGAAAGAAATCGTCACCATAATGAAGCACTGAGTGTTCTCTTCTGCTTGCTGGATTTCCCCACTTGGAAAGGAGACCGTAGCACATGGAAACATTTACAGAAGCAAGTGAAGAAAGCTATAGCCCAGTATGTAACCTTGCAAAACATTGTGCATTTTTATATTATGTTGTAATTTTTCTATTATGCAATCACTTTATTGTCAGACCTGTCAAATTGTTGCAGAGATAGAATTAAGGGGGGGGGGGGGGGGACGCCTCAACAAAACCTTGATGTATGAGTATTGGCTAAAATGTCATCAGGATATTCATACCAATGCTAAGCTCTCTCTGGTACTCTTCATTTCGAATTTCTTTTTTTAAGCTGCAGTATCATTAGTGGGGAGCAGAATTAGGCCATTTGGCCCATCCAGTCTAATCTGCCATCCATTCTACTCTACCATTCTGACGGATCTATCGCTCCTTCCTAACGCCATTCTCCTGCCTTCTCTCCTTTGCCCCAGACATCCGTGCTAATCAAGAATCTATCTCCGCCTTAAAAAAATATCCACTGATAGCTTACCCTGCCTTCTGTGGCAAAGAATTCCACAGATTCACCACCTTCTGACTAAAGATATTCCTCCTCATCTCCTTCCTAAAGGAACGTCCTTTAATTCTGGGGCTGTGACCTCTGGTCCCAGATTCTTCTACTAGTGGAAATCCTCTCCACACCCACTCTATCCAAGCCTTTCACTATTCTGTACGTTTCAATGAGATCCCCCCTCATTCTTCTAAATTCCAGCGAGTACAGGCCCAGTGCCATCAAACGCTCACCATATGTTAGATCATACGCTCATCATAAGCATAAATTGTATTACCAAATGAAAGTTCACGTTTTAGTTATTTCCCTTGAAAGCTGTGAGCGGCTGGCGTGGCAGACAGTTGAAAGACTATTTTATGCTTTCAATGGAAATCTGAAACTTTCCAGTTGCTACGTAGAGCCTTGTTTCTAAGATACTAAATGATGTGAAATGCTGCAATGTTGAAGATAGTTCATAAATGCTTTGAACCAAATCCTGCTGAGCAAGTTCTGTCTTCTGGGCAATAATATGAAGAAGTGTCTATAAAATATTCATATCTTCCTTGGCTTCTGATCCTATTATTTTTTATCTTCTGATACAGTAACAATATCGCCCATTCCATGTTCTCACTGAGATCTATATTAAAAAAACTTGCATACCTGAACATATAGGTTTCTGTTTCATATTGGATGTTGTTGATTAGATATCTCAGTCTGTGATATCTAAAATGGGTGAAATGGAGTATTAGAGGCAACATGGTCATGGGCGTAGAATTGGACACAGGGAAATAATTTTGGAGATCTTGCGTATGGCGTGCACAGCCTAAAGTTGGCGGACAACTTGTTCTATTTGATCTTATTTGATTGTGCACGCCGGGTTGATTTCATTTATCGAAACAGGACGTGAAATTTGCAATCTCCCACCCCATTTTGGAGGTAAAGGTATCTTTATAATCTGATATTGAAATCCTTGTGAAATTTGCTGCTGTAGTCTTTGGCTTTTAACAATTGTTGATGATGACGGGAAATAAATAATGTCATTAGGAATTTTAAATGAACTACACAACCATTCAATCTGAAAGACCTCGTGTTTCTGGAAAATAAATTAGTTTTAAATGTGACTGGATAAGTAAGAGCATGATTGTGGCAATTTTTATTAGTTTAGGATAATGAAATTGCACATTTGAGATGACTGGTGCTGCTGCAACTACAGCCGTGCACTTTTAGTACAGAAGTGGAATCTGCCAACCATTGAAAATCAAATGAATCTTTCCTGTTAATGTATCAATATGAAAGGCTTTGCGATATTGTACACAAATTTACATAAATGGTAGTTAATCTTGTTTATGCCGTGCTTCTTACTGACAAAAAAAAATAGATTTTCATGAGTTATGCCTAGTTCTTATTCACTACTGCTCGGATCTAGGTTGGTGTGAAAGTGTCTTTCTGACTTTGTCAGCAACAATACTACTGCTGAGCCAAACCAACACCTGAGACAAGTGTGTTTCATAGCTCGAGACCTGTATGCTTCATGCTTCGCTGTAGCTATAAGGCAACAATCTTCAGAATAACAATGTACCTGTTTTTTAATCTACCTGCAGTCATTAGTTTGCTTACCGAAGGGTAATTTAAACCAATTGTTGTTTACCCTGGATGTTGCCATCAATTCACTTTATTCAATTCACTATTATTGAATAAAATCTCTGAAATTTTCTGAAGTTGTGTGCTAATGGTTGACCACATTCAAATATGGCTATATCCTTTTCCCATTTCTTTTTAGGGGTCACTCAGACTGGATCAAGGAGCAGTGGGAGCAGCGACAAGATTGGTGGCCTGCCTTTCATTTCAGCAAGTATCGTGCACTTAAGGATTTTGACGAAACTGAAAACTATGCTTACAGGAAAGCAATGATTGCAGGAATCCTAATGGGCAAAGGTAAGTCATGAGGTCATAAGTGATAGGAGCAGAATGGGCCATTCGGCCCATCAAGACTACTCCTCCATTCAATCATGGGTGATCTATCTCTCCCTCCTAACCCCATTCTCCTGCCTTCTCCCCATAACCCCTGACACCTGTACTAATCAAGAATCTATCTATCTCTGTCTCAAAGTCTGCCTTTAAGTCAGAGCTTGATAGAGCCAAGTGGGCTTTTGAAGGGCTGCTTCAAACAATTGGAAACTTTGAACTATGTACAACAAGATGATTGGGTTTTCTTGAAGGTATTTTTTTAATTGTTCAGCATTTACCGTCTAGGTATATAGTTTGTTTAATTTGACGTTTAAAAGTGTTACAAGTGTGAAAGCGAATTGTACTAATTCTCCAGGATTTTCTTCCCACTTGATTAGTTCTGAATTCTGCACCTCGAATGAGAACTAATCAGCCTAACATGAAGCGAAAGCTAAAGACTAGTTTAAATTTTAGATATTAAAAAAAAAAACATGATTTCTTTTAAAGTTGATTACTGTACTCCAGTGAAAGTAGCAAAAGGTTTGATGTAACATAAACCTGGCAACTCATCGGAGCTGGACTGAACCCTTGCACCTATTTTCTTTTGCAATAAATCCTCCTCTAGCTTTATTAATAAAAATTCACTTTGTTTTCACTTTTAAGTATGTTTTTCGTATAATTTATTAGGTTAATGGCAGATGAGGAGAAATAATCAAGTAGGCCAGGTTTTGCAGAATTCAGCCCCCTCTGTCCCTCCGTTGCCAGTGCTCACCAAGTCTGGTTACAGAGGATTTATCGTTCTAGCCTAAAGCATTCGGGGTTGGGCACTGACTGGCAGCATGTTCTTGGCTGTGGATTGAAAAGGCCCCACTCCCTCAAATGCCTTTGAAAGTTGACAGCCCCTGAAACATTACCAGCTGAAAACGCTGTGTGATTTTAGGTATTTTAACATCACTGGCAGGCAGAGAGATTTTTTTAACTACTAATATCTATTACATAGAAACATAGAAACATTGAAATTAGGTGCAGGAGTAGGCCATTCGGCCCTTCGAGCCTGCACCGCCATTCAATATGATCATGGCTGATCATCCAACTCAGTATCCCGTACCTGCCTTCTCTCCATACCCCCTGATCCCCTTAGCCACAAGGGCCACATCTAACTCCCTCTTAAATATAGCCAATGAACTGGCCTCAACTACCCTCTGTGGCAGACAGTTCCAGAGATTCACCACTCTCTGTGTGAAAAAAGTTCTTCTCATCTCGGTTTTAAAGGATTTCCCCTTTATCCTTAAGCTGTGACCCCTTGTCCTGGACTTCCCTAACATCGGGAACAATCTTCCTGCATCTAGCCTGTCCAACCCCTTAAGAATTTGTAAGTTTCTATAAGATCCCCTCTCAATCTTCTAAATTCTAGAGAGTATAAACCAAGTCTATCCAGTCTTTCTTCATAAGACAGTCCTGACATCCCAGGAATCAGTCTGGTGAACCGTCTCTGCACTCCCTCTATGGCAATAATGTCCTTCCTCAGATTTGGAGACCAAAACTGTACGCAATACTCCAGGTGTGGTCTCACCAAGACCCTGTACAACTGCAGTAGAACCTCTCTGCTCCTATACTCAAATCCTTTTGCAATGAAAGCTAACACACAATGAAAGCTTACAAGATTTGAATGTAGTGATATCATTTAAAAAATATCTGAACAGGAAAATTAATGAATGCTTAATCTCATGCTGCCTTGTATTCCCACTGAAATCATTGTTGTCTTGGATCCAATGCTAGTTTTATCCATTTCTCCTCCCTTTGGTTCGGCATGTGACAAATATCACCAAGCCCATGGTTACAATATTTTTTCTGGTGTGCAAGAGTTGGTTTTTGTACATACACCGGGTTTTATTTTGCAAGTGGCATGGACAAAATAGGAATTTGGTAGTAACTGAGGTAGAAGGCAAACAAATACTTGGGCAACATGCATGGAATGATAAATAGTTTCCATGAGTGCTATTCTGCTGCTTAATGTTTCTATCAACTCATGGCATTATCACATCTGTATCTACCTCCATCCCTGACACTGCCTTCCCGGCACCTACCACTCCGTGTAATTAATTAAAAAAACTTGCCCCACTCATTTATTTTAAACTTTCCTTCTCTAGCCTCCAGTTCTTGACTCTTCCACCCTAGGAAAAGGATTCCGACTGTCTACCCTATCCATGCTTCATAGTTTTATAAATATCTATCTGGTCTCCACCTCAGTCTCAGGCGTTCCAGAAAGTGCATTCCCACAAGCCCTGCCAATGAAATGGTCTAGGTAATCGCTGACACATGGAAAAGCCACCAACAGTGAAGCTTTTGGAAAGATTTTGAATCCCCTGATATTTCAGAAGTCCAGTAAACCCTTGTTTTTATGGAACTCTTTATAACGGAGTTTGGTTATAGTGACGGATTTACCGGCCTTCACCGCCAGACCAACCCCGGCCCACACCGCCTCCCTGGCTGGACTTACTGACATTCCCCACCACCGCCCGTCCACACAGTGTCCTCGGCCGCTTCAAGGCGCCGACTCTTACCTGTAGTCTGGCCGCCCCCAATGGACCAATGACACTGCCCGTCCTCACTCAATATCCCTGGATTCTAGGTCCAGTTCCAGACCAAGAGTCTGAACAAGGGTCTTGACCCAAAATACCACCCATCCATGTTGTCCAGAGATGCTGCCTGACCTGCTGCGTCACTCCAGATCTTTGTGTCCTTTTGTGTATTACCCAACAACTGCAGTTGCTTGTTTTTCCTACTTGTACAATGATAACCCCTTACATAGTTAGCATGGCCAATTGGTATAAATGACTTCATTTCCCCCAGGACAGTTATAACGACGAATTCTATGTGATTCTAGAAAAAAAGTTTACTTCGGTTACTTCCCATATTCCAAAAATATGCAAGTTTGTAGGTTAATTGGCTTCTGTAAATTGACCCTAGCATATTGGATGGAACTATTGTATGGGTGACTGCTGGTCTATATTTCCCAGGCTTTTCCTTGCAGCCCTTCTTAAATAGAGGCACATTATTGGACACTCCAATCATGCGATACCTCCCAATGATTTGTATATCGCAGTCAGGACCCCTGCAATTTATTGTTTATCTTCCAACAGTGTCTGATATGTCAGGTGCTGTGGTAGAGTTTTAGCCTTACTTCGTCGGAGACCCGGGTTTGATCCTGACTGGGTGTTGTGTGTACGAAGCCAGCCCAAAAGACAAAACAGGCATTGCCCTTAGCTACGCAGTTAAAATTTTCACAGTCAACCTACATTTTCCTACTCTGACAATCGATTATATGTCCTTGGGGTCAAAAGCCAGGTAATTCGCAACATAAACTGACTCCAGTTGCTCTCTGTACAGAGTTTGTACATTCTCCCTGTAACCACGTGAGTTTTTGCCGGGTGCTCCAGTTTCCTCCCACATTCCAGAGGTATATAGGTTTTTAGGTTAATTGGCATTGGTAAAATTTGTAATTTGTCCCTAGTGTGTAGGATAGTGTTAGCGTACGGGGTGATCGCTGGTCGCTGCGTTCTCGGTGGGCCGAAGATCCTGTTTCCGCGCAGTGTCACTAAAGTCTAACGTATTAAATCAGACTACTCTACCAAAAGTGCGGGGAATCTCAGCCTGCTCATGCTATGCCTTTGAGCTCAGTGCGATGTCTAGCAGTAAAACATTCTGGCAGCTGCAGCATGTCAGCAACTGCAGTACTCTCTCATTTATCTGAGCATGCACTGAATTCCTAAGTAAGTACATGCTAACATTTCAAGAGCACTGGCTAAACTCAGCCCAATGTTTCTAAGCTTTCCTGCTGTTTTTTGTCTCCCCATTAAGGCTGCAAATATTTCATCACCATTTACCAACTGGGACGTAAAGTTCAGAAAGTAAAACTGAAGAAAATGAGGCAATATGTAAAGGATCACAGCCTACTGCAGCTGAGCAGATGTTGACCTGAAGAAGTCTGTGTGTGTGTTGAGCAAATGCTCATAATTTTCTAACTTTTGCAATGCCTCTGTGAATTTAAGGACAGACGTGAGAGTACATTTCATTTTAATCCAGCTTCAACAAAGCTCAACATATTTTGCCAAAAAGAGAAAACTTGGAACTGACTCAGGGCAATTTTCCGAGGTTCTTTTCCGAGTTAGGATCGGAGGAAAAAGACGACAGTGAGTCACAGAGTGATACAGTGTGGAAACGGGTTTATGGCCCAACTTGCCCACACACCGGCCAACAATGTCCCAGCTACACTAGTCCCACTTGCCTGCACTCCAAACCTGTCCTATCCATGCACCTGTCTAACTATCTCTTAAACGTTGGGCCAGTCCCAGCCACAACTACCCCCTCTGGCAGCTTGTTCCATACACCCACCACCCTTTGTGTGAAAATGTTATCCCTCGGATTCCTATTAAATCTTTTTCCCTTCACCTTGAAGCTATGTCCTCTGGTCCTCGATGCCCGTACTCTGGGCAAGAGACTCTACATCTACCTGATCTATTCCTCATGATTTTGTACACATGGTGAGATGGTGCAGAAAGGGTGAAGACAAGCTAACAACTGCCAACTGCGGGAACGTTGAGAAGTTTCGCACTGACTTGCACTCATTGAGACTTACTCAAGGTGCCAGCGTTGTATACAAATATTAACGGTCTAAATATGTGGAAATATTGTGTTTTACGCATTTGAAATAATTAAATGTGTAGTGGAATTTAAATATTTGTACTGTAATTTCTCCTTAAATTGTATAATATTGTCACTGAATCTCTGGGAGAGTAAAATCATTAATAAAACTGCTTGTCTGAAAAGACCAGTCTTCATTCCCAACAAATGCCTCAGCCATGATCATATTGAATGGCGGTGCAGGCTCGAAGGGGCCGAATGGCCTACTCCTGCACCTAATTTCTATGTTCTTATTAATAAAACTGCTTGTCTGAAAATTCCCACCAAATGCCTGCTTTTCTTTATATAGTGAGGGCCAGTGGGAGCCTGTAGTCGCATTGAATTAGAGTAGCAATGTTGCAAAATTTTGAGATTTAAAAAATCAAGTCTGTAAGTTATCCCATCCGATAAAGCATAAAAAGAAGTTTAATTTGTCACCTAATTCACTTTCATATCTTCAGTATTCAAAACGTTATGGCCATTTTCATGCTCGGAAATTAGCATCTTGTTCCCTATTGCTTTTCCATTGACTTAACACAAAAGCTGTGATTGAGGACAGTCAAATGGCCATAACTTTCTTAAAAATTAAGAGAACTAAAAGAAATGTTCAGTTATTATAGATTGAAGCATTCTGAAACAAATATGAAACAATCTTACTTAGATGATTTGAAATTAAAGCATATCATTAGTTAGTTACTTAATTGTAGCTAATTACAAAATTCAATTACTAGATCTAAACATCTATCAATTTCTTAAGAATTGATTAACATTTTTAAATAGCCTAAGTGTCCAAATAACATTCACACAAGAATTCACAATATAACATAATTTTAAAATCTCATTGTCATGGATTTATAGGCCAAATGGAATGAATTTAATGTTTAATGGCCATTTAAATCATCTTGTGAGTGGGTATTTTTGGAACGCGACCATTTGGAACGTTGCGGTTTGCAGTTATTTAGACCCCCATATCGGCATGGAAAACTGCCGGTTGGTATGGGGACTATATCACCGTTTCGCAACTTAAAATGTGAACTAAAGGCATTGTAAGGACCACTTTTATACATAAAAATAAACAGCTTTCTTTAACCTGTCACCTACATGAAATCCGTCCCCGTTGTCGGCATTGACGGCTTTAGAAGCTGATTTTAAAATGACTCCAGCGCTGAACGAGTCGGGCGATTAAAATCAGACTTAAAAAAAACAGAACGGCCATCGGAACGATTCTTCAGCAAAAGCTTGCACTCCAACCAAATATAATCCAGGACGAGGTAGGAAAAATAACACGTTTTAACCCCGCCCCCTCTCAAAGGCGCCAAAATCGTGCACACGGCCAGTGGCAGAATTGCAGTGCCTCTGAAGGTAAGTATTGTAACATACCTAATTAGAGCATCACTTGATTCAACCCTTACTAGTTGATTTCAAAAGTGAGTTTTTCTGGTCACCCACTTATCTCTAACTTTAAAAACATTGATTATTAACATTAGAAATTAGAATTCCGGAAAATGATCAAGTTATTTGCAATAAGCCATAATTGTATTTAATTGAACTGCATCTGAATTGGTTCATATAGTTCGGGGTACAAGACCTTTCATTTACGGAAAATAATTCACTACATGTTAAAAAATATATATACCAAGTGCTGGAGTATCTAAGAGACCAGGCAGCATCCTTGGAGAACATAGATTGGTGAAATTTCGGGTCGGGACCCTCCTTCGGACTGATTGTGGTGGGGGGGAGGGAATAAATCAAGAAGGGAGGACAAAGCATGGCAGGTAATATAGGTGAACACAGGTGAGAAGTGTTGATGTAAACGTCACCAATCCAGGTTTTCGGGGATGCTGCCTTACCTGCTCAGTTACTCCAGTGTTTTGTGGTCTTTTGTAAACCAGCATCTGCAGTTCCTTGTGTATACATTTTCACTACAACTTGGGCAGGCACCAATATCAAATTATTAAGAAATGCATTCATTTCTAAAACTGAAGTATCTGTTTAAGGTGAAAGAGGGGAGATTTAAGAGAGATTTATGGTTAGGAAGTATCTGGAGAGGTATGGGCAGGCATAGATGCTAGGGCTGAAAAGAGACAAATGACAGGTATTTGAAAGAGCATTGAAATATATCAGTGGATATTTTTAATGCAGAGATAAATAGATACTTGATTAGTACAGGAGTCGGAGGTTATGGAGAGAAGGCAGGATAATGGGGTTAGGAGGGAGAGATAGATCAGCCATGATTGGAATGGCGGAGCAGACTTGATGGGCCAAATGGCCGTATTCTACCATTCCTTATGACCTTATGAAATGCAGAGCCAGAGGAGGGATATGGGTGGAAGGCAGAGGGAAATATGGCACGGGGGATGGGAGGTGAGTGTTCAGAGGGGAGAGGAGCAGAATGACCCCCCACCCCCCGTCCCATTACACCCATATATCTCTCTCTGGCTTTACATTCCACAATCCTTCTGACACATTCAGCTTTTCACCTCTAGCCTTTGTCACTTACTCCACTCATCTATCAATCACCCCAACCCCTCACCTGTATTCGCCCTTCATTTGCTAGTTTTTTCACAACCTCACCCACTTTTCCAGCTTTCTCCCCCTACTTCAGTCTGAAGGCTTCTGACCCAATACATCGGAAAAGAATACATCTGCCCATTTCCTGACCCACTGAGTACATTTTTTGCTCAAGATTCTAGCACCCTGCATTATAAGAACGTTGACCTCTCTATCCCTCTCCCACCCAAGTCGTACCAGCTTCAAAGTTGTCTTGTTGAGTGTCATTGTCTACTCGTTCTCACCTAGGACACGGCTAACAATGGCCTGTTTCCTTTGTCATTGTTATTTTTTTGCATTTCTTTCATTTGTTCCACAGTATATCTTTATACATCACCATCTATATATCTTGTTTCCCTTTCCCCTGACTCTCAGTCCGAAGAAGGATCTTGACCCAAAACGTCACCCATTCCTTCACCAGAGATAATAGACAATAGGTGCAGGAGTAGACCATTCAGCCCTTCGAGCCAGCACTGTCATTCAATGTGATCATGGCTGATCATCCACAATCGGTACCCCGTTCCTGCCTTCTCTCCACATCCCCTGACTCTGCTTCCTTTAAGAGCCCCATCTAGCTCTCTTGAAAGTATCCAAAGAACCGGCCTCCACCGCAGAGAATTCCACAGACTCCCAACTCTCTGTGAAAAAAGGTGTTTCCTCGTCTCCGTTCTAAATGGCTTGCCCTTTATTCTTACACTGTGGCCCCTCGTTCTGGACTCCCCCAACATTGGGAACATGTTTCCTGCCTCTAGCATGACCAAACCCTTAATAATCTTATATGTTTCAATAAGATTATTCATCCTTCTAAACTCCAGAGTGTACAAGCCCAGCCGCTCCATGCTCTCAGCATATGACAGTCCTGCCATCCCGGGAATTAACCGTGTGAACCTACTCTGCACTCCCTCAATAGCAAGAATATCCTTCCTCAAATTTGGGGACCAAAACTGCACACAATATGCCAGGTGTGGTCTCACTAGGGCCCTGTACAACTGCAGCAGGACATCTTTGCTCCTATACTCAACACCTCTTGTTATGAAGGCCAACATGCCATTCACTTTCTCCACTGCCTGCTGCACCTGCTGGTGACTGCTGAAAAAGGACCCCCAGATCCCGTTGTACTTCCCCTTTTCCCAACCACACCATTTAGATAATAATCTGCCTTCCTGTTTATGGTGCCAAAGTGGATAATCTCACATTGATCCACATTAAACTGCATCTGCCATACATCTGCCCACACACCCAACCTGTCCGTCACCCTGCATTCTCATAGCATCCTCCTCATAGTTCATATTGTCACCCAGCTTTGTGTCATCTGCAAATTTGCTAATGTTACTTATAATCCCTTCTTCTAAATCATTAATATGTATTGCAAATAGCTGCGGTCCCAGCACCGAGCCTTGCGGTACCTCACTAGTCACTGCCAGCCATTCTGAAAGGGACCCGTTAATCCCTATTCTTTGGTTCCTGTCTGCCAACCAATTTTCTATCCATGTCAGCACTTGACCCCCAATATCATGTGCTCTAATTTTGCAGACTAATCTCCTACGTGGGACCTTATCAAATGCTTTCTGAAAGTCCAAGTGCACTACATCCATTGGCTCTCCCTTGTCCATTTTTCTAGTTACATCCTCAAAAAATTCCAGAAGATGTATCAAGCATGATTTCCCTTTCATAAATCTGCGCTGACTCGGACCGATCCAGTTACTGCTATCTAAATGTGCCGCTATTTCATCTTTTATGATTGACTCCAGCAATTTCCCCACCACCGATGTCAGGCTAATTGGTCTATAATTCCCTGTTTTCTCTCTGCCGCCTTTCTTAAAAAGTGGGACAATACATCTGAAGAAATCAATGTTTGAGAAAAATCCGATAATCCATAGCACCTTACGAATTTGGAAACAGTTGAAATCAACCCTTAAATTGAGAAATTTCTCTCTCTTCTTACCAATCGCCAATAATCCCTTGTTTAAACTTTAGACAAGTCAAGTCAAGTTTATTTGTCACATACACATACGAGATGTGCAGTGAAATGAAAGTGGCAATGCTCGCGGAACAACAAAACAACCAAACAAATTATAAACACAATCATAACACACATATTATTTTACATAATAAATAATAGAAGGAAAAACGTTCTGTACAGTTAGTCCCTGGTGAGAAAGGCATTTACAGTCCGAATTGCCTCTGGGAAGAAACTCCTTCTCAACCTCTCCGTTCTCACTGCGTGGCAACGGAGGCGTTTGCCTGACCGTAGCGGCTGGAACAGTCCGTTGCAGGGGTGGAAGAGGTCTCTCATGATTTTGTTTGCTCTGGAGTTGCACCTCCTGTTGTATAGTTCCTGCAGGGGGGTGAGTGAAGTTCCCATAGTGCGTTCGGCCAAAACGCACTACTCTCTGCAGAGCCTTCTTGTCCTTGGCAGAGCAATTCCCGAACCAGATGGTAATGTTCCCGGACAAGATGCTTTCCACCGCTGCTGCATAGAAGCACTGGAGGATCCTCGGAGACACTCTGAATTTCCTCAATTGCCTGAGGTGGTAAAGGCGCTGCCTTGCCTTACTCACCAGTGCTGAGGCGTGTGATGACCATGTCATATCCTCAGAGATGTGGACTCCCAGATATTTAAAATAGTTCACCCTATCCACAGGATCCCCATTTATACTCAATGGAGTGTACGTCCTCGGATGATGTGCCCTCCTAAAGTCCATGATCAGCTCCTTCGTTTTTTTGATGTTCAAGAGGAGGCTGTTCTCCTGGCACCAGAGTGCTAGATCAGCCACCTCCTCCCGGTAGGCCCTCTCATCATTGTCTGAGATCAGGCCCACCACCACAGTGTCATCAGCAAACTTAATTATTGAATTGGAGCTGAACCTAGCCACACAGTCATGTGTGTACAGGGAGTACAATAGGGGGCTGAGGACGCAACCCTGGGGCGATCCTGGGCTCAGGGTGAGGGACTTCGATGTATTCCCTTAAATTGAGAAA
Organism: Leucoraja erinaceus; assembly: GCF_028641065.1. NCBI lineage: Eukaryota > Metazoa > Chordata > Chondrichthyes > Rajiformes > Rajidae > Leucoraja > Leucoraja erinaceus. The sequence continues at coordinate 59,707,800 of NC_073384.1, read as the reverse complement.
TTTCTCTCTCTTCTTACCAATCGCCAATAATCCCTTGTTTAAACTTTAGACAAGGCGTGTGTACAATGGGATGGCCTAGGAATTAAAAAGCTGGGAGATCTTTATGAGAAGGGGACCTTCCTCTCGTTTCAAGAATTACAGGTGAAATATCATTTGAAAGGTAGTCATTTCTTCAGATATCTTCAAATACGAGACTATGTGAAAATACACACGCAAGATTGTCACTGGGCCCAGATATATTAGACGAATGCATGAACAGAAAGGCAGATACAAATAAGTTAATATCCTATTTCTACAATACCCTTTTAAATGTACATATCCCATTGTCAGAAATAATTAGGCAAGCATGGGAAGACGAATTGGGTTTAACAATTTCAAAGGATAGTTGTGAGGAAAGTATTTTATGTATACATGACTGTTCTCTTCATGTTAGGCATTCCCTAATACAATTTAAAATACTGCACAGACTCCATTATTCAAAGTCTAAATTGAACAAGATCTTCCAAAATGTCTCCTATCTGTGATAAAGTCTCCAAGAAGTGACTATAATCCATTCTTTTGTTTCCTGCACAAAATTACAAAACTTCTGGAGGGGAATTTTTGATATCTTTTAACAATTACAGCACGGAAACAGGCCATCACGGACCTCCTAGTCCGTGACGAACACTTACTCTCACCTAGTCCCATCTACCTGCACTCAGACCATAACTCTCCATTCCTTTCCCGTCTATATACCTATCCAATTTATTTTTAAATTATAAAATCGAACCTGCCTCCACCACTTCCACTGGAAGCTCATTCCACACAGCTACTACTCTCTGAGTAAAGAAGTTCCCCCTCATGTTACCCCTAAACTTTTGTCCCTTAATTCTCAAATCATGTCCTCTTGTTTGAATCTTCCCTACTCTCAATGGAAAAAGCTTATCCACGTCAACTCTGTCTATCCCTCTCATAATTGTAAAGACCTCTCTCAAGTCCCCCCTTAACCTTCTGCACTCCAAAGAATAAAGACCTATCTTAACCATATAACCATATAACAATTACAGCACGGAAACAGGCCATCTCGGCCCTACAAGTCCGTGCCGAACAAATGTTTTTTCCCCTTAGTCCGTCCTGCCTGCATTCATACCATAACCCTCCATTCCCTTCTCATCCATATGCCTATCCAATTTATTTTTAAATGATACCAATGAACCTGCCTCCACCACTTCCACTGGGAGCTCATTCCACACCGCCACCACTCTCTGCGTAAAGAAGTTCCCCCTCATATTACCCCTAAACTTCTGTCCCTTAATTCTGAAGTCATGTCCTCTTGTTTGAATCTTCCCTAATCTCAATGGAAAAAGCTTATCCACGTCAACTCTGTCTATCCCTCTCATAATTGTAAAGACCTCTCTCAAGTCCCCCCTTAACCTTCTGCACTCCAAAGAATAAAGACCTATCTTGTTCAACCTTTCTCTGTAACTTAGGTGCTGAAACCCAGGCAACATTCTAGTAAATCTCCTCTGTACTCTCTCTATTTTGTTGACATCTTTCCTATAATTTTGCGACCAAAATTGTACACCATACTCCAGAATTGGCCTCACCAATGCCTTGTACAATTTTAACATTACATCCCAACTTCTATACTCAATGTTCTGATTTATAAAGGCCAGCACATCAAAAGCTTTCTTTACCACCCTATCTACATGAGATTCCACCTTCAGGGAACTATGCACAGTTATTCCTAGATCCCTCTGTTCAACTGCATTCCTCAATTCACTACCATTTACCATGTACGTCCTATTTTGATTTGTCCTGCCAAGATGTAGCACCTCACACTTATCAGCATTAAACTCCATCTGCCATATTTCAGCCCACTCTTCCAAATGGCCTAAATCTCTCTGTAGAATTTGAAAATCTACTTCATTATCCACAACCCCACCTATCTTAGTATCATCTGTATACTTACTAATCCAATTTACCACACCATCATCCAGCGGGACAGGCAGCATCTCTGGAGAGAAGGAATGGGTGACATTTTGGGTTGAGACAGTTCTTCAGATGGGGAACATTGTAAACACTGCTATGAAGACCACATTTTTTGGCAGCTTGAATGTCAAACATCTATACCACGCTGTTAGACATGAGAAACATCACATTGCATAAAATGATGCAAATTCTATGATATAGTAAAGTAAAGCCTTTTGACTCAACATATGCATGTCAAAAATGACCTCTTCAACCTAATCGCAATTTTAAATTCACAACTGCAGGTCATGATCCTTCAGGTACACATCAAAGTAGTTTTTAAATCCAATGAATGAATGCCATTTTATTGTCACTATACACATGTACAATGAGATTAAAAGCAGACATGTAATTAATCAAAAACAAAAACAAAGGGGGGGGGGAGATAAGGTGCACAGTTCTGTGGCGCTATATACATATCTATAAAAAGACAATGGATGAATAGAGTGAATAATAGGATTCCTATATACAGTCTGGGTACAGTTACATCACAAATTACAGTAGGTGGATAGATGGAAGTCTGGGGGTTTGGCTGTGAAGGCAATACATGTGTGAGTTCAGGGAGGTTATGGCTTTTGGAAAGCAACTGTTTTTGAATCTGTTTGTCCTTGTTCTGATGCACCTATAGCGCCTCCCTGAGGGCAGCAGGTAGAACAGGCCAAATGCAGGATGGGAGCTGTCCTTGATGATGTTCTTCGCCCTGCTGAGGCAGCGGGAGGTGTAAATGTCCATCAGAGAGGGGAGAGGGCAGCCAATGATCTTCTGTGCTGCCCTAACTACCCTCTGAAGCCTCTCCCTGTCTGCCATGGTGCAGCTGCCATACCATGCTGTAATGCACTATGTCAGCAGGCTCTCAATGGACGAGCGGTAGAAGGTCAGCAGCAGGTTGGAGTCCAGGTTGTGCTTCCTGAGGACCCTCAGGAAGTGCAGCCGCTGCTGAGTTTTCTTGATAACCGCTGTGATGTTGTCTGTCCAGGAGATGTCAGCGGAGATGAGGACGCTGAGAAACCGGAAGGTGTAGACCCTCTCCACACACTCGCCATTGACGTATAGGGGGGCTAAGCTTCCATCAAGCTTCCGTTTAAGCTTCCAACATTCTTACACTAATTAGGTCCAACCATTACCAACTTTTCTCTTCCCTCAAATGCTTCTACCAATTACTCAATGTCCTCTATTATTCATGGAAATAGTTCTTCCTTAGTTTCTCTAAGGCTCTCACAATGTTACACCCCTCAATTCATTTTTCCACAAGCTTCTAAGTCCACCCTATCTAATCTTGCATCATCATGGCTTCAATTTTCCAGTCTTGGCAACTTCCTCATCTGTAGCCTCTACACTCTGCAGATTTTCCAAGGTCAATCTGTTTTGACAATGAATCGATTTTTTTATTTTTTAATTAGTGCATGTTCGACCCTTACTTTCAGCTCGGCAGCGATTCCATGTGGCAGAGTTTCTGAGCACATTTGACATTGGAATGGAGTGTTTAGTGAGTGGGCAGATGGTGTTTGATAACCAAAGCTCATGACAAGCTCCAATTATAAGCAATTCAGCCAAAGTAAAAAAAATCAGACTTTGGGTCTATGTCCAAGTGCACACAAATGAAAATATTGATGAGATAAAATGAGTCTTTGATCCAGCACAATTTTTGATATGGATTTGATGCAAGGTCAGGTTGACCAGTTAACTGCAGTGAAAGGCATTCACAAACACAGTGAAGACATATGTAACCATGATTTCATCCTGTAAGTTGACATTAAACCAAGTACAAATGAGGCACAAGTCAACAATTAATTGTGTCAAGATGTGGCATGTCCTGCAGATCCAGAAATAACTAGGATAGAAACATAGACATAGAATGGAGTAGGCCATTCGGCCCTTCGAGCCTGCACCGCCATTCAATATGATCATGGCTGATCATCCAACTCAGTATCCCGTATCTGCCTTCTCTCCATACCCTCTGATCCCCTTAGCCACAAGGGCCACATCTAATTCCCTCTTAAATATAGCCAATGAACTGGCCTCAACTACCCTCTGTGGCAGAGTTCCAGAGATTCACCACTCTCTGTGTGAAAAAAGTTCTTCTCATCTCGGTTTTAAAGGATTTCCCCCTTATCCTTAAGCTGTGACCCCTTGTCCTGGACTTCCCCAACATCGGGAACAATCTTCCTGCATGATATTACACATTTAAACACTTAACATGTAAATGGGGTCTGAAAAAGTTGGCTAACAGACTGAACCTCTAATACTTTTGAACTGACTGAACCTCTAATAAAATATTTCATTATTTGTTTTCAAAGAGGAAAACTGGATGGTGTGCCAGCGCATTGGCCTTATGATATCAACACATGAAAGGCATAAGGACACGTGTTGAAGTTGGTTTGTGAGAAATTATGTAGATTTGTTGAAACTCTGGAGTCTTCCTGAGACCTAGTTTAGTTTAATTTAGTTTAGATATACAGTGTGGAAATAAGCCCTTCAGCCCACCGAGTCCATGCCGACCAGCGATCACCCATACGCTGGTTCTATCTTTTGCATAAGGAACAATTTACAGAAGCCAATTAACTTACAAACCCACACGTCTTTGGAGTGTGGGAGGGAACCAGAGAAAACCCACGTGGTCACAGGGAGAACGTGCAAACTCCGTCCAGACAGCACCCGAGGTCAGGATCAAACCCGGGTCTCTGGCACTGTGAGCAGCAACTCTACTGCTGCGCCACCGTGCCGCCCCTTGACTTCTCCAGACTTCTACAGACCATCTTTAAAGATATTACAGATAACAATTGTGTACACTGCCTCAGCAGCTACAAACTGCCAACTCCTCAGATAAAAGAGTCCCATGAGTTGGAACTGAGTGGCAGTGAATCACAACAGCTGAGAACAGCCCTGCTCTTTCCAGGGCACAATTAATCCCATGAGTTGGGAATTCAGCTCGTTGCAAAACACAATTAATCTCACAAAATCGAGAGTTCAATTCTACGCCAACTGTAATTACTCATACAAATTGAAAGACAATTAAACGATTAAAGGATGTTCTTTCAGGAAGCAGTTGAGAAGAAATTTCTTTAGTCAGAGGATGGTGAATCTGGGGAATTCTTTGCCACAGAAGGCTGTGGAGGCAAAGTCAGTGGATATATTTAAGGCAGAGAGAGATAGATAGATTCTTGATTAGTATGAGTGTCAGAGGTTATCGGGAGAAGGCAGGAGAATGGGGTTAGGAGGGAGAGATAGAATGATTGAATGGTGGAGTAGACTTGGGCCGAATGGCCTAATTCTACTCCTATCACTTATGACAGCAAATAATGAATCTGATGAAAGCCAAATTATCAGCAAATCTGAGAATAATATTGTTCTTTCCCCCCCCTCCTTATCTGTTTTACCAACTTTCCACATTGGAAGTTTAATGTGCAGACATCTCAGTTATGATCATTCAGGAAACTAATGCAGCACAGGGCTCATATTTTACTTCGGAGTCACGTGAGTGACTACGTGAAGACCCCGCCAGTACGCATGCGTGTCATATCGTCTATCGCATTGCGTGGCGACTGGCAGGATGGACGTGATTCTCCTGCCAGCAACAGACCTAAAGTAAGTTTTTAAAAAACTTTTTCTGGTTTTTCATCTTCTTGCAGGAACCTCCACTTAGAGGTCCTGCTAAAAGTCCGGGGCAAAGTCGGGACTAGGGGGAACCCCAGTCATGAACTTCCAGGGAACCCCGGTCACGGGGATGCCTGCCCACGGACCAAGTCGCTCGAGGGCCCGCAGAATGCAGGTAGCGAGCGGAGGCGGATTCGCCTACCGAGCCGCTCCAATGTGAACCCGCTCGGGAGACCGCGGAACGCGGGGAGCGGGCGGCGATGGATTCGCCTACCGAGCCACTGGTGGTGGAACCAGCGGCTTCATACTGGTGCTGGAGGCACCCAGAGCAGATACCCCCCCCCCCCCCCCCCCCCCCCCCTTTGTTTTGTGCTATTTTATGAGAATGTTACAGGAATGGACCGCATCCAGACTGACTGACGAGGACCACGGAATTGCGGGCAGTCAGCAGCGGTAGGCTGCACCTGGATCGCTATTGATTAGCAGACTCCGACCTGGCACCTGCACAGTCAACGCCACAGACTGGCGGGGAGGCCAACGAGTAGTCGGACAGGCCCGAAGACTCGGACGAGTCGGGCTGTGAAGAATCACTGCCGGCGGGAGTGACTATGATCGCATATCATAGAAACATAGAAACATAGAAATTAGGTGCAGGAGTAGGCCATTCGGCCCTTCGAGCCTGCACCGCCATTTAATATGATCATGGCTGATCATCCAACTCAGTATCTCGTACCTGCCTTCTCTCCATACCCTCTGATCCCCTTGGCCACAAGGGCCACATCTAACTCCCTCTTAAATATAGCCAATGTACTGGCCTCAACTACCCTCTGTGGCAGAGAGTTCCAGAGATTCACCACTCTGTGTGTGAAAAAAGTTCTCCTCATCTCGGTTTCCCCCTTATCCTTAAGCTGTGACCCCTTGTCCTGGACTTCCCCAACATCGGGAACAATCTTCCTGCATCTAGCCTGTCCAACCCCTTAAGAATTTTGTAAGTTTCTATAAGATCCCCTCTCAATCTCCTAAATTCTAGAAAGTATAAACCAAGTCTATCCAGTCTTTCTTCATAAGACAGTCCTGACATCCCAGGAATCAGTCTGGTGAACCTTCTCTGCACTCCCTCAATGGCAATAATGTCCTTCCTCAGATTTGGAGACCAAAACTGCACGCAATACTCCAGGTGTGGTCTCACCAAGACCCTGTACAACTGCAGTAGAACCTCCCTGCTCCTATACTCAAATCCTCTTGCTATGAAAGCCAACATACCATTCGCTTTCTTTACTGCCTGCTGCACCTGCATGCCTACCTTCAATGACTGGTGTACCATGACACCCAGGTCTCGCTGCATCTCCCCCTTTCCCAATCGGCCACCATTTAGATAATAATCTGCTTTCCCGTTTTTGCCACCAAAATGGATAACCTCACATTTATCCACATTATACTGCATCTGCCAAACATTTGCCCACTCACCCAGCCTATCCAAGTCACCTTGCAGTCTCCTAGCATCCTCCTCACACCTAACACTGCCCCCCAGCTTAGTGTCATCCGCAAACTTGGAGATATTGCCTTCAATTCCCTCATCCAGATCATTAATATATATTGTAAATAGCTGGGGACCCAGTACTGAGCCTTGCGGTACCCCACTAGTCACTGCCTGCCATTGTGAAAAGGACCCGTTTACTCTTACTCTTTGCATCCTGTTTGCCAGCCAGTTCTCTATCCACATCAATACTGAACCCCCAATGCCATGTGCTTTAAGTTTGTATACTAATCTCTTATGTGGGACCTTGTCGAAAGCCTTCTGGAAGTCCAGATACACCACATCCACTGGTTCTCCCCTATCCACGCTACTTGTTACATCCTCGAAAAATTCTATAAGATTCGTCAGACATGATTTACCTTTCGTAAATCCATGCTGACTTTGTCCAATGATTTCACCACTTTCCAAATGTGCTGCTATCCCATCTTTAATAACTGACTCTAGCAGTTTCCCCACTACCGATGTTAGGCTAACTGGTCTGTAATTCCCCGTTTTCTCTCTCCCTCCCTTCTTAAAAAGTGGGGTTATGTTTGCTACCCGCCAATCCTCTGGAACTACTCCAGAATCTAAAGAGTTTTGAAAGATTATTACTAATGCATCCACTATTTCTGGAGCTACTTCCTTAAGTACCCTGGGATGCAGCCTATCTGGCCCTGGGGATTTATCGGCCTTTAATCCATTCAATTTACCCAACACCACTTCCCGACTAACCTGGATTTCACTCAATTCCTCCACCTCCTTTGACCCGCGGGTCCCTGCTATTTCCGGCAGATCATTTATGTCTTCCTTAGTGAAGACGGAACCAAAGTAGTTATTCAATTGGTCCGCCATATCCTGGTTCCCCATAATCAATTCACCTGTTTCTGACTGCAAGGGACCTACATTTGTTTTAACTAATCTCTTTCTTTTCACATATCTATAAAAACTTTTACAGTCAGTTTTTATGTTCCCTGCCAGTTTTCTTTCATAATCCATTTTTCCTTTCCTAATTAAGCCCTTCGTCCTCCTCTGCTGGTCTCTGAATTTCTCCCAGTTCTCCGGTATGCGGCTTTTTCTGGCTAGTTTGTACGCATCATCCTTTGCTTTGATACTATCCCTGATTTCCCTTGTTATCCATGGATGCACTACCTTCCCTGATTTATTCTTTTGCCAAACTGGGATGAACAATTTTTGTAGTTCATCCATGCAGTCTTTAAATGCCTTCCATTGCATATCCACCGTCAACCCTTTTAGAATTAATTGCCAGTCAATCTTGGCCAATTCACGTCTCATACCCTCAAAGTTACCTTTCTTTAAGTTCAAAACCATTGTTTCTGAATTAACAATGTCACTCTCCATCCTAATGAAGAACTCAACCATATTATGGTCACTCTTGCCCAAGGGGCCACGCACAACAAGACTACTAACTAACCCTTCCCCATTACTCAATACCCAGTCTAAAATAGCCAGCTCTCTCGTTGGTTCCTCTACATGTTGATTTAGATAACTATCCCGCATACATTCCAAGAAATCCTCTTCCTCAGCACCCCTGCCAATTTGATTCACCCAATCTATATGTAGATTGAAGTCACCCATTATAACTGCTTTGCCTTTGTCGCACGCATTTCTAATTTCCTGTTTGATACCATCTCCAACTTCACTACTACTGTTAGGTGGCCTGTACACAACACCCACCAGCGTTTTCTGCCCCTTATTGTTTCGCAGCTCTACCCATACCGATTCCACATCCTCCAAACTAATGTCCTTCCTTTCCATTGCGTTAATCTCCTCTCTAACCAGCAACACTACCCCACCTCCTTTTCCTTTCTCTCTATCCCTCCTGGATATTGAATATCCCTGGATGTTCAGCTCCCAGCCTTGGTCACCCTGGAGCCATGTCTCCGTGATCCCAACTATATCATAATCATTAATGGCTATCTGCACGTTCAACTCATCCACCTTATTACGAATACTCCTTGCATTGAGACACAAAGCCTTCAGCCTTGTTTTTACAACGCTCTTACCCCTTATACAATTATGTTGAAAAATGTCCCTTTTTGATTTTTGCCCTGGTTTTGTCTGCCTGCCACTTTTACTTTTCACCTTGCTACCTATTGCTTTTACCTTCATTTTACACCCCCCTGCCCCTCTGCTCTTGTACCCATCCCCCTGCCACATTAGTTTAAATCCTCCCCGACAGCACTAGCAAACACTCCCCCAAGGACATTGGTTCCATTCCAGCCCAGGTGCAGACCGTCCTGGGAGTGGTTGGAGCGGTTGATGGAACTGATGCTCCAATGTGACATGCTCCGGTATATGGAGTTCTAGTCACCATGGGGTCCTAGGACGCCCATGGCAGCACCTTATCGAGGGCTGCATAATGCATCTCCCTCGACAGAGGGGAGCATTAGGAGTCACTTCTGGGCTGACTCTGAAGTCAGGGGTTTGGCTGCAGATACCACAAGTGTGCTCAGGGTGCAGGAACAACACAACCAACAGTAGGAGAAGGCTGTGAATAACAACTACCAAATACCCAGCACCAGGGAACTGTATTTCGTTCAGTGTCCCTGCGGTGAACAGCTATCAGGTGGATACTGCCATTTGGGCAACCTGATGAAACAAGTAAAGAAGCTCGACAAGGGCCGTTGGGCTCATGAAGGCCACATCATCACGCAAGACCTCACATCTCCAGCAGCAGCACCCCTACGCACCCACCAGCAAACCACGATACACTGAAGCTGGTGAAGGCTTGAAGGCTGTACAACCAGGACAAAGTTTTTTTAGGTCACAGCCCAGAACGACCTTCCTGGAAGATGCGACAACCCCGTATTCGAGCTCCTCTGCCTCCCAGGAGCAGAAGTGCAAAATCATGCAGACATGGTTGAGGCAGCTCCTGGGTCGGGTTGCATAAGTCATCCCATTCGGATGTGGAAGGATGAAGCTGATTGAGGCAACTCCTGGAAGTTCCCCATCCGGCGGTGTGAAGGTAGGGAGCCACATCATGATGTCCTATGTCACGGATACAAGTTGGTAATATTTACACTGGTTTGAATATTTACCCTGGTTTGGGATAACATAAGATTTTACTTCGGAGTCACGTGAGTGACTTCGTGAAGAACCCCGCTTCCAACGCATGCGTGTCATATCGCTACACGCATTGCAACGAGTCACACAGGGGGGAACGACGTTCACCAGCGGGAGAATTAAAAGTCGGGAATAGCAGGTAAGAGACTCTGCGTTTCCATCCACTTACCCTTTAGGTGCAGACATGGACCGGGTCCATGTAAGCTGCAGAAAGCCGGCGGGAGAACCGCGGAGTGCAGGCAGCCGGCAGGAGGGCAGCCAGCCGGCAGCGGCAGGAGCAGCGGCAGCGGCAGGAGCAGCAGCGGCAGCCGGCAGCGGCAGGAGCAGCATCGGCACATCGATTCCCGTAGAGGGAAACCACCTGTGCCCGACTTCGCTCCCGCACCAGGGGAAAATTCATTTATCGGAGGCAGCGCTAACGGCCAGCGCCGAGGCCAAGGACATTGCAGTGCAGTTGACTGGCTGCAATCGACCGCGAGGGACCAGTAATGTGAGTACCGGGGTCGGTCCCAGCGGGTTTTTTTAGTTACAGAGATCGCTTCTTGGCCTTTTGGCTAAGATCAACTATAGTAGCTGTTTATTATCAGTTTCAATATCTTATACGTCCCTTATCTAAGGACCATATAAGCAGGAGTGCCCAGATCTAAGGGCATTAGAGTGGGGTTGACCGGCTGCAACGACCGCGAGGGACCAGTACCGTCAGTACGGGGGTCGGTCCCAGCGGTCTGAGATAAACGAGCAGCCAGGAGCACTGAGAGCGTTGGAGCCGGGTTAAAGAAATGGGCTAAATGGAATCAGCTGTGCCAGATGTCCTCCACACCGGCCATATCCACTCCACGGAAGGAAGGACAAAGCTGGAGAAGGAGGACCGTGGAGCAGCGGGCAGCCAGCAGCAGCCAGCGGCACTTGGATCAACCGTAGTGGGATCAGCTGTGCCCGATGTCGGCCCCGCACCGGCCAGATCCATGCGGCCGAGCGGTAAGGCTAGACACAAATCAAACAAGGTAGTGGACTCAGAAGGGTCCGACTTTGCATAACCGCCGGCGACCAGCGCCCGAGAGCGCTGGAGCGGGAAGAAGCGGTGTATGGAGCCTTCCTCCAACGTGATAAACCCACAGCAGTACCTCTTTGAGGGCTGCACAGTGCTTCTACCCCATCAGAGGGGAGCACTGCGGGTCAGTTCTGGGCTGACCTGCAAGAGGGGTCCGCAGAACAAAAGACAAGTGGGCAGCAGGTAAGCCCCACATGGGTACCCCGTGCGGGACCCTAGAGATCTCTAACTCTATAAAAAAGAGTAGGCAGGACCCTGATGGGCCAGAGCCTGGTAATACAGCATCCCATGATCCTAACACAGCAGGGACTCTGCTGGACATGGTGGCTGATTACTTTAACCAAGTCAAACATGGGTAGACTTGGATCCAGGATGGCAATAGTATTACTATATGTCTGGCCACAAACGCCAACAAGAAATATTTACAGAGACTGGCCAGACATCTGCCACCTGGCAACGGTGAGGCATTACAGGTGCCCAGTGTAAACCAATGCATTTGGCAGCATATGGGGACGAACATCAGGAACCAGGACCTCAAGATCCAGAAAACCTTAACGGGATTGACGGAAGGGATCACAGCATACACCCGCACCCTGGACTAAACGGAGGTAACCAAAGACCATCAAGACGCACTAGCTCTGTTTAGTAATATGCAATATGAGCTGAACTACATGTGGAAGGCTGCCATTCAGCCAGCACTGGGACCCTAAAATGCTACCATTTGCAAACAAACAACCGTGGGTGGACGAAGCAAGACACTGGGGCTCATCAAGGCCAGCGCAAGGGCCTATTTTGGAGCACGATACCAGCCACATGCAAGGCCATAAAAAATGTGGCTCATACCAGTGGCAGTGCCAGAAATCAATATAACCCGCAGTATCCTTTTTAGGGTATGGCCAGGGCGGCCACCCTGGAAGATGCGGAAGCCTCAACCTCACACACAACCCCGAACAAGAGATATCAAACCAGAACCCCTTTTCAAAAAACCAAGGCAATAACACAACCACCGGTAACCATGGAGGTAGGTGGGTGTGGTTTCTTCTGTTAAAAAAGGGACCCACGATGGTGGGGGAGGGGAGGTTGCAACACTACAGTTATGTATGGTATATAATCACTACAGATTCATATAATCTCAGCAGTATTCAGGGTTATCTGATAGAATTTTCTCATCCCAATAACCCCAGTACAACATACACCAGAATGGCGTTTTGTCCTTACATAAACCAAACAATCTAAAGCCCACATGGTGCTACAAAAATTGTACACAAAAGGTGTGATTGAGCATACTTTTCATGGAACATTAGAATTTGTATCAAACATATTTATTAAAAATAAAATAGATGGGGGTTGCAGGATTATCATTGACTTTTCAACCCTAAACACATTCATTCAAGATATTCATTTTTAGATGGATACTCTGATAAAGACTTGGTGTCAGCTGGGTTTTTTTCTATATGGCAGGCATTGACTCAAAAGAGGGGGAACTTTGGCAATATAGAGCTTACCAAAGGGGCAAACATCAGCCCCAATATTATTTACTAAAATTCTAAAACCAGCTTGGCATTGTTATGTAAACAAAGCCATAGGGTGATGTATTTCCCCCGTTCGGCCCCATCAATGGGGTACTAGGGAAAATTCAACTACACTCGGCATCTGGAATTCTCAGAGTACCCGACTGGCCTACTAAATCATGGTATTTGGTCATACAGGGGATGGTGTTAGAACCATGTTCCCTAATGAACATAGCCAAATTTATTAATTCATCCAGTGACTGGGGGCAGTCATCCATGCCATAAGACTATGGATTTATTGATTTGTAGAGTCTAAAAGACCCACTACACGGCATGGGGCTGTCAGACAGGACGATGAATCTCATCTCATCTGCACTAAGACTGTCAACACGGAAGCAGTACCTTGGACACATCAAGAAATGGGGCATATACTGCTTGGACAACAACCTCGACCAAAAGGCCAAGAACATCCTGGCCGAATTGGAAGTTTAACAAGCCTCCATTATGATAATCGATGGAGCTACAGTGCCATCAATAGTGCCAGAAGTGCACTCTCCAATTACCTATCACAAGGAACGGAGCGGCACGCGGTGGGAACGCACCCCCTGGTAAGAAAACCAGGTACTCCGAAATCTGGGACGTGGGTGTCGTTCTCAACATGCTGAGGAGCTGGTAGCTCATAACAGCATTGTCACTTCAGTAACGGACCATGAAGATGGTTATGCTCATGGTGTTATTTACCGCACAACGAGTCCAGCCATTAAGCAAACTGAGCCTGGACTCCCTGATCATCTCACCCGAGAAACTGGTGTTTGTCATACAGGATTTAATAAAAGAAAACAGACCAAGTTCATCGGGTCAAGTGTTTGAATTTATGGTATACCCATATGACGAACGACTGTGTATAGCAAGACACATCCAACTATACATAGAATATACTAAGAGCATTCGAGGTCAGAGAATGGCGTTGTTTATCTCTTACAAGAAACCGCATGAAAGGGTCACGACCCAAACTATATCAAGGTGGCTCAAATATGTCCTAAAGATGGCAGGAATAGACACTAATGTTTTTAACTCTCATTCCACCAGGGCTGCAGCAACATCCGCAGCAAAAATTCTACAGGTACCCACAGACCAAATCCTCAGAATGGCAGGATGGTCATCCAAAAGGGTTTTCCACAGGTTTTATAATAAACCAGTTATTTTTTGGAGCCATCATTGTATTCAGAAACCATTTTACGTTCAACAATATAATTTGCCCGAAAGGTTACAGGGCTATGATTCTCAATTTAAAAAAAATTATATATTTTTTCGTTATACCACACAACTCTTTGTATAATTGTGTTTTAAAATTACTAATGATGCTCTCTCCCAATACCCAAGGCAGTTGTGAAGCAAGGACTCGTTCCACGGCATGAGGTCACAGAGCTTTGAAATCTTCACGAAGTCACTCACGTGACTCCGAAGTAAAATAGCAAGATTAAACGAGAACTTACCAGTTTGAAGTTTGATCTGTATTTTATGAGGAGGAACGTTGAGGGAATATGTGCCCTCCGCTCCCACCCTCTTATGATCATATCAAAAACTGGTATCTCTTTGATAATCTTACTATGTTAGATCATTATAGGTTCCTGTGACCTCACACCACTGCTTTGAAGAATGACACGCATGCGTTGGAAGCGGGGTTCTTCACGTATTCCCTCAACGTTCCTCCTCATAAAATACAGATCAAACTTCAAACTGGTAAGTTCTCGTTTAACCTTACTATTAGTTTATACTGCACAACAGGTATGGTTGGAGTAGCCTTTCAAGGCAGGCTCACAATTATGGAGATGTGGACTGATCATTGTCAACAGCTTCAAACCACAAGTGCAGTATAGACATTTCTGAATAACTTCCATGTGATCATTTCCGCTCACAGGGTTCGGAGATAATTGAAATTTAACTGGATGAGGCAATGAGACACTCGGGCTAACCAGTTTCCAGATTATTTACCAAATCACTACAATCAATGCTTTGACTGCACAGAGCTAACAAATAAGTGTTATGGCCAATCTGGATGATATTGAACATACTGAATTTTACTAAATTGACCGCAGGGGACTCCTGCACTACCTGCCTACTGCTTTGCTGGCTATTGGCCACCCGTTCCCTTTCTGTCCTCTTACCTTTTACCTGCGGTGTGACCAACTCGCTGTATGTGCTATCCACGACTTTCTCAGCATCGTGGATGCTCCAGTATGAATCCAGCCGCAGTTCTAATCGTTCAATGCGGTCTGACAGGAGCTGCAGGATAGTATCAAAGCGAAGGATGATGCGTACAAATTAGCCAGAAAAAGCAGCATACCAGAGGACTGGGAGAAATTCAGAGACCAGCAGAGGAGGACAAAGGGCTTAATTAGGAAATGAAAAATAGATTATGAAAGAAAACTGGCAGGGAACATAAAAACTGACTGCAAAAGTTTTTATAGATATGTGAAAAGAAAGAGATTAGTTAAAACAAATGAAGGTCCCTTGCAGTCAGAAACAGGTGAGTTGATCATGGGGAACAAGGATATGGCGGACCAATTGAATAACTACTTTGGTTCCGTCTTTACTAAGGAAGATATAAATAATCTACCTGATATAGCAGGGGACCGCGGGTCAAATGAGTTGGAGGGTCTAGAGCAGCGGATGCAGTAGATGAGGTTGGAGGAGATACAGGTGAACCTTTGTCGTACCTGGAACGACTGCTTGGGTCCTTGAATGGAGTCGAGGGGGGAGGTGAAGGGACAGGTGTTGCATTTCTTGCGGTTGCAACGGAAAGTGCCCGGGGAGGGGGTGGTACGGAGGGAAGGGAAGAATTGACAAGGGAGTTGCGGAGGGAGTGGTCTTTGCGGAAGGCAGACATAGGGGGCGATGGGAAGATGTGGCGAGTGGTGGGGTCACCTTGGAGGTGGCGGAAATGGCGGAGGATTATTTGTTGTATTTGCCAGCTGGTGGGGTGAAAGGTGAGGACTAGGGGGACTCTGCCCTTGTTGCGAGTGCGGGGATGGGGAGAGAGAGCAGTGTTGTGGGGTGTGGATGAGACCCGTGAACATTGAAAGTAGGCATGCAGGTGCAGCAAGCAGTGAAGAAAGCGAATGGTATGTTAGCTTTCATAGCAAAAGGATTTGAGTATAGGAGCAGGGAGGTTCTACTGCAGTTGTACAGGGTCTTGGTGAGACCACACCTTGTGTATTGCAAAGAGTTTTGGTCTCCAAATCTGAGGAAGGACATTATTTCCATAGAGGGAGTGCAGAGAAGGTTCACCAGACTGATTCCTGGGATGTCAGGACTGTCTTATGAAGAAAGACTGGATAGACTTGGTTTATACTCTCTAGAATTTAGGAGATTGAGAGGGGATCTTATAGAAACTTACAAAATTCTTAAGGGGTTGGACAGGCTAGATGCAGGAAGATTGTTCCCGATGTTGGGGAAGTCCAGGACAAGGGGTCACAGCTTAAGGATAAGGGGGAAATCCTTTAAAACCGAGTTGAGAAAAACTTTTTTCACACAGAGAGTGGTGAATCTCTGGAACTCTCTGCCACAGAGGGTAGTTGAGGCCAGTTCATTGGCTATATTTAAGAGGGAGTTAGATGTGGCCCTTGTGGCTAAAGGGATCAGGGGGTATGGAGAGAAGGCAGGTACAGGATACTGAGTTGGATGATCAGCCATGATCATATTGAATGGCGGTGCAGGCTCGAAGGGCCGAATGGCCTACTCCTGCACCTAGTTTAATTTCTATGTTTAACATTGTGCTACGTCACTTCGCCGATGGGCACCAGCAACATCCCTGTCCTTGGTCAAACTAACTTACTAGTGGTTATGCCATGGTGCTGAGTAAAGCGCTACGGGTCCAGTCATTGCTGCACTGGATAGGATGATCATATCTGTGGGCTATAATAAACATGTTTTGTTCATGATTAGTCAAGCAGAGTAGACAGGGACATAAGACCAAACTAGATGTTGCATATCCCATGGATCTTGGGTTGCGTGTAATCACGCATTTACACCAGTATGTCAAGGTCCTTAAGAGTCTTATAGGCACTGACTAGCTATATTGTTAGTTACATAAACCTTGTTAGAAGGCATCACTACAAACCTTCTCCAGAGGATTAAATGGGTCTGGCATATACTGGAGTGAACATTGACATTTTGAGTCTCACTCCACCAGGACCGCTATACCTCAGCAGCAGGGTTATGGACCACATCCTAGCGGCTGCAGGATGGTCAAACTATTGATCTGTCCAAATATTCAGATCAAACTCATTGCCAGATTGGGGGTATTTACCAACTCTATGTTAGGTATGTTTCCTCCCGGTTGAGGGAGGTTACTATTGCACTATTGTTCATTAATAGCATCAACATGTCTACATCAATGTCATGTCTGAATGCAATATTAATGTTCACTCATCATTGGCCTACTGATGCAGTGTATGTCGCCTGGACTCGTTTTCCACGGCATGAAATCACAGAGCTTTAAAATCTTCACGTAGTCACTCACGTGACTCCGAAGTAAAATAGTAAGATTAAATGAGAACTTACCAGTTTGAAGTTTGATCTATATTTTATGAGGAGTAACGTTGAGGGATTACGTGCCCTCCGCTCCCAGCCCTCTATCATAAAGGTCAACTGGTATTATGGTTCTCTTATCTTACTATGTTCAGTTCAATAACTGTTGTCTGTGATTTCACACCGCTGCTTTGAAGATTGACACGCATGCGTACTGGTGGGGTCTTCACGTAATCCCTCAACGTTACTCCTCATAAAATAAAGATCAAACTTCAAACTGGGAAGTTCTCATTTAATCTTACTATTTATTTTGTCATATCCTCATCGAATGACCCTATTTAGAAGCTCTGTACCAGAGACCACTCTGATAAGAAGGTGGACACAGAGCTGCTTGCGAGACCTCAGCTGCTACCTTCTGGATGCTGACGTTAGAATCACTTCAGATTACCCAAGAGTGACTGCCATTTGGATCCCTAATTTCTAGAAGAATTAGGTGTCTTCCAGCATTTGCCTATTGTTTTATAGGCAAATACAGAAATAGATAGTCCATTAGTCTGGCATTGCACTCTCCCTCATAGGTTAAACTTTGATGTTTCTCTCAAAAATATAGCTCTGAATTTATATTTCAATATTTACTCCAATACAGAAGTTAGTTTAAAATATGAATTGTCTATCTCAAGTAATATCAGTTTCTGATTTAGCTCCATTTTGTGCAACAGGTATAAATCCACATTGCAAAAGCGAACCGTGATGCACTTTTTATACAGTTTGCATTTCTGTATTAATTACTTTGTTCCAGAGGGGAACATGCTTATTCTAACAGTGAATTTTAATTTTGATTGAAAGTAGAAGTCCCAAATTGAACTGACAGATGATTGCATTACATCTTAATTCATCTGTGGCCTCGAATCTCTTCTAGTCAACAGTCTGCCACATTTTGTATATGCATGTATGCTTGCGTGTGTATGGTGTGCTTGTCCGGAACTTGGGTGGTGTCTGTGTGGAGTTTGTACGTTCTCCCTGTGACAATGTGGGTTTTCTTCGGATCCTCCGATTTCCTCCCACATTCCATGGACATGCAGGTGTGTACATTAACGGGCTTCTCTAAATTGCCCCATAGTGTGTTGGGTGCGAAAGTGGGATAACATAGGCCGATCGATGGCTGACATGGACTCAGTTTACTGAAGTGCCTGTGTGTGTTTCCACACTGTTTCGCTGAACTAAACTTTACTTCAAAATTCTCACTTTCATGTTCATAGCGCTCGAGGAATTAACCCTTCCCTACTCTAATAACAATCAGCTCTGAATGCATTACAGTTAAACTCAAAGGCTTGCATGCTATAGCAAGCTACAAAATGAAGTTGGGCAGTATTGCTGACAGCACGCCCTCCCCAATGCATTCTATGTTTGGTTTGTGTAGGAAGGTACCGTAAATGCTGGTTTAAACCGGATAGACACAAAATGCTGGAGTAACTCAGCGGAACAGGCAGCATCTCTGGAGAGAAGGAATAGGCAACGTTTTGGGCGCCTAATCCCCTACTATGACAACCCTATCAATCTAGCAGGTAATTATATTTGGTATATATGTTTTCTAATTTCCATTGACTATTTGGAACCCGACAGTACACTCCAAACGAGATGATCATCCCCTTTCAGTTTCTCAGCTCCACGCATTTAACCTCTGTGCCATCCTTCAGTAATGTTAAATCGGACTACTGTCTTCACATTCTTCCTTATCAATACAGCAAGGAACCACTTCCTCCACCCCACCTTCTTCACCTGTAGCACCTGTACCCAAAACATTAAGCTACCAGTCCTGTCCCTCCCTCAGTCAGGTTTCTGCATTGACCTGCAATGACAGAGGACGTTATTTTAGGACAAAGGACAAAGGGACATTTATTGTCACATACACCAATTGGTCCCAGTGAAATTTGAGTTCAGGGGCTGTCCCACTTGGGCGACCTAATCCGCGAGTTAAGAAGTGTCTTCGACCTTCAAGCTCGAGGGCACTCGCCTGGAAAGCTTCGAGCTGGATCAACCGTCCGCGTATAAACCGCGAGCTGGATCGACCAACTCAACACACACACAAACACACCGCAAAGGCGGGGGCCAGGGAAAGCAGGGGAGCGCTGTCTGAAATTCTCACCCGCGATGACGAGGAAGGTCAAACGGCTGCACAGTAACAGTAAGTCCTTTAGAGAGCGCGGAGAGAGGGGGGGGGGGAGGGGAGGGGAGAGAGGGGGAGAGAGAAGGGGGTAGAAGGGGAGAGAAGGGGAGAGAAGGGGGGGAGAAGGAGTGGAGACACTTTTAAGAAGTGCTAGACTAAGTGGGACTCGTTGGGTCCCAGCATCACATGCGAGAGCTGCTCCCCCAATGCAATATTCCACCTCTCCACCAATTCCAATATAGGTGGCCAGTGGGGTGGGGGGGGGGGGGGGGCTTTCTGGAGCAATAGTATGGGTGTTGTGCGCTGAAGGGATGGGTTTTAGCACTTTCAAAGCAAAGGCAGCACAGCTTTAGCACTTTCAAACCAAAACACACTTTTGCATTTTCAAACTACATTTTCAAACCACATTAAGGGTACTGACAGGTCAGTAAAACCACTCAAAGTTTAGTAGACATGTGTTCAGTGTTATTCACAGCTCAGACTGAGAATTGCGACCTCTCAATCCCCCATCTTGCAGCGAACTGAGGCACCTCCACACTTCCGGGTTTTATAGTCCCTCTGGAAGTGGCGTGGCCTTCAGGACAGAGAATCTCAACATTTTTTAAACACTAATAACTCTTTTATTTTTCATCGATGGGAAAAAATCCTCTTGTCCTGCGCAGCATTGGGGTACTCTGAGTGAGATGGCCAAAAATCACAGCCGTAAGTGGCAGCGTTTTTTCTAAAATCTATATACAGGACAACAGGAAGTGGTCAAGATCAGACGTTTAGTAAGACAGATAATAAAGTTTGCAGGTATTTTACCTACCGGTAGGTTTTCTTAGGTCTTGAAAACTCAAATGAGCCAATCAAAATGCCCGGTCAGCAAAGGAGATTGCCTACGGCTGCCCTTTTCCGCAACCTAGCTGAGGTCACGAGTATTCGGGAACTTCCCTCGAGCAGGAAGGAGAGTTCCAGCAACCTCATATGACCTCCTAGGACCACATGTCGACCATGCTGCGAGTTTGAAGGTCGAAGACACGCTTCTAAACTCGCAGATTAAGTTGCCCAAGTGGGACAGCCCCGTTACCATGCAGCACACAAATAAGATAATTAAGACAACACTTTAGAATTTAACATAAAACATAAAAACCATCCCCCCCACAGCGGAATCAATGTTTCACACTGTGAGGGAAGGCACCGAAGTTCAGTCTTCTTCCTCTGTCCACCCGTGGTCGGTGCCTATTGAGGCCTCCGCAGTCGTCCGATGTTTTAGGCCCTCGAATGGAAGAACACTCTCAGTGGGCCGAAGCCTCCGAATCGGCCACTTCCTGCTGGAGACCACGGCTTCCGAAGGCCGAGCTGGGCGGAGATTGAACGCTGGCGATCTCGGCGAGAGATCCCTGGCGCGTGATGTCAAAGTCAGGGCCGCTAGCAGCTGGAAAGTCAGCGGCACTAGCGGCTGGAGGCTCCCGCTGCCCGTGGCTGGAAGCTCCACAGACCACAGCTCCACGGTGTTCAAAGTCGGCAGCCCCAGCATTCCAGAACTCCAACATGGCGTGGCTCGGCAAGGCATCGCTCACTCCCCGATGTAATCCAGTGCTGCGCCGCTGATGAAGCTGAAGCTCTGTCCAGTCTCCGGCAGGAAAGGCCGCGCCAATCCAGGTGGTAGGCCGCGAGGAGGGGGTGAAGATACGGCTCGGAGAATAGTCACATCCTCGACCAGGATGTGACTAAGAAAAACAGTTTCCCCCTCCCCTTCCCCCACATAAAAAAGACTAAAATACCTCCAAAAACAAACTTTAAGACAGACGAAAAATAACAAAAAGAATGAAAGGACAGTGATGAGGGGAAATTTATTTATGAAAGGAATTTATGAATGAAAGGAAGGAGATGAGGTGACATTTATTTAGTCAGAGGGTGGTGAATCTGGGGAATACGTTGCCACAGAGGCTATGGAGTCCAAGTCAATTGATATTTTTAAGGCAGAGCTGATAGATTTTTGATTAGTACATGTGTCAAAGGTTATGGGGAGAAGGCAGTAGAATGGGGTTAGGAGGGAGAGATAGATCAGCCATGATTGAATGGCGGAGTAGACTTGATGGGATGAATTGCCTATCACTTAGTGGCACATAACCACCCATGTCTTGAGCTCATCCGCCTTACCTGGTGGGCCTCCAGCATTCTTCTCTTTCTATTCCTATCCTCACTAGCATGTGGCATCGGGAGTAAAGGAGAGATTATTACACTTGATGTCCTGATTTTTAGCCTTTTGCCTAACTCCCTGTATTCTCTCTGCAGGACCTCAACTCCTTTCCTACCTAGGTCATTTGCGCCAATGTGCACAATGGGGTCTGGCCGCTCTCCCTCCCCTTGAGAAAGTTCTTCTGCTGCTCCGAGCCATCCAGGACTCTGACATGAGGGACGCATGTTTGTTGCCACAGTATCTCTTGTCTGTTCCCCTAACTTATGAATCTCCTATCACTATCGCCATTTCTGACCTCATCCTGCACTACCCCGCTGTGATTCAGAGCCGAGTCGGGTCCCACCTGACCTGATCCCGCTGCTGCTCTCCCCTCCATGGACATCCCCCTCAACAGTTTCCAAATGGATAAACTTATTTTTGAGGGGAATGGCCCATAAGGATTCCTTCAGTCTCTGCCTGCTTCCATTCTTGGTGGTCACTGAACTACCTTCTGCCTGCAACTTCAGAGTGACCACCTCACTATAACTCCCATCTATGAAGACCTCAGTCTTCCGGACAATCCCGAGGTTGTCCAGCTGCAGCCCCTGTTCCTTTACGCAATCAGTCAGGAGTTGCTGTTGGGCACAATTCCCACAAGTGTAGTCCTCAGGAACACAGACTTCCCATAGAAGACCAAAGAGGAGTTATTAACAAAATACCTAAACCTGCTGTTACCCTCTGCGCAGCCTCCACACTGAAGCCTGTCTAGCCAAAGGCTCAATAATGACCCTCAGACACAACTTCATGTTAGAGTATAGCCACTCCCAAAATGGCCACACCCAAAAGGCCACTCCATTTTTCTGCAATTCAAGCCTCTTGTGCCTCCCCACTTTATCAAATCTTTGGATTTTGCATTTTTAGTCTTCTGCAATTCACTGTACTAACTCCCCACACATTCAACGCTCATTTCTTCTTCCTTTACAATGTTACTGAAAATATGGTTATGTTGGTAAGTTCTTTGTCACCAGCTCTGAAACTGTCTGAATTTTAGATTTCCACACTAAAAGGGAAACATCTTTCAATATCTGTCGGAATAACTCAGTTACTCCAGTTTTTTGTGTCTATCTTCTCTTTCAAAATCTACTGTGTAAAGCCTCCTCTGAATCTTACATTTCAAAGGGGTTATCTCAGGTTCTGAGCTTCAAATAGTAAGTGGCCAGAATGCAGTGCACCATATTGTTAAAAGTAACTGTTTTACCAGGGAGAAGTGTTTGAGTTCTGAAATGGTATGAAAGGGAGAGGTAAATAGAGGCAAAAGAGCAGGTGTTACATCTATTGCATTTGTATGAGAAGCTGCTCTATG
Organism: Leucoraja erinaceus; assembly: GCF_028641065.1. Taxonomy (NCBI): domain Eukaryota; kingdom Metazoa; phylum Chordata; class Chondrichthyes; order Rajiformes; family Rajidae; genus Leucoraja; species Leucoraja erinaceus. Next base: position 59,684,807 of record NC_073384.1, on the reverse strand, counting down.
CATGGAAGTGGGTGCCAGTGGAGCTGGAAGAGTACACCCATGTGGGGAGGAGGTTTAAAATATGAAGGATATTGTGTTGAATGTGGAGGCTGGTGAGCTAGACAGAGACAGCCAGGGGAACTCTATCCTTGCTCTGGGTGGAAGGTGAGAGCAGGTTTAGGAATTAGAAGAATTGCAATAGGGGGTTAGCCGTGGATAAGGAAAAGGGAAGATCACCATGGTTTGTGTCATTCAGTTTGGCTTTGTTCCCTCCAAACTACAAACTTCAAACTACTCTCTTCACTACAACTTCAAACGTATTTGATTTCTAACGTTTCACAGTTCTGCTGCAAGGTCATCGGCTGTAGACATCAACTCTATTTCTCCACAGATTTTGCACGGCCTTCTTAGCGTTCCCAGTATTTTCTCCGTTCAGTTCAGATTTACAGCACCTGCAGGTTTTTGCCAGCATCTGCAGTTTCATTTCTAAACGTTAGCTAAATAAACTGCAATGTAATTGAAACCTATTAATCATGCACTCAAAGAGAAATGGGTTCCGCATTCTCTTTTAAATTAAGATCATTAATCTTCATTCCATGAAATAGAATTTGAATTTTAAATTTTGGTCACAATTCCTCCAGATGCTGCCATGCAGATGTGCAGATGCCCATTGCAAAAGACAGGTAGATCTGTCAATTAGATTAATATGTTAAAGATGTAGAAAGTCTGTGGTGATGAGAGCAAAGTCATGTCACCTATGTTTCAGCAATGTGATTCGATTACTCGGTTCTCTTGTAATGTACCCAAGTGACCACTTGATGGCACCCATATCAAGAAGAAGGTATTTATTTCGAAGATAGACACAAAATGCTGGAGTAACTCAGCGGGACAGGCAGCATCTTTGGATAGAAGGAATGGGTGACGTTTCGGGTCGGGACCTTTCTTCAGACTGAGTCTGAAGAAGGGTCTCAATCTGAAGAAGTTAGGCTCAGTCAGAAGAAGGTTCTCGACCCGAAATGTTACCTATTCCTTCTCTCCAGAGATGCTGCCCGTCCCACTGAGTTACTCCAGCATTTTGTGTCCATCTTTGGTGTAAACCAGCATCTGCAGTCCTTCAAGGTACATGGTACTTGTTTCTGCTGGTGGTCTGGCATAATTAGGGACTGATGTTGTACAAAATAGATTGTTTTAAGACAAAATATTATGTGTTCAGCACTTTGATAATATTTGTTTTGTTTTCAAGGTGATTTGTAGAATGCTGTATTAGCAATGGCAGGCGACTTTTGTTTTAAAACTGATAAAAGTCAGATTAGCATGTTAACTGCTGCATTCTGAAATAACATGTTTCGAATAAAGAATCAATACAAAGTCAAAAATAATGAACAAATGTTTCAGAAATGTGCATGATTCCTGACATTCTCAGGTTTTACTGAATTAAGATTTGGAAAACTTTTTTTAATGCAAAGTTTATGAAAACTGGATTGTATAGGATGTGTAAAGTAAAACAATAATAAAAACCAGGGTCTTTCTTTCTGTATTCTTCATGCATCTTTTGGGGTGGGAGATTGCAACCTTCACGTGGTCCACCCTGTTTCGACAAATGCAATCAACCTGGCATGCATAAACAGAAGATCAAACAGAACAAGTTGTCTTACAACTTTAGGCTGTGCACGCCATATGCAAGAAGAAGAAGATGCATCTTTTATGCAACATATGGAGAATCCTGGATAACAGGGACCTCTAGTCGCCAAATTGTACCTTGAGATTCTCAGCACATTTGCAGTGTTCCCTGCTGGCTAAAGGCTGTTTGTTCAGACCACCAGTGTGCCTGTCAACTGCACTTGTGCACAGTTCAATGCGACCTCAGGTAGATCTCCTCACGCAAGTTACTACACCAGCTCTGTTTCAAGCCCCGACTAACAGTAGCAACATCAACTGTCACAAGTACTTAATCCGTGCCCTTATTTACACAGTTGGATAAGCAGGGACTGATTAGAGATATACACCATGGGTTTTTGATGTGGGAACACATATCTCATAAAACTAATAGACTTTTTGGAAGACATCACCAAGAGGATTGATGAGGGTGGACATTGTCGACAAGAATTTTAGAAAGTCTACCAGGTGGGACCTTTACAGGAAATGGTGACAGTGTCTTTGCCTATCGTGGGAATGGGCTGTCGTCCGTATCCGAAAAGGCGGACGTTGGCCGGTTTCAGTTTCGGCGATCCGATTTTCTCCCAGATGTCCTGACCCACTAGTGACACAGCCGCACCTGTGTCCACCTGGAACTGTAGATCGATGTTCGAGACCCGCTGCTAAATCCTCGTCTTGTCAGTGATCGTAGACACACAAAGCACATCAATAGGAATGTTCTCCGCGATATGGTCGACTGTGTTTTCTGCTTTCTTGCCTTTCCTCAGCTTTCCTACGGATTGACACACTGCCTGGAGATGACCTTTTCGGTAACAGGCATAACAAACGGACTTGATACACGGGCACTCACGGTGTTGATGAGCAGTCGAGCTGCACCGGTAGCAGGGTTTTGATCCTTTCCCCATGGGGGAACGGCTCTTCGGAAACTGTACCACCTTCTCCGGATTTGCTCTTGGTCGATCAACTGGTTTCTGGCGTTGCGGACGAGTCTGATGAACTGTATGCACCTCCTGAAGGAGCTTCGACGCTGTCTCGCCGGCCATTTTGTGCAGTACTTTACTCAGCAGCTCGGCCATCTTAACACAATGCAGCACATTCTTCAATGAGGCATCCGATTCCTTGAGAATCACCTGCTGGATAAATGCGTTCCTGCAGCCCATGACCAGTCTATCCCGCAACGCAATCTCTTGGCACTTTTTGCAGCATTGAGTTTTAAAACCAAATGCATTTGCCTTGGTGCGAAGTTCGGCAAGAAATTCGGTAATCGATTGCCCTTTCTGTTGCACCGTCCTGTAAAAATCAAGGCGAGCTGCGAGGAAATTTCGACTTTCTTCGAAATGCAGCTGCAAAGGCGTTGTGATTTCAGCATATGAGGCTTCAGTTACTCCTTCTGTAAGTAAATTTTGAAGCAATGCACACGTTTCTGGAGACATTGATGAACACAAGAGAGCCTTCTTCCTCTGGTCAGTCGTAATTGCCATACTTTCAAAATAAAACTCAGCGCGCATTAAATACAACGACCACCTTTCTCGCTCGGGATCGTAACAATCGAATTGCCGAGACATATTAGTTTGAGTTCCGTTTTTTTTTTAAACAAAAAATTAGCTCTTATCTGAGTCTTTGGACGCAATCTGAAGAATCCCACTTCTGACACCACTTCCGTGTTCGTTTTCTAGGTCTGCACAAAAACTTGAGAGTCTTCAAGGTACAACAGAAGTCTTTATTACATTACTCAATGCTGGCAGCAAGACAACTCAAAAAAGGCTGCACACACAGGATCTGACTGCACACTCACACACTACAGACAGGAGAGAACTATGTACACGACAGATACACAAGAATGCTGGAAAACTCAGCGGGTGCACGACACGACATGTACACAACATCTCCCTTTGCCCTGTGCAGCGCCACCTGCTGCACGGGAGGAGCAACGGGTCCTCCCACCCCACACAGTCCACCACACATCACATAAAGAATCTAAGGTGAGCCAGATAGTTTAAAATGAGTAAAGAATAGTTGTGGAGAGTTGCTTTTCTGATTGGAGGCCAAAGACCAGTGGTGGGCTGCAGGAGTTTGTATTGGGTCCACCGTTAACAATTTGGATGATGATGCAGCCAAATCATACATTTGTTAAGAGAATTCCATTTAATGTCAGTAATTTCTCTCGTCTGCTGAATGATTGATGAAAAACAATAACATTATAATTAATTGATAGTTAATCAGGGCTATCCTTGGGTATTAGTGCTGTCTTTGGGATTGTAGAAAAAGATAATTTAAACAAAAATAGGTAATACTTACCAACAAATTAGTTCCATTAATAAATTGAGGATAACCCACAAATGAAAGCAATTTGATTCCCATTTCTTTCACACCATTCTAGGAATAGAATGAAAGCAGATCTATTTTAACTATGTAAACACCAGCATTCCCATTACTACAAATGATAACAGCCCCAGCTGCTTTTCTGCTTTAATAATAATTGTGCTACTGAATTGTCAAGTTGCCTTCGACTAATGGGTGACTGTAGAGTTGGGAAGCAATGGATATTTCTGCATTTTAGTTAGAGTAGACATAACTAACCCAAACCCAATTAAGTTTCAAATGTAATCCCCTGGTTATATGTGTTATAGTGAGATGGTTACCATCACTGATGCATAAAACCTGTATGGTCAGAAGAGTAAGGTTTCACAGATAATGCTGAGTAATGAGGTTAAGAGGGCAGGCTTTTAAGGTACTCAAAGCCATTGTTGGATTGTCATTTGTGAAATCAGTGTTGGTAGCAGGATGGGCAAGTGCACTTACACCTACTGTGCTTCAAATAAAGAGTCCTTCTGCCCAATCATGCTGACTGAGAGCTAGCAGTTCCCATGGGGAATAACCTGCCATCAGCCATTCCTACTTCAGGATCTCTGTGACCTTCTTGTACGTGACCTCCATATGCATGAAGCATGTTTGCAGCAGTCTGAGATGTGTTGAAAAATCAGATGTCCTAACTCTAGCATATCTGGCTCGCTAAAACCTCCCTGAGCCTTGCTACCGAGCAGTGACTTCCTGAAGAGGTGTTTGTATCACTTTCCAATAGTCCTCTGCTTAATGCCAGGGTAGGATGTGATAGAAAAGGCAAAACCATTCCTTTGATTGAAGTCAACCACCCATTGGTAAAGGCTAGGTACAGGTAAGGGATTTACTAATTCTACATTATTTTAATGTGTTTAAATATCTATTGATATGTTTTAATTAAATTTATTTTGAAAATGTTTCAGATAAATTTGATATTTTATAATGTTAATGTTGCTTCAGGTTCAAGTCCGCGAGCCTGCACATCTGTGAAGATCTGTCCTGGGCACTGCACATTGATGCAATCATGAAGAACGCCCATCAACACCTCTACTTCGTTAGTGGGGATCACGACAGAAGCCTCCTCATGGCGATCCCTGGAAGCGACGACGCGATGCACTCTGTGACGCATCAGGTGACAATTCTGTCAACATGTTGGACGATGACAGAAGCCAACAGCGAGCTACATCGTCAGACACACAAGCAAACAAACTTCCTTAGTAGGTTGAGAAGATTTAGTATGGTCACAAATACTCTCTTGAACCTCTACAGGTGTACAGTGGTGAGCATATTGACTGGTTGCATCACAGCATGGTGTGGCAAGTTGAATGCACAGGAATGAAGAAGGTTACAAAAGGTGGTCCATTGCAGGTACTGATCTTCCTATCATCGACGGGATCTATTGGAACCACTGTCTCAAAAAGGCAACCAGCATCACCAATGACCTACACCATCCTGGCAATGCTCTAATTTCACTCCTGCCATCGGGAAGAAGGTATGGGAGTCTGAAAACTGTTACATCCAGGTCAGGAACAGCTTCCCAACTACTATCAACTATTGAACACTACGAACTCCATCTAAACTCCAAACTACGAACTGTCTTGGTTGCACTCGGGACTGGGCTTTGTATTGTTTGTAAGAAATATTGTTTTTAGTTATTCAACTTCATATTTTGCTTGTTTATTATATTATCTATTGAATGCTATATTTACAAACCTGTTGCCTGACTGCAGGTAAAATAATTTCATTGTTCCATTTTGGTACATATGACAATAAAACACTCTAGACTCTTGACTAGCAGAGATAAAGAAAGACTGTTGCAAACTTTTGACAGCCAACAAGCTTGGAAAGGTCTTCAGACCATTCTGAGGACAGACCCTTATGCCCCTGTCCCACTTAAGAAACCTGAACGGAAATCTCTGGAGACTTTGCGCCCCACCCAAGGTTTCCGTGCGGTTCCCGGAGGTTGCAGGTAGTGGAAGCAGGTAGGGAGACTGACAAAAACCTCTGGGAATCTCCAGGAACTGCACGGAAACCTTGGGTGGGGCGCAAAGTCTCCAGATGTTTCCGTTCAGGTTTCCTAAGTGGGACAGGGGCATTAGGATCCACTGCCTGAGGCTAACCCCCTGCTCAGCAACTGTTCACCTCAGCTGCAGGTCTCAGCCTGTCAGCAGGTGTTCAATCCAGACAGAGGGCTGGCTGCACAATGCAGGTGCCCAGTGGGTTCTCTTAAAGCACTTGAGTTCGGTTTTATAAATTAGTTTTTATTTTAACCTGTTTTTGGAAAATGGAAGTTACATTGCTACTTGCTAGCAAGAATTTTTAAACAGCCGTTAAGAATTATTTGAACATTTGTTAACTTTTTTGTGCACAATCAAGGTTCCTTGAAAAAAACACCAATGAAAGGAAGGGGGGGGGGGGGGGGGGGGGGGGGGGGGGGGGGGTGGGGTTGAGTGCAGGGCTGTTCTATATGTGTCAGATGAAGCCCCTAACAACGTTTTTTTTTGTACATCTCAAATAATAGATAATAGGTGCAGTAAAAATCTTTATTCTCCTGTTCGAGAAATGACATTTCCCTTTCACTCACATGACTGCAGCAATGATGGAACGACCTCCGCAACTCATTTAAACATTTATTTACAGCAATGATTCCCACAAAGTAGAGTTTTGTCTTCAGCAAGGACATAAAGTGAAAACATTTAAGTACAGGACGTCACGGTGGCGCAGAGGGGCGGAACGGTGGCACAGAGGGGCGGAATGGTGGCACAGAGGGGCGAAATGGTGGGGCAAGGGGGTGGAACGGTGGCACAGAGGGGCGGAATGGTGGCACAGAGGGGCGGAATGGTGGCACAGAGGGGCGGAATGGTGGCACAGAGGGGCGGAACGGTGGCACAGAGGGGCGGAAGGGTGGCACAGAGGGGCGGAATGGTGGCACAGAGGGGCGGAATGGTGGCACAGAGGGGCGGAACGGTGGTGCAGAGGGGGGCGAAATGGTGGGGCAAGGGGGAAGAGGGGAGGCACAGAGGGAAGGCACAGTGGCGCAGTGGTAGAGTTGCTCCCGGGTTTGATCTGACTGCCGGTGCTGTCTATACAGAGTTTACATATTCTCCCTGTGACTGCATGGGTTTTACCTGGGTCCTCTGATTTCCTCCCACACTTCAAAGACGTGCAGGTTTGTAGGTTAATTTGCTTCAGTAAAAATTGTAAATTGTCCCTAGTGTGTAAGATGGAACATGGATCGCTGGTTGGCGCGGACTCGGTGGGCCGAAGGGCCCATTTCTGGGCTATATCTCTAAACTAAACTATGGAAGAGGCAGGAGCATCAACTATGGGAAAGGATACTTGGCATGGCCATCTGTGCAGCAGGAGAAACTAAAAAATGTAAGAAATAAAATTTACAGAGTACATGTAGAGGGAGTTTGGGGAAATTATGCACTGGTTTCATTTTTTTATTATGAAATTACACATTCCATATTTTACCTCCATAAATATCAGTAATTATGGTTCACTCACGAATAAATGAATTGACATGCAGGCCGATGATGTTGTCGACTCCCAAGGCTGTAGATGAATGATTCGGTTCGCTATTTCACTTAGATAAACGTGTAATTGCTTTAGCTCCATTTCCTTCCAGGCAAGGAGAAATTCAAGGGAAACTAAATCAGATAAATGGTTGATTAAAGAGTAAGAAATATTTCAAAATTCTTAAGAATTTGATAAAATATTTCATCGTTATGTTTTGATTTGAAATTAATATTTTGCAACGCCAGCATAAAATTGGTTCCCTTGCAAAAACTACATCTCTACAAATCTGCATTGAACAAAATGTATCTTTTAATGAAGAACAACAGCCCAATATAAGTAAACCAATGCCTTCTCACAAGTTTTACCTGCAACCATATTTTGTTACCTCTTCTCTAGATGAGCTCTCGCAGGGGGAAGATTTATTGTCTGTTTAATTATAACTTACAAGCTTTGTTTTTTGTGTGAATTTTGGATTGAACAATGATACCCTCAGAATAAAATGATGTACCTTTAGAAAGAAGGGGAGGGATTTCTTTAGTCAGAGGGTGGTGAATCTGGAATTCATTGCAACCGACGGCTGTGGAGGCCAAGTCATTGGATATTTTGAATGTGGAAATTGACAGATTCTTGCAGAGACGGAAACCGCCGTCGAAACCTGGAGGTGACCGGGGGACAGGGGGGATACAATTTCTTGGCGGCCGCGCGCGCATGTGCGCACACACACACGCACACGCACACTCACACACGCACACACACACGTGCGTGCGAGAATTCGGAGGCTCAATCCAGCGCTAAATGCAGCTCAACTCTGCCCGTCTCACCGGGTTAACTACAGCCCTGTCTGGACTGACAGGACACCAGTGCTGCTTCTCCACGCTGGCCATATTTCCCGCAAGTCCAGGGAGGGTTGTAAGCTCACCTGGCGGGACAGGCAGAGTTAGTGGGGTTTAGCGCTGTTTCTCTGCGCTAGCCCATCTAATTCCCGACCAAAGATCCTATAATGGAGGATCTTTGCTGCCGACCTATCTGGCCACCTGCGGGGGGGGGGTACTCGGGTGGGGACAGGACAGCGCCGGAGAGCCGGCCGGGATGACCCTGGCTGTGGATGAAGCGCAGGCCTCCCTCTTCCAAACACCGCGCTCTATGCCAAAGATCTTAGAGCAGAGCAAGATGGGTTACTCTCACGCAAACGCATAGTATACTCATGGGCTGATTCATGGGTGATTATAGGACCTATTTTAGCAACCAACCCCCGCCATCTTGTTCCGCCATCTTGCCCTGCCATCTTGTTCCACCATCTTGCTTCCGGCCCAAGATCGGATCTTTGTTTCCACAGCGAGGAGAGGGAGTGTGCGGCCCGGGGAGAGGGAGTGTGGGGCCCGGGGCAGTGGGGAGAGGGAGTGTGGGGCCCGGGGAGAGGGAGTGCGCGGCCCGGGGCAGCGGGGAGAGGGAGTGTGGGGCCCGGGGCAGCGGGAGAGGGAGTGTGGGGCCCAGGGCAGCGGGGAGAGGGAGTGATCGGGGGGGGGAAGAGTTGAGGGGTGGGATAAAAAAAAAAAAAAATGAAATGATTCAATTTATTGTCATTGTCAGTGTACAGTACAGAGACAACGAAATGCATTTTTTTTAGCATCTCCCTTGAAAGGGAGACACAGGGCGTCGCGGTGTGCCCGCGCCTGCCGCCGTAACATTCCATTACAGGCAAAGGTGGGTGAAGTGTCTTGCCCAAGGACACAACGACAGTATGCACTCCAAGCGGGATTTGAACCGGCTACCTTCCGGTCGCCAGCCGAACTCTTAGCCCATTGTGCTATCTGTCGTCCTCATTGTGCTATCTGTCGTCCTCATTGTGCTATCTGTCGTCCTAGTGATAAGGCCTAGTGTGTGTGAAGTTGCGTGGAGGTTTACAATGTTTCTTATTTAATGTCCCTTGTCTAGTCTGAAATAAAGTTCATCATTGGATCAGAAGAAATATAATTGTGTGTGTTATATGATTATATACATTTATATCACATTCATGTATGTGTGTTTATAAACATTTTATTCTTTAACAAGATTTAACAGAATTATGAACTAACAGAATGATGAATCTAACCCTATATCACACACAAAAACTTCCCCCGCAATGTCAATTACCCTGCGAGTCAGGTCGGGTCGGTTCCGGTTAATACAAAATCAACTCAAACACTGCTTGTGAGCCACTTAAAAAGAAATGATTTAAAAAACATTAAAAAAGACAATTACCAGAGTCAAATTTTATTCTTGACAAGAAGTATGAACTGACAATATTATGAATCTAACCCTATATCACACACACAAACTGTTGCCCCGCAACATTGATTACACTGTGAGTCGGGTCGGGTCAGGTAGGCTCCGGTTACTAAAATGGGCGGTGAAAAATGCCCAGGATCCCCTCCGTAGCGTACTACACGTCAGCCCATCAACCTGTACAAGTACGCGGATGACTCAACCATCATTGGATTCATCACCAACAACCAAGAAACTGAATACCGTGCACAGGTCAACCAAGCAGTGACCTGGTGCACAGACCATGATCTCTTACTCAACTCATCAAAAACAAAAGAATTCATCATCGACCCAAGACGCCAGCCATCCCCCAAAACTCCTGTGCTCATTAAAGGTGAATCCATTTCCATCACTGACACATTCAAACTCCTTGGAACCCACATCAGCAACAACCTCAAATGGAGGACAAATGCAGACCACATCTATGGAAAAGCCCAGCAAAGATTTTTCCATCTCCGACAGCTCAGGAAGTTCAGAGCAAGGTCTCATCTCATGCTCCGCTTCTATACAGCCATCATCGAAAGCATCCTCACTTCATCCATCACAGTCTGGTTCGGCAGTCTCGACTCACTCTCCCGGAAGAAATTACAGCGCATCATCAACAGAGCATCTAAAATTATTGGCTTACCCCTACCATCCCTTGAATCACTTTACCACAAACGGACATTACACAGAGCCCGCAAGATCATCTCTGATCCTACTCACCCTGCACACTATGCCTTTCAGCTACTGCCCTCTGGGAGGCGTTACAGGAAAATTGCCTCAAAAACAAACCGCTTTAAAAACAGTTTCATTCCCACTGCAATTAACATTTTAAACTCTGTACGGTGAGGAATAAGAATAAGCATGGCCCTTATGTATTATGTAATGCGTCTGTTTGTATGTATATCTATGCTATATGTTTAATGTTTGATGAAATTTTGGAACCTGTACTGAGCTGTACTGATAACAAATTCCACCAGCCTGGCTGTGTGGTCATTAAAATACAATACATTGTATTTCGCAGGAGTGGCCTATCTTGCTCTGTTCTAAGATCTTTGTTCTATGCTCAGTTCCCCCCCCCCCACCCCCACTCCTCTCTCCTCCAATCATCGCGCTGAATCATGTCCCGCCCCCATTGCCTGCTGACTGACGTCTCTATCCTCCAATCGGCGCCCTCGATCATCAGTCCCACCCCCACTGTCTCGCCAAAAGCAGAGATGTCACCGGATTTTTAAATCCGGATTACAAAAGCTTTGGGGGGGGGGGGAATGTCCCCCACCTCTCAAAACATGGAGGGGAACAAGAAAATACATAAATAACAATAACCATACATGGTTGCAACAAACAACTTTTCCTGTATTTCAGGCATATAACAATGCAAACATTGTTTAATTTTATGAATGGTTGAATTGATGTTCTCATAATAAATTCATGATATAAAATAACTAGGCAACGGCGTTAAGAAAAAAGAATACTTGCATTGAAGCATAATTCCTATCCTAGCATTGAAATGGCTTTGCTGTTATATATCCAGTGTAATTAGCCTTAATCATATTAAGATCCTCAGCCTGAAAATATTCACTCATGTATTGACTGTAGAAGCCCAGATTTTTGTGGTACATTTTAGACTTGTTTAGTTTGGTGCCATTAGATCAAGTGCTTGGATGCCATGAAGGTCAACAACAGCAGAATAGAGAAACCCCCAATATTCCACATTGAAAAATAATCGATTACTTTAAACCAGAATAATTTTCACTCTTTACCTGGTATTGACAATAAGTGAGAGGTAAAGAAGAACGCGAGATAGTCTAAGAAGGTATCTTTAGCTGCATCATAATCCATAAAATACAAAAGATAATCAATTAAAATCTTGGTTGAAATCTAAATATGTCGGAAACGGCATACTTTGAAGAAATGCGACCTGGCAGGTAAAGTAGTCCAATTCTTAGTGATTTGGTCTCCTTTTATCGACTTCTTACAAGCATATGGTGCAGCACAACCATAGAAATAAAATGTTTCAGAATCAGGTGACGGGTGGCCAGGAACATTAAATAGGTATATCTCTTTCAATCTCTTTTTTCTTTTTCTCTTTCTCTACTTCGTCTCTTTCTCTTTTTACCTCTTCTTTCTTTTTACTTTCTTCTCTCGGGCTATCTTACTATTTCACGCACCACTCTATGTCAATCTCTCCTTTTCTGTTATGTTCTTCCTTACTCCTGTTTTATTATTAAATTAAAAAGAAGTTGTATATGAAATGTAATATGTCAATAAGTATTAGGTACTGTGGTACCACATTATTTTACTTCCAACAAAAATAAATAAAAAAAAAAAGAAAAAAAAAAAGGTCTACATATGTGGTAATTGCTCCTAAACTTTAAGACTAGGGGAGTGGAATGTATCCTGAATCTATTCCACTTTCTCTTTCAATCCAATGCTTATCAAAGTAATTTTATTGATGAATTTGGCTACAAAGTCAGATGCAAAGGTGAGGTGTTGGAGGGGAAGGGAAAGAGAAACACACGTCAAAAAAGAGACATTGTGAAAAGAAGTGTCCCATTCTCTAATCATAGGAGAAATAATTGATAGGCTGCAGAGAGATAAAGATCTATGAAATTAAATTTAAAAAACCCATTTATGCACAACATGCATTTCGTTGTCCAATGCATTTCGTTGTCTAATGCATTTCGTTGTCTAATGCATTTCGTTGTCTCTGTACTGTACACTGACAATGACAATTAAAATTGAATCTGAATCTGAACAAACCTCTGTCACAAATACAATTACAGGAATGGCTTGTCTTCTTAGCACGATATTTGTTGCTATAACACATTAGACTGCACCAAGAAGCTATAGCCCAACCAATCCAAGAAATACTTCATAAGCACGGGACAACTAAAATGGTCGGCAGTGACTGCAAACTTATGGTAACCTCTAAAAATCACAATAATCCCATAACTTGGTTACATAAAAAATATGCAACTTTAAGTTTTACCGTGTCACTGATGCCATGCATCTTACTTACAATGTTATCATCAATCGTAATATAAGTCCCAAACATTTATGCAAGCAATTGTCCACATTTTATAAAGCAGAAACAAGGAACTGCAATGCTGGTTCACTGAAAAAAAAAAAAGTATTGGAGTAGCTCAGCATCCCTGGAGGACATGGATAGGTGACGTTTCAGTGACTGAAGATGGGGCCCGACTCGAAATGTCACCTATCCACTTTGTGTTTTTCTTTACATAGATATTGGTGATGGTGCTTAAGATGTAGTCTTTAGACTTCAGAGATACAGTATGGAAACAGGCCCTTCAGCCCACCGAGTGTGTGCAGACCAGCGAACACCCTATGCACCAGGGGCAATTTACAATTTACGTTAAGCTAATTAACATACAAAGCTGTGCGTCCTTGGAGTGTGGGAGGAAACCGGGGCACCCAGAGAAAACCCACAAGGTCATGGAGCTAGTGTACAAACTCTGTACAGACAGCACGCATAGTCAGGATCGAACCTGGGTCTCTGGCTTTGTAAGGCAGCAACTCTACCGCTGTGCCACTGTTCAGAGGTAAAGCAGATGTCACAATAATTAGCACTAAGAACAATAAAATTGGAAATAGTACATAAAAAGAGTGAAATACATACATGTCTCTTCCACAATTTCCACAGAAGCCTAGTTCTGTCCAGCAACCCAACCGGGACAGTTCAGCACAGCTATGATATAGTTCTCAAAATCTGGTCCAGTATGGTAGAACGTGTTTAGCACTGACATCCCATACAACCGACTGACAACCTTTCTCTACATCCCCTTATTTCCTGATCCAATGGGGATATCAGAACAGCCAGCTTTTCTTCATTCAGTGAAGGCTGTCAGTACACCATATTTAATTTCTAAGTCAAAAGATCCCAGCAGGATGAGAACACCTTGTCTCGGCGGGGACAGTAGTCCTGTATCAGTGCAGCATTGGCTGCAGTGCTGCCTTTGGGATGAGGCCCTATGCCTGTTAAGGTAACTGTACAGTAACTCACGGCATTTTGCAAAGGAGAACAGAAGAGTCCTTCCAATGTCTAGGGTACACCAGTATCAATCCTTGGAAAACCACCAGGAAAGACAGAGTGCTCATTCATAACATTGGCATTTGTGCAAAGTTGTCAAACACATTTGTCGTGGCTTTTTTATTTTATCGTATGACTCATTTCACTTTGGGATGTGCTTTGCAATGTAAGTTGGAAGCTCTTCGTTCTATCTTTCATGTTGATGAAATAAAATCTTGTTTGAGGAAGAGGGAGTAATTGAATAGAATAATGCAACAGAAACACTTTAAATAAGCATGGGTGGGAGAAGCCACACGTGGAACATAGATACTTTGATCAAAGGCACATTTTTGTGCTGTTTTAGTTCTGCTTAACTGTAATCGATAAAGCCTCGAAATGTAATTGAACGGTGAAAAATTTAGTGCTACGTTGTAAGAAATCTTAAAAATGGTGAGCTCAGAAATAAAAATGATGATTATACTGGGCACTGGGTCACAGTACATCATAGAAATCGTGGCATTTAAAATAGCAAACCAATTGGATTGTGGCTTATAATTAATATATTTTTGTTGTCACACTTTGATGCTCATGGCCTGCTTTGAATAAATTGGATAACTTCTGGCTTGGAAACGACAGCTCGGAAATGATATCTTATGCACTTGACTCTCAGGAAACAGGGTGTTGAGAAGCTGTTTGATGATTCAGTCAATCTGCAAAACCCTTTTGACAAATCATCTGTTTGTAGCAGCATGCCACTTTGATGACAAAAGTGGATTTTAATAACATAAAGTTTCAACAAACTTCATCTGACACAGCATAAACGCAAAAAACATTTCCCCTAGACCAGCAAAATCTGGTTGGTTCATAATAATTTCCCTAGTAAAACTTACATTGTGCATTTTTTTGTGTGCATTTTTTTTAATTTCTGTGGTCCAAGGTCAAACGTCAATCTCAGTTTAATGCTTTATTCGCAATAATTGTTAGGAAACCTTATCTTACTGATGCACTACATTTGCAATTTCACCAGTGATTAAAAAAAGTCACTTCTATTATTCATATGTCAAATGCTGACTTTAACACATTTCTTACAAAGCTACTGAGGGCAGTACTTATGCCTCAGAGCCTTTACTTATTCTGCATCACTAATATTATACCATAAATGCAAATCTGTGCATTCAAATTCTGATGGTATCTCCTTCCTGTCCCCATGTGTTTCTCAACTGTTTCTGTGGAGTCAAGTACATAAAGTGCCTACAGAATTAGCTGCAGGGGTCCACTCCAGTTATGGATTTGATTGTTTTGAACACCTGAAAGACTAAGAGTTGTAGTTCCTCCTATTGCTGATGGTACAAAATCAACTTAATTAGCTTTTAAAGTAGGATTTTTTATATTTTTCCTCAGGCAATAAAAATACAGAAAAAAGTTTTATTTTCAGGTTGAGCAGGAAGATAACTGGACACATTTTATGGAGCCATTGAGTCACACAGCATGGAAAGAGGCCCTTCGGCCCATCTCATTCATTTTGACCAAAATGCCTCATCTCAGAAAATCCCATTTGCCCGCATATGGCCTCTATCCATCACAACCTTTCCTACCAATGTACCTGTCCAAATGTACTGAAAATGTTGCCACTGCATCTGTCTCTGTGTGTGAACAAATTGCCCATCAGGTTCCCACCAAGCCTTTCCCCGACCCCTTCCAGTTTCTGACATCCCACCTCCTGGAAAAACACTCTGTGAATACATCCCGTCCAGTTACCCCATAACATTACACACCTCCATTAGATTGCCCCTCAGTGTCCTGTGCTGTAGAAACGTTAGCGGATATGGTCTTCTCTGTTCTTTCATCTACTCCATCAGTCGGAAGAAGAGTCCTGACCTAAAACTTAATCTGTTCATTTCCCTCCACAGATACTGCCCAGCCTGCTAAATTCCTCCAGCACTCTGTCTTTTTCATTCTCTACCTTTATCTTTAATTTGCAGAATTTGATTCCTTATTTGGCAGTTGTATCTTCTAAAAGTTGATGTCTACCAAGTATGTACTATAATTGCGCTGATTATTTAACTGGTAAAATGAATTGACCTGTCTTCATTATCGCAATGTTAGATATTTACCAAGGGCATGATCACCACGTTGCAGATTCCCATTCCAAATATTCCTAATGCATTTACCTAGTTATAGATTACTGTTTGAGGCAGGTACATGTTAGTACCTCTGATAGACACAAAAAGCTGGAGTAACTTCTTCAGACTGATGAAGGGCCTCGTCCCGAAACGTCACCCATTCCTTCTCTCCAGAGATGCTGCCTGTCCCGCTGAGTTACTCCAGAATTTTGAGTCTATCTTCGATTTAAACCAGCATCTGCAGTTCCTTCCTACACATTAGTAACTGATGATGATTTCCAGGAAAACCACGCTTGAATTGAGAGTAAGCTGGAAATTTGAAGGTAGACAAAATGAGCATTCATGAATATTAGAATATTCACTCGATATTAGAAAAAATCACCCAAGAATGAAAAAACAATCCATGCATGGGTATGTGAGTAAATAGCTCTTGATACAAGTAATTGCTAAAGGCGTAGACTTCAGTAAAGGTTTTGACAGGGTTCTACCCAGGAGATTGGTCCATAATGTTAAGACACATTATATCCAATCTGAGCTGGCTAATTGGATCCAAAATTGGCTGTGATGGAATACAGTGGTGGCAGGATGCTCTACTGAATAAATGCATAGAGGGTTGTAGCATTGGGATTAGTACTGGGATACCTGCTATTTGTGATATATATGTATTGTATTGTATATCTTTATTGTCATTTCCTGAGTATTCACATACCCAGAGGAAACAAAAAAACGTTGCTCAACCAGTGTCCCTTCAGTGTGCATTAAAAATAAATAGAAATAAAATACATATATCATGAACAAATTTAACACTCTACTAAACATTCAACAGGCGTTCCGATCGGCAGCGGCACAACAGTGGCTCTGCTGCAGTGTGTCCAGGTTGGTGGTTGGTGCGTGATACTTTGGTAGGGGGCAAAGTCCGTTTAGCAGTCTTATAGCCTGCGGGAAGAAGCTGAGGAGCATCGTGCTGGTTTTGCAGCTAATGCTCCTGTACCTCTTCCCAGATGGCAGGGTGGAGAATATGTGACGCGATGGGTGGTAGGGGTCTTTGATGATGGAGATGGCTCTGCTGATACATCTCTTCCTGTATATGTCCAGCAGGAAAGGGAGTGGAGCACCAATAATCCTGCTGGCGGTCTTCACAATCCTGTCTAGTTGGTGCCGTTCGTACGCCTTGCAGCTCCCGAACCAGGAAGTGATGCCGTAGGTCAATGTGCTCTCGATTGTCCCCCTATAAAAAGTCCGTAGGTGTGTAGTGGTGAGACCTGCTTTACGTAGTCTTCGGAGAGGGTGTAGTCGCTGCTGGGCTCTCTTGACCAGTGCTGTGGTGTTAGCCATGAATAATTTGGATGTGAATGTGGGAGATATGATTCATATGTTTGTGAATGACATAAAGTTGGCGGTGTTGTGTTCAATTGGCAATATCATCTGCGGTGATTGGGAGGTTGGTGGTTATTATCTAATACGTGAGCTTGCAGGAAATCTCACCCACAGGCATATATGAAAGGGTTAACCTACAGTGACACCTGCAACAGACCTATGCAGGGCTTGCCAACTTAAGCTAAACGTCAGACCATTATCCGGTGTCAATCCAGCAGTGAGAATGTAATGGAGAATGAACTATAATTGGTGCTTTCAGAAGGATTTTTTATTTAAAGAAAGGAATTATTAAAAGACATGACATGGACAGATTTGTCAGAACAAGGGAAGATGGAGGGGGAGAGAGAATGACAGTCAGTCAGGATGTGTGTTGGAGGATATGGGTGGGGCCATTGGGTTGGATAGTGTGGTGGAACATGAGGCGTGTGGTGCTGGTTGGTTTGGGGTGGAGGGGTGGGTCACAGTAATGGGAAGTTTTGGGTCCAAATGAATCTCTTATCCATCGGACCAGCACAGACAGAGAGTTTGTTCTGATCTGTGACCATGAATTGTCACTGTTGCCTCAATGAGCACAGAGAGCTTAACCAACGCTGTACAAAGCTGGTGGCCATAACCTGATCTTCAGCAATACAAGTCAGGGACATCATTCAGATTAGCTATTTGAACATAATCAGCCTGCTTTTCATTTGCATTTCTAATTGCAGAGCAGTGATTTGAACTAAATCGCCTCCACATCATTATATGACAAAGCTCTGAAAACAAAAGCAACTATGAATGTTAGACACAAAAAGCTGGAGTAACCCAACGGGTCAGGCAGCATCCGAGGAGAAAAGGAATAGGAATTTCGGGTTGAGACCCTTCTTCAGACTTGACCTGAAATGCCACTCGTTCCTTGTCTCTAGAGATGCTGCCTGATCAGCTGAGTTACTCCAGCTTTTTGTGTCTATCTTCAGTGTAAACCAGCATATGCTGTGTCTTCCTACACAACAATTCCTTTAAAATATTTCAGATTTCAGTTGAGAAATCATTCACAGCAACTTTGCACACACACACACACACACACACACACACACACACACACACACACACACACACACACACACACACACACACACACACACACACACACACACACACACACACACACACACACACACACACACACACACACAATGAGAGTTGGCTTTTTACTGAGAAGGGAATTTCCTTGAGTGCTCAGCAGAGTGCACTAGTCTTCATGTTTTTCTCCATGAGAGGAGAAATGCTCATTGTGGACCTTGCACATTTCTTGTGGTTCCACACATAGATGACCGCTTTGGTATTCTGAGGGGCCCTATACACTCTTGACTTACCCTCTTTCCCAAAAATGTACCTTAAAACCACATTAAATCAGTTATTTATTGATTGATCTCCATAAAATAACATAAAGAAAAGATTTTAATGAACATAAATGTCATACCAATATTGACAAAGGTAGCATTATGTAACTGGTGTTTTATACTAAATTACAGGATTTTTTTGTGGCACATCTCGCAGTGATGGGGAGTATTGTTCTTGGAGACGAGATCTGATTTCTCTTAATGCCACCTTCTCATCATTTGTGCTATGGCCATCGTCCTGACAAAGAGGACATGCTGCCTCCATTACACCTCACTCATAAGGATATTGAGATCAGAATCTGAGAAATGGGGGCACTGTCCCTTGCTACCAGATTGATGGTCAAAGTGGTATACAAGGCTTCCTGGGAGTTGAGTACGCACGAGGCACTATAACACTGATATCAATCAGTTCTACAGGGGGCAGGCTCAGACACAGTGATGAAGTTATAATGATTGAGACCTGCACACCTTGACAAAAAGATGTTATTGCAAGATTGGAAGGTTAACAGAGATTTAATAACGTAAAATGACATTCTGAGATAGTTTCACATCTCCTGCAACAGATGCAGCCCACAAGAACGCCTCCTCATTTACATGAGTAGGTTGATATCATTCAAACCCATTTTTTATGAATAAGAACGTGAAAGTGTGACTGCCCACTTATACATTCAAGCACTGTCACAGTTTTCAATCCTCAATGCTCAATGCCCCTTTCTTCCTCATCACTGCAATGTCTCCTCTTGCTTGGATACTTTGGCTTGCATCAGCTTCCTACAGCTGTACATCCTTTGATCCTTACACCCTTATATCCCAGAGCTTACTAAAGTCTGAAATGTTGCCCATCCATGTCCTCCAGGGATGCTGCCTGATCCACTTGAATTACTACAGCACCTTATGTTTTACTTAATATTCCAGCATCTGTTGTTCCTCTTTCTGTCTCTGTCTGTCTGACTTTCTCTGTCTCTCTGTCTCTCTATCCTTTTTTTTTTAATCTCTCTCAGTGTCTCTGTCTGTCTCTCTCTCTCCTCTCTGTCTCTCTGCCTCTGTCTCTCTTTCTCTGTCTCTGTCTCTGTTGATCAACAGAAGACACTCTTATTGCCATTTATGCTGCTGCATCTCCATCAAGATATGCTGGTAGCAACTTAAAAAGAGCAACAATCTCATGTTAGGTCTTTGTAAGGTTTCAGAAGATCTGACAACCTGTTGCGCTAAATGAATGAGAGAAGGAGGACACAGAGAAGGTAGCGTTGGAGGAAGCATGGAAGAAAAGGAAGGTGATGCTTAAGAAAAGGACAGTCTATCAATGCACCTGATGCTCACTCCAGACACTGGTACCATGATGAATGAGCAGATTAGATTGCAGGGACGTGTGGCATAACAGGATGCACTCAGGACCAGCAGACTCCAAAGGGAATCTGGAGCAGGTGTTTCTCGGGGGCTGTTCATATATCAATATTGCCCCTGAACCAAAAGCCTAAGATGAGGTCCATAGTCAGAATGCTTTCATTCCAAGGATGAAACAGATACATGTGAACATGGTGAGTATGTTGTCAGGCCTGTCTGACTACATGCAGAAGATCACAAATAACGAGAAGTTGATTTCCATGCTTTCAATCCTCTGAAGAGGCAGGAGACCATGACAGTATGATATCTCTGCAGAGATACATTATACTGGTGCTGCAGCTGCTGTTACCATTGTATATCCAAGCACATTTCTTTGCTACGGCTTGGCTACAGAGGTAATAAGTAAAGTTTGAGCATATTTTGCTTTGAATATTCATCCAATTTGAATGCACTCTTTAACAGGGCCTTTTTTGTACATGAAAAGGTGCCGGTAAGCATGATTAATAAACATGCATGTCATTTAGCCTGTAAACAAAATAAAGATGTTTAACTTTGCAGAGGTGCACAAAAAAGCTACTGCTCTTTTTACTTAATATTGTAATATATTACTCTGATGTTTCTAATCAGAGTGTACAACAATATGTTGTAATTTACAAAGTTACAGGCCTTCATTCTAGTGCGAAATTAAAACATCCTCCATTGAAATATTATTTTCATTTTTATTAAATATTTTAATCAAATCAAAATTCTCAACAACTTTAACATTGATTTCATCTCATAGCCTATGCACAGTGCACTGATTTCAAGTACAGAAATATTTTCATTCTTTGAGACACACTCTCCAGAAATGTATTGACAATTCAGCATTTTGAGAAGTATCATGAAAAGGAATCATTTCCCCTGCAGCAGAGGAAATCCATTTCAATTTCAAATAATCACTTCAGTTCTCATTTTATTCTGACAGGGCTTGCTGCTAAAGTTCTGCTGTTATTATTCACACTTTCTTCATACTCACCTTTTTTTTCTTGATTTTTTCTCATACAACTCTTTTTTTCCGAGCATTGCCATCCCTTTTGAATTTAATCTCTCATATCTTTCCTCAAGATTTTCATTTTGATCTTTCTTTTCTCTTCCTCATCTTGGACAAATTACACGGGCAATGATGAGTCAGAGTATAGGAGGGAGATCAATTGTCTGATTGAATGAGGCCAGAACAACAACCTTCCTCTCATCTTCAGCAAGACCAAGGAGGTGATTGTTCACTTCAGAAGGCGAAGGTCAAGGATCCACAAACCTGTCTGCATCGATGGATTGCTGGTGGAGAAAGTCGACAAATACAAGTTCCTGGGTATGCATATCTCTGAAGATCTGTCCTAGTTCAATTAGCTAATGAATTAACTCACTCCATTAGGAAGTTTATCCACCACTGCCATAATTGATCTTCCCTTCATCCTCACACAATATTCCTTTTACTTTAGGAAAAAGATCATTATCCTATCAAACTCTCAGCCTTCCCGACAATTTTCTAAAGTGCACGGAGCATGAACCAATCTATGTAATATTTTTTCACAGAACTCCATATGCCAGGATGCCAATTCGTAAAATCTAAATTCCGTTCCCATCACATGATACCATATACATTCAATGGCCATGGCACAACGTTGCACTCCCCCCCATATCGTGACATTTTCTTGCAAAGCTGCCAGCCAGCCCCCAAGGTAGTGTTTATAATTAAAAGAAGAAATAAAATTATAAATATGTGGTGATCTTAGTGAGATTAATAATTCTAATTCAGTTGTTCTTAAACTGAATTATGCTTACAAGGTTTACAATATCACTTGAATGCTAGTAGATTGGCCTTTTTCCTGTGGTGTCTCATAATATTACAGCTAATATTCCACTTCCACCTATATTGTACATATATCTGCTGACAACGTGATAATTTATTCATTGCTGTGGAAGCTTGGGGCCATAAAACAATTGAGTTCCATGCATTTGTACATTAAATGTTTGTAGAGGAGCAGAGGTGTAGGGAAATTGCCGATGTCTACGAGAATTAATAGAGTAGCATTGGAGAGAGATATTAACTGCCCTGTTGTGTTTGATTGTAACATTAGGATTGTAGTTTAGTGCATCAGGCCAGTCGATGGGCGCCCCGGACTGAGCAAAACCCGTCCGTACTATCCACCCACCCTGGAATCCGACAAGTTTCAGGCTCCACTGCTTTCTTTGACTTGTACATTATTTAAGTGTCTGTTATCTGAATCCTGCCGACTACGCCTAATGTTGTGTTCGATAAATCACTGTTTCAGACAACAGGTTTGATTCACTCAATAATTGATTACACTACTAAATAAGGCACATACACTCACGAATCCCCGAATATCCACACATGTAAACCATACGCACTAGCAAACTCATCAGAGAACACCACAGGATGTTTCTGTCTTGATCACCTCGCACCATTCATGACACGGTTGAAAGCTGAGGTTCCCTCACCAAAAGGGCGCTTAACACCATCCTTTATGGCATTTCTTATCAGAGTAGAATGCGCCACTGCCCCCTCCCTGAGTCAATCATAAGCCCTCCTTGTCTGCAACCTTTCTGCGCTACTAGCAGCTAGCTACTAATTTGGGTGGTCTACCCAATTATTGCTGTTGTGTTGTGTTTGCCAACATTACATTTTCCCATAGAATGGCCTTGAAGACTGGTGTTGGGCGCCCTTTCGGTGAGAGAGCCTCACCCTTCGACCGTGTGGCAAATGGTGCAAGGTGATCAAGACAGAACCATCCTGTAGCGTGCTCTGATGAGTTTGCCAGTGCGAACGGGTTTTACGTGAGTGTTTGTAGAAACATCCTACGGCATGATCTGCTGTGTACTCGGGGTTTGCGAGTGCATTCTGGGATATTCGGGGACACGTGAGTGCATGTGCCTTATTTTGTAGTGTAATAACTTACTGAGTGAATCAAAACTGTTGTCTGAATCCAGTGATTTATTGACCACAACATGCCCTAATATTGAATTGGTCATCCATTGTGTAAAGGGATTGAATGGGATGGAATTTGTGAAATGTGTCCGAAAGCATTGTTAATCAATTTATAAGCCCCGTTAGAGAGGGCACAACACTGGACCTCTTCTTGAGGAACAAGATAGGGAAAGAGACTGTTGCAATTCTGATAATTTTTCAATAGTGATGGAGAAAGATAGGATTGGTCCACAAAGGTAAGGTCCTAAGTTAGAGTAGAGGACGACCATAAATGGCAACTGATGGTCTGACACCACCCTTCCTCCGGTCAAAATTACGAGAGCGCATTTATAATCCCTCCCAGACGTCTCCCTAAAATGCGGGTGCCTAGGCCGGGTGAGGCGGTCGATTTTTACCTCTTCGGGACTTCCGCGGCTCGACTTTCAATCATGGGGTTGTATTTGCCCTCTGTGTCCGGACCTCTGGAATTCTGGCCCAGTCTGAACCGATGGATCCATCCCCATAGGTGACTTCTGCAGCCCGACATCCGATCGGCAGGTCGAATTTTGTCATGGGTCTCTAGACAAGTAATTCCCTGCAGGGTTCCCTGCCTCTGACCTACTCGTGTAGCAACATTATTTAGTAGCTGGTCTATTGCTTTTCTGATCCAGGGTGTTAATGATTAACCCTTCAAAGCGTTCCGATCCAAATTGCCACCTATCCATTTTCTCCAGAGATGCTGAGTTACTCCAGCATTTTATGTCTATCTATTTCTTTTAACATAGATATGAAAAACACATCGGGTATTTAAAGTAATTTGCGGAAGGAAAAGGGGGGATGTGATAGGAATACTCATCTCACTGACCGAGAAGGTGGTAGAGGAAAATAATCTTATCATATATTTGGATGTGTACTTGAAAAGGTCTATATATCTGTGCTGCATGGCAGCAGTGGGCTGGGCAGCTCTTTCTCAATCAACATGAGGACAATAACTACCAACAGCACCACAAATTTAGTATTTTTATTTTTTTTAAAACAACAAACTAGATCTCAGTAGGTCATGCAGCATCTGTGGAGGGAAATTACTTTTTGACTTTTGACAGATTACTTTTTTGGGGTGGGACTCTTCTTTAAGCATTACCTTTCACACATGCCACCTGACCAGTTTTCTGACCTAATAATTTCTTCCAGCAGGGTGCTTTTAGTTTGCTCAAGGTTCCAGTACCTGCATTCTCTTGAATCTCTGTGATTTGTCTGCCTTACACTCATAGGCAACTGCTTCAATGCTGTCAACGATGCACAGCTGAGCAGGAAATAGAGGGATATGGATTAAGTGCAGACAGATGAGAATAGTCTTGTCTAGCCGAGCCTAGCCTAGCCTAGTTTAGTTTAGTTAAGCTTAGTTTAGTTTAATTGCCATGTGTAAAGGGGTACGTGACAATTTTTTTTTTGCGTGCTATCCAGTCAGTGAAGACGAGACATGATTACAAT
Source organism: Leucoraja erinaceus (assembly GCF_028641065.1). Classification (NCBI taxonomy): domain Eukaryota; kingdom Metazoa; phylum Chordata; class Chondrichthyes; order Rajiformes; family Rajidae; genus Leucoraja; species Leucoraja erinaceus. Next base: position 59,660,315 of record NC_073384.1, on the reverse strand, counting down.
CAAGCTGTCCACAAGGTTTATTGTAACATCATGTTCAGCTAATTGTGGGCTGGAGGGCCTGTTCCTGGGCCATAGTTTGCGATATTCTATGTTCTTTACATTTTTCTTTCATGTAAGCGAATTGTATACCACATAAACACATGGTGCAATGCTATATTGAAGGTGAGGATCTTATATTACAAATCAATTACATTACTGTTGTGTTTCTGGCTGCTAAACTCCGGTTTTTGCCCAATCTCTTCATCTTCAGAAGGTGTTCACATAATATTCCAGATTTAACTGAATTCCTTAAATCCTTATGGTATCAATAAAGAGCTCAAAACATTGGAAATATTACAGAAATATTCCAAATAATTCACTATAGTATAATGAATAATATTCATTTCCATCTGAGTCATTTAAACTTGTGTCCTGACCTTACTAAAAGGCCCCATTGTGCACATCAGCATTGCTAATGTCCCAGTGGCTTTGGCTGAGAGTAAATTCTATAGATTATTTTCCACAGTCAATGTGCGATAAACTGTTCTATTGCACACAGATTATTTACAGATGCTGATCCCTAAACTCCAATAAATGGTTCCATTATAATGGAGGATCCCTCGTGACACGAAAGATAAATGCTAAATAAACTGTTAGTATAATAATCTTCTAAAAAAGAAAATGTGTAACGGATCAGTTTATCTGACAGTTCAGACATTGATTTCCCTGGCTAACAATGAAATGAAGCTGGGCTGCAATCTGATTTCAGGAGTATGCGCTCAGCAAGGTATCACTCTCAAGCACCTTCCACTTTCTGCAGTTAAGTGAGAGCTAATGATGAACACTGGGAACTTTTCTTTCTTAAATGGATAGATCTTAACATTGGAGATTTGGTTGACTGGAATCTACGATCATTTGATTTGGCAACAGAAAATTAACGTTGCCTGTTTATAAGTTAATGTGACCAATGTCCCAGCATCTGGTTTTATCTTGGGCCTGATGGTGGAAAATTTAGCTGTGCACTAGGCCCAAGGCATTGCCAGTTGCAATACCTTGACTTGAAGCCCCGAGCTATTTCAGACTGCAAAAAACAAATTCATTATAGGCATGGCCTAATCATGAAGGTGCTGAAGCCTCGAAGCGCTTAAAATTCTTAATCTGCGCAAATAGATGAAGAACATAGATGCCACTGTTTGTATCTTGATATCCTGACTAACAGAAGACCCTGAAAAATAACCTGCAGATATCACGCATCATATGGGAAGTGATTGATTTTTCTTTACATTTTTCTTTCATGTAAGTGAATTGTATACTACATGAACACATGGTGCAATGCGATTTGATATCTCGCTGTCTAAGTTCTCAGATACACTTTTAGAACTTCCATCATATTAAAAAGTGAAAAAGTACATGAAACGTATTGAGCAGAAAGACATGTTTAGTTTAGTTTAGAGATACAGCGCGGAAACAGGCCCTTCGACCCACCGGGACCACGCCAACCAGTGATCCCCACATATCAACACTATTCTACACACACTAGGGACAATTTTTGCATTTACCAAACCAATTAACCTACATACCTGTATGTCTTTGGAGTGTGGGAGGAAACCGAAGGTCTCGGAGAAAACCCACGCAGGTCACGGGTAGAACGTACAAACTCTGTACAGACAGCACCCGTAGTCGGGATTGACCCTGGGTCTCCGGCGCTGTATTCGCTGTAAGGCAGCAACTCTACCGCTGCGCCACCGAGCCGCCCATCGTGTTGCCATTTTGTGTTCCTCACTTTATTGGAAATGACAGAAAAAAAAGATAAGTTAACTTATTTTAAGACTGTGGCTCAGTTGGTCGTCCTTCTACTGCTAAATCAAAAGATTGTTTGTCTATGTTTGAGTTTGTTCAAGTTTCACCTTTGAGACTTGAGCACAAAAATCCAATACTCTCAGAGCAGTAACTGAGGGAGTTCCAAATCCTTGAGGTTGCCATCTTTCTGACGAGGTTGTTAAACTGAGAACTTCTCTGTCCTCTTAGGTGGATGAGCAGATCCCAATGGGATAGTTAAAAGAATTAGCAAACTCCCCCAATGTCTTTGCCAATGTTTATCTCTCAGTAAGGATTGCCAAAGAAAACCACCTCACACCATCATTGTACTGCTGCACATGGGATCCTGCTGTGTGCAAGATTTCTGCAGCGATTTCTGAAATTTAAGAGTATCCATCCTGCAAATGTACTTTATTAATCCCTAGACCTTTCATCACAGTTCACTGTGAGACCTACAGAGAGTCTCCCCAGATTTCCTGGAACAGCTGGAGATTGTGAAATGTGCAGTCCACATCAAAATATTTTGAAGGTCAGAAGCCAAACAAAATATTAAAACTGGGGGTGAAGAGATAATAGTTAGCCCCAACAAAGAGAGAGAATTGCATCTGCTAGTCTAAATATATATATATATATATATATATATATATATATAGTTAGTGAAGATTCCTCTTCCTTACCAGTGATGAAATATCTATATCAGTTTCTTACCTAAGATGATGGATACATCCTACTTCATTGTCATTTCTGCTGCAAATCAATTAACGTTTTTAGATAGAGTTTAAATCTAGTAAAGATAATGTTTACATTAGGGAGATTTAGAAGGTTGGCACATTGAGGCAGAATTTCATTATTTGTTTCTACAATATTAGGTTTAATGCAATATCATGCCTTTTCCCTCTGTATTATATAGTGAGATTTCTCATATCAACACACGTAGCAAAATTGTAACATATGATGCTATGCAATAGAAATGAAGTTCAGGAAAAATGTCCTCCATGGCCTCATGTGAATTATCTTGCTTCACTGTGTCTTATTTCGATTCAATCAAAAATGAATTCCAGACAGCAAGCCATAAATCATTTGACTTGAATATAAAATCCAAGTCTTGCCAAAAGGAAACAGGAAAATGCAGATTCTAGCTCAATCCAAGCAAATGTGCAAACATGAATTAACTTAAATCAGCACTGATTTTCATGAATGGTATTTAAATACACAATTGATGCACTGGAAGGAACACAGCCTTTGGATGACCCTCGAAATGACTATTTTCGAGTGATTTTCCAGATGTTCAGCTTTAGGGTATTCTGTAATCTCGGAGCTCAATTATAGTGTCTGTCCCTTCTTCATAATTGAACATTCATGCTTAAAAATGATACAAAATTCAATGTCTGGAAGGACGTAATTGGTCTCAGCTGTTTGCACGCAGACCTTTGCACTCTTTTGACTGGACCACCCACCTCAAGACAGTGCTAATCGTTATTCTTTAGCAACGCCGGAAAAATAAAAACGGGAAAGGTGCTAGTCCTAGAACAAGCCTTCACGTCTGAAAATACATCTGTGCTGGCACATGCAGAATTTAAACCATGCAAATAAGCCAACATTTTTTCATTAAACCAAACAATTTTTCTAATTCTGATTTTCCTACATCAAATGTCATATACAACTTTCCTTCTTTAAAATATTCTGAATATATTTTTATTTTTAAACCCTGAGGCTGTTAACTGTGAGGTTCTTTAAGTATCAAGTGATGTTCAATATTAAAATACTACAATGATGGATGTGATATGAACTTTAACCCTGGAGGTGACAATCTTCCTATCCCCAGACTTACCCGAATGAGCAATTTTAACCTAACCCTACTGTTGGGAAAACTAACTGTACATGACAGCAATATTGAATTCGTACAGTGACCTCTTTTACATTTTGTTCAAATCAATATAGAATAATTTGGATAGTGTGTTTTTCCAGAAATAATTTTTGATTATAAATAATAGGGGGAAACATGCAATAAACATGCAGTAAACATGCAATAAACATGCATCATTGTTTTCCTCCCCACTCTCCTTTGCTGTCAATTCACCCAAGGAATTCTAGAACGTGTCATTATTGTAAAGGAGGAATTATTCGATATCCTGGCAGGTTTAAAGGTGGATAAATCCCCAAAGCCTGATGAGACATATCCTAGGGTGTTAAGGAAGGCAAAGGAGAAGATTGATGGGGTCCCGATAGAGGTCGTTAATCTTTGCAGCCGCAAGTGCGGTGCCTGATGCCTGGAGGATAGCAAATGTGTTAACTTTATTCAGGAAGGGCAGACCATTAATGAGTAGGGAGCTTATGCCGTGACTTTATAAAAAATCAGTTAGATCACAGCTCAAGTACAGTTTTGCACATAGTTCTAGTTGCCACATTATTAAACGAACGAGATTCCACTGGAGAGGGTGTAGAATAGATTCACTAGTGAATTGTCTGGGTTGAATGCTGTAGTTAATGAGGAGAGATTAGATAGACTGGAATTGTTTTCCATAGAATGAAGGAGGTTGAGTAGGTTCTTGACAGAGGTACACAAAAAATATTACGAGGGGCATAGACTGAGTAGATAGTAAGACACTTTCTTCTACAGCAGATGAATGCAAAACTAGAGGGCATAGGTTTAGGATAAGGAATAAAAAGTTCAGATAGATTCTGAAAAATAACTGTTCACCCTGGGGTCACAAGCCTGAGTAGTTTGAGGAGGCAGGTATTGTCATTGGTAATAGGAACAGAATTAGGCCATTCAGCCCATCAAGTCTTCTCCGCCATTCTATCATGGCTGTTCTATCTTTCCCTCTCAACCCCATTCTCCTGCCTTCGCCCCATAGCCCCTGACACCTGCATCAATCAAGAATCTATCTATCTCTGCCTTAGAAATATACATTGACGGCTTCCACAGCCTTCTGTGGGAATGAATTCCACTAATTCACCACCCTCTGACTAAAGAAATTCCTCCTCATCTTTTTCCTAAAGGAACTTACCTTTATTCTGAGGGTATAAACTCTGGTTCTGGACCCTTCAACTGGTGGAAACATCCTCTTCAAGTCCACTCAGAATCAGAATCAGAATCAGAATCAGATTTTATTCGCCAAGTATGTTTTGCAACATACGAGGAATTTCACTGGCCAGGTCAGTCATACAATTAAAAGCAACAGACTCAAAAACATATTTTAACATAAACATCCACCACAGTGACTCCTACACATTCCTCACTGTGATGGAAGGCGAAATAAAGTTCAAGTCCTTCCCTTGTGTTCTTCCTTGGTCGGGGGCCTCGAGCCCACGTTGACAGGACGGTCTTGACTTCCGTAGCCGGCGGCGTTCAGGGCCCTCCGCGTCGAGGCATTCAGCTCCCGCATCGAGGGGATGTCAGCTCCCCCGAGCCGGGCGATTGAACCTCGCGTCGGGGCTGGTTGAGTCTTCCGCGGTGTTGGATCTCTCGACTTGCTTCTCCCGAGACTGCGAGCCCTTGATGGTAAATCCACGGTGGTCACGGTGGGAGCGATCCCAGGCAAGGGATCTGCTCCGATGTTAAGTCCGCACCCACGTTGGGGTCACGACAGTCTGAGGAGGCTTCCAGCTCCATCGATGGTAGGCCGCAGAGCCCGGAGAATGTGATCCGAAAAATGATCACATCTCCGGGAAGGTAAGAGCTTGAAAAATAGTTTCCCCCCCCCCCCCACATCCGACCCCCCCCACATAAAACAAACCGAAGAACATTAAAACAAACTTTTAACAAACGCTAAAAATAACAAAAGATGAAAAAAACGAACAGACTGCCAGCAGGGCTGGCCATCTCCCCGGCGCCCCTGGTGGTCTATCCAAGCCTTTCACTATTTGGTAAGTTTCAATGGGGTCCCCCCACATTCTTCTAAACTCCAGCGAGTACAGGCCCAGTGCCGTCAAACAATCAACGTATGTTAACTGACTCATTCCTGGGATAATTCTTGTAAACCTTCTCCAGTGCCAGCATATCCTCCCTATGATATGGGGATCAAAATTGCTTACAATTGTCACAACATTTAAGAAGTACCAAGATGAGCAGTTGAATTGCCAAGGCATGAAAGACAATGAACCAATGAACAGAGGGTAGTTGAGGCCAGTTCATTGGCTATATTTAAGAGGGAGTTAGATGTGGCCCTTGTGGCCAAGGGGATCAGAGGGTATGGAGAAAAGGCAGGTACGGGATACTGAGTTGGATGATCAGCCATGATCATATTAAATGGCGGTGCAGGCTCGAAGGGCCGAATGGCCTACTCCTGCACCTAATTTCTATGTTTCTATGTTTCTATGTTTCTATGAACCAAGTGCTGTTAAGTGCATTGGAATTGATGGGTATCTGATGGCCAACATGGACATGATGTGCCAAAAGGTCTGTTACTTTGCTGTCTGACTTCATGACGATGATCAAACTGATCTAGAGTTCAAGCATCTTTTCCTTTTTAAAACCTTATACATCCTTGTTCATGTAGGGAGCAGAAGAAACATATGCAAGATTGATAAGCCATTTGACCAAAGATATTTTCAAGCTGGTATTTCTTCGAACCCCTTCAAAATTAGTACAATAAGTGATCATTAAAATGAACCAATTTACAGGGTTCGTGAACAGGGCTGAATAAGGTGCTCTCCAATGTACTTTTATGCCCTCAGGATTTGCACGTTATCGTACTTTCATTGTTTATTCTTGCCACTCTTCCAAGTTCTCCATGGTTAATGATCACTGGCTTATTAACAGTGCGGATGTTCTGCTCAGTTGATACACTACATCTCCAAAGATAAATTGAAAACACTTCTCATCCTTATAGCACATAATAAATACAAATGTACAAAAGATCAATAATCTGCACCACAGTGTGCTCATAACAGTTCAGCGCTGGATATTGAGATGATATAATTTCCTATTAAGTGTTTAGTGATTAGCTACCTACCCACTCTCATCCTCACTGTAAAGCCTAATGTCCAAAGCATTAGCTGGGGGGATATCGCACTTATCCATAGATGGAAAAGTACAATTCAGGTCTGAAAATTCATTGGGGAGAGAGGAATGAGAAGCTGTGGAGGTAATATGCATTCGCAATATAGTTCGGTGATATTAAAATCCCTAGATGCCTCATTGTAACAAAGCCTTTCTAAGTACCTCAAAGCAATATTATTGGATAGATTTGACTTTGAATCACAAACAGAGAAACCTGGCTTGGCATCCAAACGTTGGTTAAAGAATGATTGTTTTTAGAATCCACAAACAGGCCACTCACACAATAGACTAAATAACAGTCAGTTATGCTCCCAATTATATTCCAATAGGTGATTATGCTCCGTCTACAGGACAGCAACATATTCCTCCATTCTTCAGCCTCATGATTTATCCAACTTTCCTGTAAGTTCATTTAAGGAGATGCTCCTTTGGACGTGAAAAATAGACAGAGGCAACAGGGTTTAGCAATGAAGACATGTACAAAGGATACAAAGGATATTTATTATCACATACACCAATTGGTGTAGTGAAATTTGACTTGCCATTGCAGCACACAATAAAGATAAGACACAGCCTCAAGGAATTTAACAGTAAACATAAAAAAACATCCCCCCATAATGGTTTCCACTGTGGGGAAAGGCAGCAAAAGTCCAGTCCCATCCCCTGTTCACCCATAGTCGGGCCATTTGAGGCGTCTGCAGTCGCCGATACGGCAGCCCGATGCGTAGAAACATAGAAAATAGGTGCAGGAGTAGGCCATTCGGCCCTTCGAGCCTGCACCGCCATTCAATATGATCATGGCTGATCATCCAACTCAGTATCCTTCCTGTACCTGCCTTCTCTCCATACCCCCTGATCCCTTTAGCCACAAGGGCCACATCTAACTCCCTCTTAAATATAGCCAATGAACTGGCCTCTACTATCTTCTGTGGCAGAGAATTCCAGAGATTCACCACTCTCTGTGTGAAAAATGTTTTTCCAATCTCGATCCTAAAAGATTTCCCACTTATCCTTAAACTGTGACCCCTTGTTCTGGACTTCCCCAACATCGGGAACAATCTTCCTGCATCTAGCATGTCCAACCCCTTAAGAATTTTGTATGTTTCTATAAGAACCCCCCCTCAATCTTCTCAATTCTAGCGAGTACAAGCCGAGTCTATCCAGTCTTTCTTCATATAAAAGTCCTGACATACCAGGAATCAGTCTGGTGAACCTTCTCTGTACTCCCTCTATGGCAAGAATGTCTTTCCTCAGATTAGGAGACCAAAACTGTACGGAATATTCCAGGTATGGTCTCTCCAAGACCCTGTACAACTGCAGTAGAACCTCCCTGCTCCTATACTCAAATCCTTTTGCTATGAATGCTAACATACCATACGCTTTCTTCATTGCCTGCTGCACCTGCATGCCTACTTTCAATTACTGGTGTATCATGACACCCAGGTCTCGTTGCATCTCCCCTTTTCCTAATCGGCCACCGTTCAGATAATAGTCTACTTTCCTGTTTTTGCCATCTTCCTGTTTTTGCCACCAATGTGGATAACCTCACATTTATCCACATTATACTGCATCTGCCATGCATTCGCCCACTCACCCAGCCTATCCATGTCACCTTGCAGCCTCCTAGCATCCTCCTCACAGCTAACACTGCCCCCCAGCTTTGTGTCATTCGCAGACTTGGAGATGTTGCATTCAATTCCCTCGTCTAAATCATTAATATATATTGTAAATAGCTGGGGTCCCAGCACTGAGCCTTGCGGTACCCCACTAGTCACTGCCTGCCATTACTCCTACTCTTTGCTTCCTGTCTGCCAGCCATTCTCTATCCACATCAATACTGAACCCCCAATGCCGTGTGCTTTAAGTTTGTATACTAATCTCTTATGTGGGACCTTGTCGAAAGCCTTCTGGAAGTCCAGATATAACACATCCACTGGTTCTCCCCTATCCATGCTACTAGTTACATCCTCGAAAAATTCTATAAGATTCGTCAGACATGATTTATCTTTCATAAATCCATGCTGACTTTGTCCAATGATTTCACCACTTTCCAAATGTGCTGCTATCCCATCTTTAATAACTGACTCTCGCAGTTTCCCCACTACTGATGTTGTACTGGACTGTAATTCCTCATTTTCTCTCTCCCTCCCTTTTTAAAAAGTGGGGTTACATTAGCTACCCTCCAATCCTCAGGAACTACTCCAGAATCTAAAGAGTTTTGAAAAATTATCACATATGCATCCACTATTTCTGGGGCAACTTCCTTAAGTACTCTGGGATGCAGCCTATCTGGCCCTGGGGATTTATCGACCTTTAATCCATTCAATTTACCTAACACCACTTCCCGGCTAACCTGGATTTCACTCAGTTCCTCCATCTCATTTGACCCCTGGTCCCCTGCTATTTCCGGCAGATTATTTATGTCTTCCTTAGTGAAGACAGAACCAAAGTAGTTATTCAATTGGTCTGCCATGTCCTTGTTCCCCATGATCAATTCACCTGTTTCTGACTGCAAGGGACCTACATTTGTTTTAACTAATCTTTTTCTCTTCACATATCTATAAAAACGTTTGCAGTCAGCTTCAGGCCCTCTCACCGGATGATGAAGCTCTGGCGTCGGGTGAACACTCTCAGTGACCCGGAATGTCTGGAGCAGCCGCTTCCTCCCCGGAGACCGCGGCTCCCGAAGTACACGGGCTGCGCTGGCCGGAGCTCCGACCCTGGCGATCTCGTCGTGAGATCCCAGACTCCGCGATGTTTAAAGTTCAGCGCCGCCCGCGGCTGGAAGCTCCACAGACCGCAGCTCCGCGATGTTGGAGTCGCCGGTCTCAGCCCTCCGGAACTGACTGCACAGCGACCCAGGTAAAGCATCGCCTGCTCCACGATGGTGCCTTAGCACTGAGCCGCAGCCGAAGCTGAAGTCCTGGCTGGTCCCGGCAGGAAAACGCCGCTCCAGTCTGCCCGTAGGCCGCGAGGAAGGGGTGAAAACACGGCTCGGAGAAAAGCCGCATCTCCGACCAGATAGGGACTGAGAAAAATAGTTTCCCCCTTTCCCCCACCCCCCTACATAAACAGACTAAAAGACCTCCAACACAAACACCTTTTACTATCTATAAATAAAACAAAGGGTGAAAAGACTAACACCTGCTGGCAGGGCAGCCATACTCAATGGCGTCCGCTACTGTCATGTCTGTTGGAGCAATGAAAGTTAATGATATTTCCAGCAATGGAACCATGCAGAGAAGTGTGAGGATCTCTATATTGGAGGTTCAGCAGTGAACGTCTTCCTTTATTCAAATTCTTGTCAATTTTATTGGTTGGTTGATAGTTAATGGTCAGTGTGATCTTGGACTGCCGAATGACCTGTTTCTAACTGCCGAACTGTTTCTATGCAGTTTTGCTCTTGACTTTTAAGTTCTTTTCCTGCAGAAAAATAGGAATATTAGGGCTCACCTGCTCCGTCGCCAGAGGATGGCAAAAGCCATGCTATGCATTTAAAAAACATTTTAATTATGATGGGACAACGAAGATAGGGCAGAACAGTGTCCCACTTGCTGCCTTACAGTATCAGGGATCTGGGCTCAATGCTGGCTATGTGTGCTGTCTGTACGGAGTTTGTACATTCTCCCTGTCACCATATGGGTTTTCTCTGGTTTCCCCCCACGTCGCAAAGACGTGCAAGTTTGTAGGTTAATTGGCTTATGTAAATTGTTCCTGATGTGTGGGATAGAACTAATGTAATGGCTGATCGGTGGTCAGTGCGGATTTGGTGGGCCGAAGAGTCTATTTCCTTGCTGTTTTTCTCAAACTAAAAGGAAACTAAAACCAAATATGGTTTCAGAGCAGAATGAGCTCCGTTGAGATATTCAGTCAGTTTTTGTACAAATGTTTGGATAAACATGTTTAAAAATCTATATCGGAAAGTAAATATAAATATATCCCTAAACTCAAGGAAAATGGTCACCAAGCCAGAAACACAAAGTGATGTATTTATAGTGTTACTGTGGCATATAAAACATGATTGAGATTGGCACATTACTGTCATCATTTTTAAATGTTCCTGACTTTATTAATACCATCTGAGAATTTCATTTTAAAAGAAAAGATGAGGTTGGAACCTCTATTATGATGTAAAATGTTGAAATCACCTGGGGCTCATTTTTTGAACATTGCCATTTATATCCACTGAAGTATTATTTCCAGTAAAGTGTTCTTTATTCCAGTGAAATTATTTGAATCCGTCAGCAACCAGAATATATCACATTCTGAGCTTGTCAAAAGCGTGGCGAGTTGTTAGCCTCTTAACTTAGACAGCAGAAGTAACTGAAAAACAACCACTTTCCAGCATTACCCCACATCCAATGATTTCCTTCATATCTAAATATCTATTGCTCTTTGTCTTGAATGTAGTCAGGGAACAAGAAGGGGGTTTTGTTGGGTCTCAAGAAAATCATTAAAATGGATAAGTCTACCCAACCTGGTGAATCCACCCAAGATTTTGGAGTGAGGCAAAAAAGAGATTGTTGGGGCATTGACACACATCTTGGTGTCCCCTCTAGCCCCAGATGAAATGCAGGAGGACTGGAGAGTAGCCAATGCTGTTCATGTGTGTAAGAACAGAAATAGTATTAATCCAGGAAATTATGGACCAGTGAGCCTCACATCAAAGGTAGGAAAACAATTGGAGAGGATTAATGGAATTAGCATTTGGATGCATTGGACGTGAATGGGGTTATTAGGGACATAGCTTTGGCTGGAATGGGGAGACAAAAAACTGCAGATGCTGGTTTATACCAAAGATTGACACAAAGTGGTGGAGTAACTCAGTGGGTCAGGCAGCATCGATGGGCAAACAGGATGGGTGACATTACCAGTTGACCCGTCTGAAGAAGGGTCCCAACCAGAAACGTCACCCATACTTTTTCTCCAGTGATGCTGCCTGACCCATTGAGTTACTCCAGCACTTTGTGTCTATTCATGGCTTTGGCTGGGGCTGGTTCAGTTTTATAAACCTGATTGATGATGATAGGGTCGTGGATGTTGTGTACATGAACTTCGATAAGGCATTTGATGAAGTCCCTCATGGCAGGCTGATCCAGAAGATTAAGATGTTCACAAGTTCACGAGTTATAGAAATAGAATTAGGCCATTCGGCCCATCAAGTCTACCCTGCCATAGTTTAGGAATATGATGGACATAGCACGCCTTGAAGAAATGAGACTCCGACTAATAGATAAATATGACCAATTCTTAAGGAGTTGGTCTCCTTTCATCGACGTTTTGGAATCATGTGATGCAGCGGTACCGTAAAGATTGCTGATTTCAGTTCATGACGCGGATAGATCTACATCTCCGAATACAGATTTGAAAAATTCTCTTTTAAGGGGCCTTCTCTTCTATTTCTACTTTCCACTTTCTCTCTTCCTTTTTTATATACACACTTCATGTTTTTCTACTCTCTACCATCTATTTTTCCACTTTTTCCTCTTTCTATTGTTTTCTTTTTCTTGTCTTGCTTACTTCCTTCTCATAACATAAAACTAGAGGTTGTACATAGAATGGATTACGGTATTACATAGTTGGCACCTAAAATTAGGTTCCACAGTACTGTTTTGTGCTGTATTAACTTCTAATAAAATAAAAAAAATAATAAAATAAAAAAAAGTCTACCCTGCCATTCAATCATGGCTGATCTCTGCCTCCTAATCCTATTTTCTTGCCTTCTCCCTATTACCCTTGACACCCGTTCTAATCAAGGATTTGTCTATCTATGCCATAAAAATATCCACTGACGGCCTCCACAGCGCTCTGTGGCATTGAGTTCCACAGTTTAACGACCCTCTGACTAAAGAAGTTCTTCCTCATGTCCTTTCTAAAAGAGCACCCTTTAATTCTGAGGCTATGACCTCTGCTCCTAGACTCTCCCAACAGCGGAAATATATTTTCCATGTCCACTCTATGGGATCCACAGTGACTTGGTAGTTACCTATGGTAACTGTGGAAAGGTGTTATTCTGACTGGGTGCCTGTGATAGAGTTTATTCTGGTCAAGTGTGAGGTGTTGCACTTCGGGAGTTCAAATGTAAGAAGAAAGTATATGGGTAGTGGCTGGACCCTTGACAGCATTGATGTGCGGACTGATCTTGATGTCCAAGTCCATAATTCCCTGAAAGCATAAAAGTCAAGTAGACAGCGTAGTAAAGAAGGCATATTGTACGCTCATTCTGCACCCTTATAAAAGTTGTTTCATGCAAATTTGGAGCATTGGGTGCAGTTCTGATCGGCCCATTACAGGAAAGGTGTGGAGGTTTGAGGTTGATGATCTCTCTTCCAAATATCTATCACATTCCCTGTTTTGTAGGAATTTGTTAAGTACAACTTATCTATTGTATTAGTCTAGCTACACTTTGGTCGAGACTGTGTCCCTGTAGAATTGCAAATAAAACATTTTGCATCTATTTTCTGTGTGAAGGTGCTCTAACTGCATTATGAAGTTGGCTTGAAGGTGAATAAATAGTACAGCTGTCAAAAAAAAATCCATGACTAATATTTCACTTGTTTGTCATTGTTGTGAAGCCTTACGATGGCCATAACATGAATAAACATAATGTTATCCAATACACCCAAGGTGAGAGAAAGAAAGAAATATTATCCTGGCATTGTCCCAATATAATCAGCACTAAAATATTTGATTGATAAATGTGAGACATGATGTAATTCCTAATTTTAAGCTTTATAGTCACCAATGGAATTTGAAAGATAGTAACTAATGCTGACTCATGCTTCTGCCAGGCAGGCTGATAAATGTTCTTCGCAGTCTGTAGGCCAGCAATCATTCAACTTTCAAGACAATTGCCAATGCAATGTGAAGCATAGATTGGCAAAGGGATCATAAAATCTTCAGGTTCTACGCAGCTTGCAACTTCAAATCTCAATTCTGAACATAAAGCAGAAAACTGAATTTAGAGCAAAATGGTTAGATTAATCTGGTAAATACACCAAAGTAGTAAAAAAGGAGGTCACAGTGGTGCAGCGGTAGTTGCTGCCTTACAGCGCCAGAGACCCAGCTTCAATCCTGACTATGGGTGCTGTCTGTACGGAGTTTGCACGTTCTCACTATGACTGTGTAGGTTTTCCCCGGGATCTCAGGTTTCCTCCCACATTCCAAAGACGTACAGGTTTGTAGGCTAAATGGCTTGGTATAATAGTAAATTGTCCCCAGTGTGTGTAGATAGTGTTAATGTGTGAGGCTCGCTGGTGCGCATGGACTTGATGGGCCAAAAGTCCTGTTTCCGCGCTGCATCCCTAAACTAAACTAAACTAATCTAAGTTGCCATGAGCTATGAATTACATTCAATTTCTGGTTAGTTTATATTGCAATATACTTATAATCAGCTGGCAATTGAACTATTGTGGGAGATCAAGACTACACAGAAACATTTTCCATCATTATGCTTCTCTGAGCTATTTTTCTCTTGAAAGTGTGATCTCACGCTGGGCCACATTTTATGGTATCTTTCTTGAATGTCCTGATGGCCATCCATATGAATTTAGGCAATGGGAAGGTTGTTAAGGACAGCTCTCTACCTCTCAACATTTACGTTTGGCAAGATATACCAAACTGCAACATAATGGGGAAACAATCCTGCAGTTAACATGTCAGATTTGTACATAATCACATTTCCAAGAAACAAAACCCAATGATTAGCATTTTGTTTTCTGTCCTAATGTAACATGTTGTGATTTTAGATATTTTTCCCATTTGGGGATGGCAATTGGAGAGTATTACACACACAGGAGGTTTATGTGGATATTGCAAAGACTCGAGGGTCTGAGTTATAGGGAGAGGTTGAGCAGGCTAGAACTTTATTCCTTGGGAGTATAGGAGGCTGAGGGGTGATCTTATAGAGGTGTATAAAATCATGAGGGAAATAGATAGGATGAATGCAGATATTTTTTCTACCCAGAGTAAAGGAATCAACAACCAGAGGATAGAGGTTTAATGTGGATGGCAAATATTTAAAAGGAACTCAAGGTGCAATATTTTCACACAGAGGATGGTGGGTATATGGAATGAGCTGCCAGGAGAGCTAGCTGAGACAGGTGCTACAACAACATTGAAAAGACATTTGGATAGGTACATGGACAGGACAGGTTAAATAATAATAATATATTCTATTGTCATTGCACATAAGTGCAACGAGATTTGGGTATGCAGCTTCCATCCGACATCATAACTTAAGTAACTACTAAAATATAGGTTTAGATACCCCGAGAACATGGTTTGTACAAAGAACATTACAACAGTAAAATAGTCAAAATAGACTAAATTGCAGATGTGTCTGTGCGACGTGACCATCCGAGGGAGACAGTCCAGGGGGGGTGGGGGAGCACTCAGCAGGGCCGGTTCAGAGCAACTATAGCTCTGGGAAAGAAGCTGTTCCTGAGTCTGGAGGTGCGGGCGTAGAAGGCCTTGTAACGTCTGCCGGAAGGAAGTAGTTCGAACAGTCCATTACAAGGGTGTGAGGAGCCTTTGTGAATGCTGATGGCCTTCCTGAGGCACCGTGTGTGGTAGATGCCCTCCAAGGCTGGTAGCGGTGACCCAATGATCTTCTGCGCTCTGTGGATGACGTGTTGAAGAGCTCTCCTGCCCGCCTCCGTGCAGCTGAGATACCACACAGAGATGCCATACGATAGTATGCTCTCTGTCGTGCAGCGGTAGAAGGTTGTCAGCAGCTGTTGGGGCAGACCAGTCCTTTTCAAAGTTCCCAGAAAGAACAGTCATTGCTGTGCCTTCTTGACCAGCGCAGCGGTGTTGGTGGACCATGTGAGGTCCTCTGAGATGTGAGTGCCCAGAAACTTAAAGTTTAGAGGGAAATGCAGGTGGGTGGGACTAGCACATATAGGGCATCTTGGTCAGCATGGACAGGATGGTATAGTGCCACAGTGGTAGAGTTGCTGCCTTTCAGCGCAGGAGACCCAGGTTCAATTCTGACTATGGGTGCTGTCTTCACAGAGTCTATACATTCTCACTGTGACGGCGTGGGTTTTCTCCGGATGCTCCAGTTTCCTCCCACATTCCAAAGACATGTAAGTCTGTAGGTTAATTGGCTTCTGTATATTGTCCCTAGTAGAAGATAAAACTAGTATACGGATGATCACTGGTTGGCGTGGACTCGGTGGGCTGAAGGGCCTATTTCCATGCTATATCTCTAAAGGAAGTTGGGCTAAAGCCCTGTTTTGTGCTGCAAGGCTCTATAACATTGATACTGGAGTGCTAGTACATTTAGCATGAATTGTGGTTTGCCATGCCCAAAATTGAGGATGACTTGTGCAGGCACCACCTATGGCTAGAATATATAATTTTATTTCATTATTATGCAGATGGAAAATTTGAATTTTGCACTAATTATGAAGCCAAATAGAAAAGGGAAGTTTAATGAACAGTCTTTGGCATGTTCAGTATTGCCTTCTCAGGTAAGTAAACATAACCCTATCCCCACACAACCACAGCTCAACAAATCGTGTGCATTGTATAGGTTGCCTGGCTGAATTCCAGCAGTTTCTCTGAATAATTTTAAATAATACATCATCTGATAAATTAAAGATCAGTAGATTAGAAAATTGTGTGTTGGTTGCAGAGCAATTAATTAGAAACGGTTCGATACTATGGATATTAATTGAAAAGCATCCATCGTGAGCTTGTTTCCATGTCTGTGCTTTTTTCTTTTGTGCATTGAATAAAACGTTGTATAATAGTAAGATTAAATGAGAACTTACCAGTTTGAAGTTTGATCTTGATTTTATGAGCTTACGATGAGTGATTACGTGAAGGGCCGTCCGTCTGCGTGCGCGTCAATCTTCAAAGCAGCGGTGTTAAATCACGGATAAAAAGAAGACCTGGGAATAGTAAGATTGTGAAGAAACTAGAACTTCTATATGACCTTGATAGTATGAGGGTGGGAGCGGTGGGCACGTAATCGCTCATCGTAACTCCTCACAAAATCAAGATCAAACTTCAAACTGGTAAGTTCTCATTTAATCTTACTATTTTACTGCGGAGTCACGTGAGTGACTACGTGAAGATTTCAAAGCTCTGTGATTTTACGCCGGTTACGAATCCAGGCGTCACACACTGAATGGATTGACCATGGATGAGTTTAATCATTAAAGCATTCAGACATTACGTAGTTAAGTAAAGACACTGATGCTTTAAATGAAAGAAAAATTTTAAAAAATAGTTACCCCTCCCAACCTTGGGGGGAAACTAAGCGACAGAACTTAAAATGGTACGTGCAAACACCCCCAGTCCGGTTATAGGTTTGTTATAAAATCAGTGGACCATTATTTCATTCGTCCATCCTGCAGCCACTAGGATGTCGTCAAGGGGCACGTCCATAGCTCTTGCTGCCGACGTAGATGTAGCCCTGGTGGAGTGAGATTTAACCATATAAATGTTTATATGGTTTATAAATGACTTCCGGTGGCGGCATGCTTTGCTAGCAGTCGCAAATCTTTTAGCTCCGCTGAAAAAATCGCGATTTTTCGCGTTAAAATCGGGTCTGGAGGTCGGGACCGATTTTAAAGACTTACCGGAGTTTCATGTCGCGGTGCTGATGACGTCATCAGTAAGCGCCGTGGATTTAACGGAGGGAAATTCATTTTAAATGAAAAACACATCTACAGGTCAGAGCCCACAGAGGAAAGTGACAAAACACCTGCTGAAGACTCAGGAACACCAAGAAACTGCAAAACTAACCTCTGGAGTGGATTCTGGAATGGCTACACGATCTAAGACTGAGTTGATCACAAAAGAGAAAACTGAAATGGAGGAATTAAGGAACTCGGTAAGAGATTTGAAAGATGATGTGAAAGCTGGAAATTTAAACTTGATTGCTGGTAATGAAAAAATACTCGCGGGCATTGGTGCTCTGCAAAAAAAAAGTTGATGATGTGCAAGAAGAGCTAACGGGGAAAATTACTAAGGTGGCAGAAGAGTCCACAAAGATGATTGAGGCTGTGCATGAAACTATTTCCGCAAATGCAACTGCAGTGAAAGATTTGGAAGCTGTTGTGGAAGAGATGGCTGGAGAAATGGAGGCAATGAAGTTAGAATTAGACAGCCTCAAGAGCCAATTTACAAAAGTATCTGATAAATGTGTTGAACTAGAAGCTCGCTCAAGACGTCAAAATATACGAATACGTGGAGTGAAAGAGGGAGCTGAGGGGGAAAACGCTCGTGAGTTCACTGCCAATTTAATCAAACGTACTCAATTTACCTGAGGCACCAGTAATTGAAGAAGCACATCGACTGCCTAGATTTAAACCAAGATTTCAAGGAGAACAAGCCTACCCACGACAGATTATAGTCAAACTTCGGGATATCCCAACAGTGGAAGCGCTGGTGAAAAAAATTAAACACGGAGAGAAGATGATGTATGGAAATGATTCTATTAAACTTCTACGGGACTACCCTTATGAGATTGTGCAAAAGAGAAGAAAGTTCTCACAGACCAGAGAAGCTCTCTACGGTGTCAAGGGCGTCATATGTGGAGTGTTTTATCCTGCTAGGATGCGTATCACTTTCAAGGGAATCTCAAAAACATTCACTAACCCGGTAGAATCCCTTAAATACGCTCAAGAAATCGTGGCTAAGGCAGCAACAAAAGAAGATTGATCACCAGACGTCATGAACTAATTAATGTGCTTATTCCCCCAACAAGAATATTAGTAGAAAAATGAAAAAAGTGAATAACACCAAGCTTTAAAAATGACTATTCGCAACAGATTTTCCACGAGACTTGTCTAGACATTATAATCTTCTCTCGAATTTAATTCAAGGACATGCGATGCTTAAACCAGGAAACATTGATAACAGAAGAATGCAGATCTGCTGAAGCTGAGAGAGAGTGAAAAACATCACATGGCTTACATATTTTTACAGACTCTTACAAAGTATAGAGAATTATTAGTAATTAATAACTAACAATACTAATACATAAACTGATATTGGTAAATATGTGTTATAACGCAGATAACATTGTAACCTCACAGGTTCCACAGCTCGAGTGGGGAGGGGAAGAAACTCAGGCACCTGGCTTAATTCCAGGAGCCTGACTCTGGTTAACCCTTTCAACGAACAGCTCACTTTTAACAATACTAAAACCAATTACAAATAGTTAAGAGATAAAGAGAGAGGAATATATGTAACTGAATACTTGATTAGATTTGATAAGTCGGAATGAAACATATATATATATATACTGCAATGGGGTGAAATAGAACTGATTTGGAAACGGTACCTACCCCCTAGGTTATGAGCAATAAATTCAGCGGGGCTAACCTCATAACAGCTACGCCGGAAGCAATATTGATGTCGTATCCCACAGACGAGTGGGCCACTCACTACGGTGTCGGAAATCCAGACACCGTACATTTATTCTATATACTTTTTTTTTTTATCACACTATGTCACATTTATGTGTTTTTTTTTCAAGGACAATCGCAGAGGGGAACTACCAAGAAAGTCTATAATATAAATGCTTCCAAAATAACCAGAGTCCTGAGGTATGGATGCACCATAATAAGTAAGGTCATTAAAATTAGTAAAAATGTATGACGACAATCAAAGGAAAATGGGAGGAGTCACACTATGTAGTTGGAATATAAGGGGCATTAATGAACCTATTAAAAGGGGCAAGATACTAGCTCAGTTGAAAGCATACAACACGGACATTTCGTTCCTACAGGAAACGCATCTTAAACATCAAGATCAGACGAGATTGAGGGCTAACTGGATAGGCCAAACATTTCACTCTTCATTCACTTCTAAATCTAGAGGTACTGCAATTATTATCCGTAAAGGAATTCCATTTAAATCAAAGAATACTATTACAGATAAGGAAGGGAGATATCTTATAGTAGCAGGAGAGATCAATAATACGCCAATTACGCTGGTAAATATATATGCACCCAACATTGATAACCCTCAATTTTTTAATAAAATTCTGAATATAATTGCCGAATTTAATTATCAAAATGTTATAATTGGAGGAGACTTCAACTGTGTTTTAGACCCTTATTTAGATAAATCGATGCAAAAACAAAAAGGTAATATGAAATCTAAAACCAGTGAACTCTTACATACATATATGGAAAACACAAATATAGCAGATGTATGGAGGATTGCAAATCCGACGGGAAGGGACTACTCGTTCTATTCAACGGTGCATAAAACATATTCACGGATAGACTATTTTCTTGTGGATACAAAATTAATTACACACACTATGAATCCTAAATACCACATTAATGCGATTTCAGATCACTCTCCTTTAACCTTTGTTTTAAAATTAGAAGGAATGTCTATGAATAAATCGTTCTGGAGGTTTAATTCGCAACTTTTAAAAGACCCACAAGGGAGTATATATCTAAAAAAACAGATGGACTTATTCTTTGAGATAAATGATACACCAGATATATCCCCCACGCTATTATGGGAATCCTTTAAAGCATTTATTAGAGGAGTCATTATTTCATTTCAAGCTTATCAAAATAAAAAGAATAAGAAAGAACAAAGACATTTAGAAGAACAAATAAAACAATTAGATACAGATAATGCTAAAGATCCAACTATGGATAAACATAATAAAATCCTATTATTGAAATTCAAGCTGAATAAATTATTGTCAGAGAAAGTTATAACATTATTCCAAGTTACAAAACAAGAACACTTTGAATTCGGGGACAAACCCCACAAACTCTTAGCACGCCAGTTGAAAAAACGGGAAAAAGAGAATGCAATACTAAAGATTAAATCAGATAGTGGGGAATTATTAACATTACCCAAGGATATCAATAAAAGATTTGCTCAATTCTACGAAAATCTATATACATCTAAAACGTCAATAGATAATAATAAAATTTCAGAATTTCTGGAAAATTGTAACCTCCCAAAATTAGAATTGAGGGAACAAGAGGAACTGGGAGCAACAATTACTTCTAAGGAGATAGAAGACACAATAAAAACACTAAAGAATGGCAAAACACCAGGACCAGACGGATTCAGTAGTGAATTCTATAAAGCCTTTTACGATATAGTTACCCCACGATTACAGAAAATGTATACATACGCTTTTAAAGAGCAAAGCTTACCCGAAACATTAGCAGAATCAACGATCACATTAATACTTAAAAAAGATAAAAACATAGAAGAACCAGGCTCATATAGAGCTATTGCTTTGTTAAATACGGATCAAAAAATAATAGCGAAAACACTAGCCAGTAGACTAAGCAGGTACGTTAGTAGATTAATAAATGGAGATCAAACAGGATTTATACCTAAGAGACACTCATTCAATAATTTGAGACGTTTGCTTAACATAATGCACTCACATAAATCTCACGACCAAGAGTTATCTATTATCTCACTGGACGCAGAAAAAGCGTTTGATCAAGTAGAATGGGATTATATGATTAAAGTATTGCAAAAATTCCAATTGGGAGAAAACTTTATCGCATGGATAAAACTATTATATAACAAACCTACGGCTAGAATATTAACTAATAATATTTTATCCTCGAAATTTGAACTATCAAGGGGCAATAGACAAGGATGCTCATTATCACCGCTGTTATTTGCTTTGGTAATTGAACCCCTTGCTGAAAAAATAAGAACACATCCGGATATTTATGGTTATAATACAAAATACTCAAAGAATAAAATATCCCTATATGCCGATGATGTACTACTGTACATCACAAAACCACAAATTAGTATACCAAACATATTAAATTTAATTGAGGACTTTGGATCCTTTTCGGTATATAGAATAAATTGGAACAAAAGTGAAATTATGTCGATAAAACCAAAAGCCTCAACACATCTTCGGAAATTTCCCTTTAAAATAGCTACAGAAAAATTCAAATATTTGGGAATTGAAATTACTAGAAATTACCAGGATATGTTTAAAGCCAATTATAATCCCTTACTCAAGAAATTGAATAATCTGATTAAATTCTGGAAAACACTTCCGATGTCCTTAATAGGCAGAATAAATGCTATTAAAATGGTTTTCTTACCACAAATTCTATACCTATTTCAATCAATACCTATATATCTCCCAAAAAAGTTTTTCAAAAAATTGGACTCAGACATTACAAATTTTATATGGGATTATAAATCCCATAGAATACAAATAGCACACCTTAATAAACGAAAAGAGCTGGGGGGTCTAGCGCTCCCTAATTTTATGTATTATAATTGGGCAGTAAATATTAAAAATATGATTCACCTGCTGGACAATTCTGCACAGCAGGCGGACTGGATGGTAATGGAAAAAGGGGACTGCTCCCCGAGTAATATAGGAACGACCATCCTCTCACCAATAAATTTGAATAATAAAAATTATAATAAAAATCCAATTATACATAACACAATAAGAACATGGAAACAAATAAAACAGAATTTAAAATTAAGAAACCTATCTCTTTTAATACCAATAGTCAATAATCCATCGTTTAAACCATCAATCATAGACAAATCATTTATACAATGGGAAAGAATGGGAATTAAAACGCTCGAAGATCTGTATGAATTGGGGAATTTACTATCATTTCAACAACTACAACTGAAATATAATTTGAAAAATAACCAATATTTTAAATATCTTCAAATTTGTGATTATCTGAAAAAACACACAAAAGACTATCATAATATGCCTTCCGACATTGGATGAAGCAATGAAGACCAATGCGGAATCAGCTAATTTAATATCGTACCTATATAATATCATTTTAAACATAGAAATACCCACAACAGATGGAATTAGAAAAGATTGGGAACAAGAATTAGCTATAAAAATCTCAAAAGAGACCTGGGATAATCATTTACTACAGGTGCATAAATGTTCGATCAACGTACGACATACGCTCATCCAATTTAAAACATTACATAGATTATATTATTCAAAAACTAAATTAAATAAAATCTTCCCTAATGTTTCACCAATCTGTGATAAATGCCTGTGTCAAGAAGCTACCATAGCGCACTCTTTTGTTTTTTGTACAAAAATCCAAAAATTCTGGTATGAAATATTTGATATTTTTTCAAAATTGATCAAAATAAAACTGGTACCAAAACCAGAATGGATTATCTTCGGAATATCGGAAGATAACCCTGAATTAAACGTGTTTCAGAGGAATTTATTTAATTACGGGCTAATAATGGGAAAAAAGCTTATACTTAAATTCTGGAAAAATGCGCCGACACCAACAATAAAAATGTGGATATCAAATATGTTTGAAACATTACATCTGGAAGAGATGAGATTCCTCCTAGCAGGTAAAGCAGACCAATTCCAAAAGACGTGGTCTATGTTTCTGGACCTATTACAAGTATGAGGTGCAATAGTAATCTAAAAAAAAACAAATATATAAATAAGTGGTATCAGGACCTGGTAACGGGAGGTAAAATAACAAAAACAGACTTGGTTGGTAGTCCCCTTTCTGCGGAGTTTAATGTTATAATAGAGCGATTGTTTCTATTTTCTCTTTCTTTCTTTTCTAGGGTCTATTTTCTCACTTTACTTCCTTCTCTAACTTCTTTCCTAAGGGGCTTTCTTTTCCCAACACTCTTGCACTGCACGACTCTCTTGCACTTTCTTTACTTTCCTTACTTTTACCTTTTTCTTAAAGCTCAAAAAAAATGAAGCGGTACAAAAAATGTATTAAGATATGTGTTGTGTAGGATTGTAATTTACCGTACTTCTAATTTTAAAAAAAATTAAATAAATAAATAAATAAATGTAATAAATGTTTACTCCTGCTACCGCCATTACCTCCTTTGACCATCTGGACATGGTTTGAGTTGACACCTTCTGGTGTGGTTTTTTATGGCTGATGAGGACCGATTGTTCTGAGCCTCTGAGGTTCTCTGTAACTCTCGGATAGTGGTGTTAGTATGTTACCACACACACAATCGTTGATCCTCTGGATATGCCAAGAACTGGATCTCCATCCCTGGCATTCCTGGCCTGCTCTGTTTTATCAGGTTCCTGATTACGAATGTTATGTTGTTCATATTGGTTGTCATGTGGTCCAACCGTAGCTTTTGCAGTGTCTAGACTCTTTGTCAGCATACCACCTTCAGGGTTAGTTATAGGCGGTCCCCACTGTCAAAGTAGGGTTAGTACCACGCTCACATCCCATGTGTCCATGTAGCTTGGCCTTGGAGGTATTAAATTGTAAATTCCCTTCATGAATTTTGTTGTAAAGGGGCGCGTTCCTATCGAACCGTGCCCTGCTTCCAGCATCAGATAGGAGGAGAGTGCGCCTCTGGCACTATAGATTGCACTATAACTTTGTTTATAGTTATAGTACAGAGTTGATAGGAACTCCAAGACATCTGTTATTGGAACTGTGTTGTATTTGTTCGGACAGTCCAATGCCTTGAAATGGCCTCCTCAGAATCTGTAGACCAACAAGTTAATACGTTCATGTAGTGGATGATTACTCCCTGTAACTGGGTTCACTAGGAGGTCCCTGCTCTTGGGTACAGCCATAACTGGCTGGACTATAATTCCCGAAATTTTTTGGGGACCAGGCTTGAGTAGGCCAATCTGGCACTACCAATATGCCTGTGGCTTAGTCTTGCTTGATTTTGGTCAAGCATCGGTTTGTGAGACAAATTGGCGGAAAGCATACATAAACATTCATCCCCAATTGAGAGAGAAAGCATCCACTGCCTTTGCTCCTGGATCCAGCTCGCAGGACACATATCTGGGTAACTGATGGTTTAGTCTAGATGAAAACAGATCAATATCTGGTATGCCAAATTGTGTAGTTATTTTGTTAAATACTGTCTGATTCAACATCCATTCTGTGTTGTTATTAAACATTCGTGATCCAGTATCTGTCACCGTGTTATATCTACCTCGTAGATAGACCGCTGTTACCCAAATATTCCTCTCGATACACCAATGCCAAATGAGGTTCGACAATCTGTCGTAAGATATAGATTTTATACCACCCTTGTTAATGGATATATGCCACCGCAGTGGTGTTATCAATCTGAATTTGAACAAGCACCGGTTGCATATTGCTACAGAAAACCTTGAGTCCATATTGTGCCCCCAACAATTCTGGGTAATTGATTCCATGTGTTGGGGAATTACAGACTCCTGCTCATTCCATCTGCCCCCACAGTTCTAGACTGTGTATGTGTCTCCCCATCCTTAGCTGCTTGCATAGGTCTGAAGAACCCTCGATGGCTTTCGAGCAAAATTTCTCTTGAGTTGTCTCACGTTCGTTATCCACCATAGTTATTCAACAATGGCCTCTGCTGGCAATCCATAGTTTGCCAATTTGGCCTGCATGGAATCTGAGTGTTTGTTCCTTTGCTCGCTGTAAATTCTGGTAATGCAAAGGCCCGTACGTACTGCTGGAAATGCAGCTACTATTTGCCAATTACACTCGCTATTTGCCTGATAGATGGCTAGTATTTGACTATCAGGTCATAGCAGGCTTAATTAAATATTGTTGTTTGCTCCTAGGCAAAGTCACCAACATATTTACTGTTTTTGATAGTAAATTCTAGGTAATCAATTACTCTTGTAGGTGTCAATTTTGATTTAACTGGATGGATGAGGTAACCAATTCTTTCAAACAGGGTTTTGGTTTGCTTTGACTGATGCTTCTGCCAATTCTTAGTGACTCCAAATATGCCATTACTATGTGGTTCTGAGATCTTTGTAGACCTAGAATTGGTTTCCGTAGTTTAGTCAATAGTCTAGGAGCTGATGTCAACCCATTTGGCAGAGCCATGCCATCCAGTTAAACTTCAAATATCTCCTGTTCTTAGTGAATAGACACCGAATAGTATGCATCTTGGAGGTCGATGCATGCCATGTGACCACTTTATATGAAGCTCCTATAAAACAGTTGTTAGACCGTAACAAAAAATTGCTGTTCTGAAAGTCTGTACTGCACAAATGAGTTAAACCTGGATGAAGTGACATCCTCCATGTCACCTGTCCTGAAAGGCAATCCTGCCCAAAATACTGGGCCTGCCTTGAAGACAACTCCGGTCTGAGTTCCAAGTCTGCTTGGAACCTATGTATGTTGTGCAGTAAAAATAATCACGTTATTATCTGTTTTTTTTTAAACCAGATCTGAAATTCATGTTATTGTCATTTTGAACAAAAACACAACAGTAAAATTACCAACATGTAACTGGTCCACAATCCCTTGTTTCAGTAAACCCAGACCCACCTACCTCCATGGCTACCGGTGGTCTTGTGGTAAGCGCAAAGTCCCTTGATGCGGGTTCCTTTTCTCTCCTTGATTGGGAGTAGGACTGGTAGGGAGTGTGGATTCCATGTTTCTCCTGACCTCTGCTTGGTCTGAAAACCTCATCATACTGAGCCTGCCTTGTAGGACAATTCTGGCCATAATTCTGAGTCTGCCTTGAAAGACGACTGATCATATTTCCGTGCCCAGCTTTCAAGCTACCACCGGCTTCAGTGAACCGCTTACCCTCTATGGAGGTGTGGGGTGTGTTGTCGCCTACTGATGAAGTTTTACTTGTCGTTGGTACCTTGATTGCTCCGACAGTTTTTGCTTCCTTCTTCTGGTCTTACCTGAAGAGAGGATTCGGCGGCTGGTTTCTCCAAAGTCACCCTGATAGCGCTGTTCCCTTGCCGGCATTTGTAGCGTGCGGATATTCTGCCAACTGCTGGCTCTTGAGGCCATATGCATGTGCTTCAGTATGTTCATACTTTAAATTCAAGATCAATTACCTACTGATCACTCACACTCCCCTCCACTGAGAGAGAGATCTGTAGGCAGCCCTGAAAACAGGTGCTGACGCAGGCCCCTGAGGATACCTGCGCTGACATGGCCCCTCCAGCGGACCTAAATGAGGTTCTAGCTTTGGGTCAGACTGAAACTGACCGTGGATGCTCCTCTCCTCAGAGCAGGAGACATTTGCTAGATCTCTACCCAGGGAAGCACCCAGTGGAACCTGGATGATTACAGAAGTACTTCTTTTCTTTTGTGCTTATTATTCATTTTATGTAAAGCACTTTGGTGTCAATGCGAGTTCATTTAAATGGTGCTATATATGTAAAAGTTACTTACTTACTTCCTTTCTTCTGCTTGTCCCTGGGAAGGTTCCCCCCCCCCCTGCATTTGTACTCTGATTCAGAGTGGTTTCTTCCATATGTACTTCCCCCTCCAATGGGGAAGACATTGGGCTGCCCCATGTGCGAGGCTCCCGGTACTGCCTGCTGTAGGCCTGGGCTGACACAGCTCCCTCCTTTGGAGCAGGTCATTGTTGGAGCAACTTCTCCAAAAAGTTGCTCCATGTGGGAGAGTCGTCCTCAGACGCTCTCCGTTGAGGGAGGGTATCCCTTTTCCCCGGACTCATCTGAATCAACGGGTTTGTTTGACTTGCAGGTGGTTTATACCTACTGCAGGACCACCAACGGAGCTCCTCCTCCTGCAACAAGTCTCCTGCCGGTTCAGCTGCCGGCGCTAATGTCGGGAACAAGACCGTCGCCTGCTACTGGAAATGCTGCTGTCTTCGGCAGCCGACTTCCCCGCGGACCGTCTCCTCGACATCTGGGCCCTGAAACTACAAAAAGCTTCAAGCCCGAAAGAACACAGGTAAGTAGTTCAACTTTCCTTACCTGCCCATCCCGACGGGCTGGGAGGACGCAGTGCCTCTGCCAGTCTGTCGCGCGCGTTGCGTTCAGACATAATGACGCCTCACGCAGACGGACGGCCCTTCTTCATGTAGTCACTCACGTGACTCTGAAGTAAAATTTAAGAATAAATCCTTTGTTGAGGAGCAACACACAGCATCCAGGTAGAACATGAATCTGTGCCAATTCAGTGAATTGCTCCAAGAGACTAATTTAGATCTGAATATAAAAGGGTTACAATGATAAAATGGAGGATTATTTTTTCTTCCTTTTTAAAAAAATATTTATTTTATTGGAAGCAATTGTACAAAAAAACTTGACAATGTTACAACTTTGTGAACAGCTTCGATTTTAACATTTTCCAAATTCTTCCTTTTTTTGCCAAATTCTTCTCCTCTAGTGTTGTCTCCTTGCCAAAAGTATTTTCCCTAGTGTACCACTATCACTTTCTTACTCATATGTGCATTGAGCATTGATTACAGTTAAACAATTCTTGCAAACTACACATTTCAGCCAGAAAACAAACCTGCCCTTACTCAATTACTCCACAAAGATCCGTGTGTAGTAATCAGTAAAGGGAATCGAGGCAGAAGGATTCCCAGGACAGACTGGGATGAAACTTGAAGCCTCCATTGCCGCACTATTTATCCAGCAATTAGGTGACCATGGAAGGTTATTTCAAAGATGCATCATCTACAGCAAAACTAAATGAAAATCTCCTTTCGTTAAATTCACTCTGATATAAATGGGGTAAAAGAACATGTGACAAAAGAATTACAAGGGACGATGAATTTTGAATAAAATATGACTGAAAAGAAACAGGTCCTTGTAGGAGTCATTAAAATCAAAAAATGTCTTCAATGGAATGGACAGAATTTGTTGCCATTTTCTAATAAAAGACATAATAAGGAGTATACAAATACACAGATCACGTCAAAGTGAGAATTCTAAAGAACCTACTTACTGAATAAATGTCATGAATACCCAATGTTTGTACTATGTGACTGAATGGGATAAGGGGTTATGCAGAAGGAAAAGTGATGAGGGTTTATGATATTAGGGTGAGAAGCGATGCGAGGAGGCCTGAACTGTTGATGGACATTGGGCTGAATGGCCTTTCTGATTGATGTCTTTGTGCAATTCTCAAAATTTCTATGAATCACTTTGTTATTCGACGTGGAAATGTTTGAGACGGTGACTAAAGAGTAAAGGATACTTGTCACCTTTAAGCGAGTCTTACCTTATACTATGTTACAAAGAACATGACAATAGGTTTCAAGAAGGAACTGCAGATGCTGGAAGATCGAAGGTACACAAAAGTGCTGGAGAAACTCAGCGGGTGCAGCAGCATCTATGGAGTGAAGAAAATAGGTGACGTTTCGGGCCAAAACCCTTCGCCTGATAATCGTCTGAAGAAGGGTTTTGGCACGAAATGTTGCCTATTTTCTTCGCTCCATAGATGCTGCTGCACCCGCTGAGTTTCTCCAACAATTTTGTATGACAATAGGTTTGCTGTTTAAAATTTTCTGTCAGCATTATAAACCTTCCATAACTTTTATTCCTTGTGACAGGGGTAAGTTTTGACACCTGCTGGCAGCATTTTCATCACGCTTTTAGTGCTAAACAAATCCGTCTTACCAGCAGATAATCGAGAACATCCAGACCTGCAGACAACAGTGTCTCTGCACAGTGCCTATCCATCTCTGACCTGGTGATGCTGAGCCACTTACAGTATTGGGAATTAGCAAGGCTTGATTATGACAGATGGAGTTTGGAACAAGTTAAGTCGTATGCCAATAAAGTAAACTAAGCCATGATGTCCTGCAGGGTGCAAATACATCTCAGTGAATTGGATGCATAGGGTCTGGAGTATGTGAGCCATCTGCCAGTTCACAAAGGCTGTGAAAGCGTCAACAATTCCTTTAGCACAGTTCTAATTTAGTTCAGGGAAAGAGGTGAGTTGCATCTATTCTAAGATGTTTTGAAGAAGGCCTCTGGCTATCACTTATTAAAAGAAGCAAAGAGCAGCCAGTAGCCTTAGCAGCATTTCACACAGGGAAAGCTATCCATGGATGCGAGTGTGAAACATAATGCCTTCTCCTCAGGTCCTGCAATGACCTTGTCATTGGAGAATGCAGCACACAGTTTGCTTTTTAATGCGAATGAGGATCTAGATCATGTTTTACTTTTTCCACTGTATCATAAATGGTATTAACTTGTGATTTATTCATTTGGAAGCCACAGATCATGGCTTTTTGGTCAATTGCAGAACAGCTTCCAATAATTCCTCCACATTACTATTGGCAAGGGAGAGAGTTGTAGGAGAGGACAGTCATATAAAGGACATAGTTATTAGTTATATCACTGTCGATGGGAACAATGTTACACTAATGTGAAGTGCAAGGAGTGTATTTCAGAAAAGTAATACAATACTGAATGGTCCATGTGGCCTTGATAAATCTATTTTCAAGAAAGAGTTAGATTTAGCTCTTGGGGCTAACAGAATCAAGGGATATGAGAAGAAAGCAGGAACGGGGTACTGATTTTGGATGATCAGCCTTGATCTTATTGAATAGGTGCTGGCTCGAAGGGCTGAATGGCTTACTCCTGCACCTATTGTCTATGTTTCTATTTTAAAGGGTTGCTTAAAAATAAATGTCGAGTTCTCTTAATGGAGCATGCGGAGCGAGTTGAATTTACTTTTGAGATACAGCATGGAAATGTGCCCTTCGGCCCTCCAACTGCACCGGACAAAAGACACCCATACATTAATTCTATGTTATCCCAGTTTCTGATCGCACACACTAGGAGCAATTTCACAGAAGGCAATTAACCTTCAAACCGGCACATCGTTGGAATGTGGGAGGAAACCGGAACACCCAGAGAAAACCCAAGCGGCCGCAGGGAGAAGGTGCAAGTTCCACCCAGACAGCACCCAAAGTCAGGAGAGAGCCTGACTCTGGTGCAGTAAGGCAGCAACTCGACATTGCACCACTGTGGGAGTTTGGTGCCTTTTCCTTCCCGTGACATGGGATTCGAGCAGAGAAAATTGTGAACAGTAACTCCAGTCCTCATTTGGTTCCTGCTGCTGATAATGGAAGACAATGAGTGCCAATGCACCTCTTAGGAGCCTGCATCTCACTAAAACGATGACACGACTGTGCATCAATGAAGCCTTATTGTCAATTAAAGAAGGTGGTGAATAAATATATTTTTAAACGCATCTCTGCACTGAAGGAGCAGCCAATATAAAGGGTTAATTCCCCTAAAGGGCTCCTGGATTTTTAGATTAAGAAAAGTACTGCAGAGAGAAGTCAGTCAGCTCATCAGATCTGACTTAAAACTACAGGCGGACGCAAGGAACTGCATATGCTGAATAACTCAACAGGTCAGGCAGCATCTCTGGAGAACATGGATAGATTACATTTTGGGTCACAACCCTACATTTTTAACCTTGCCATTTCTCCGAACCCCTACCCATATACCACCCGCATGCCCCCCTTCCCCCCATCCTCTGAACCCCATCACCCCCCCACAGGTATCTCACCCAAAACCCGTTACCTCCTCTGCACTCATCATAGCCCGAGTCCAACCTCAGCTCTTGGTTTTCACCACCCCTTGCAGAATTGTCAATCTTCAGCAGAGACCTTAGTTTTTACCCCTGTGCCCACACCTCAATAGGTTCCAAGCTCGTCATGGTGTTGAGCTCTTCTTCTGACCCCCCAATTTCCAGGTCTTTGTCTCCGGCAAGACGTCCTCGCTCCCAGTGACAACCCCATATCCAATATTGCTCCTCGTCATCGACCATCTTGACATGTCTGGTCCCCTTACCCACTTCTATCTCACCCCTCTGAATGCATAGCCCTCGCTGACTCAGCAACAAACCAAATATTGTTATCAAACCCGCCAACAATGGAGGTGCCGTTGCTGTCTGGCAGATTGACCACTAACCTGGTGCCAGTTCTCAGAGACTCATACTTGCCCCTTAAGTATAGTTACACAGATGAACAACAGGCCTCTTCCCTCTACGGCCTCCAACGTTACAGTTGCCTAGCTCTGTACTGCCCGTTTCTATCTCCCTCCAAAAATACACAAACAGGACGGCCTGGCAGATACATTTTTCCGCCTGCTCCTGGCCCACTGATCTCCAAATATCGGACCTCTATCTTGTTCCCATCTTGTCCAGTCCCTTCTGAGCTACATCTCTGCCACTTCACATGCTCTTCAACACTTCAATAACGTTTAATTCCTAGGCCCTCTTCGCCCTCTTGACCATGGACGTCCAGTCCCTTTTTACTTCCTTCTTCCACAAGGTAAGTCGCAAGGCCCTCCCCTTCTTTCTTGAACGGAGACCCTATCGGATCCTCTCTCCCAACACTTTGCCTGGCAAAAATTGTCACCCTCAACAACTTTTCTCTTCACTAATCTCACTTTCCTCAAGTTAAAGGTGTGGCCATGGGCACTCTCTTAGGCCCCAGCCATGCCTGCCTTTCAGTTGGTCACGTCGAACTGGCCTTGTTCCAAACGTACACTGGCACCGTCTCCCACTTCTCTGCCACACTGATAACTGCATTGGGACTGCCTCTTGCACCCGTGCAAAACTCGTTGATTTCATTAACTTTACAACTTTAACTTTTCTCGGTCCCAACCTGAAATGTCACCTGTCCATGTTCTCCGGAGATGTTGCCTGACGTGCTGAGTTACTCCAGCGCTCCGTCTTTAGAAGTGGTGGGACTGCTTAAATAACATTGTTGGAGGGTGTAGCATGATCGTGTAATTCAGTATCCTGCTGTGAGATTTTAACTGGAAGCATTGAAATAGTACTCACATTTAACAGTTTGTTCTAATCTTACTTCCTGTAAGTTTATTTCCTGAACACTGTCAGGCTGCCATCTTTCTCTCTCCATTTGGATGATAGGAGGCATTCGGAAACCTCAGGGAAACATTGCAGGTGTCCAAGATGTGTTTCCATTGAGAATGGGTTAATCCCCTTCTGGAGCTACAGTGGGAAAATACGCAAGACCGCTGTAGATTCTCAGCTGTAGTGTGTTCATGTTATCAATACGGTGCTGGTCAGAGAAGAGTTATTGCCTGGATGATGGACAGGAGGTTCAAAACCATCTCCAATAAAAAACGATCTGTTGAGTCAGCTAAGCTCAGTTGGCAATTCTCTTGTCGCTCAATCAAATGGGTGTAAAGTTCAAGACTATCTACAGATGCGGGCTCTTCACCAGTATAATGCTGAGGAAACTGCTCCATTGAATTGAATTGAATCCTTTAATGTCACATGTGACAAGTCACAGTGAAATTCTTTGCTTGCCTACCCCAGGTATGCAAATAGTCACCCATAAAGGGTGCTTACAAAGTATCCATGTCAGGTCCCTCTTTGTTCTCCCCTCCTCATGGTGGTCCCCCCACAGCGGGTCCTCCTTTGTTCCTTCTCTTGATGGTTGTCATTTTTTACTGATATCAACATGTGGAACTATATCTTAGAGACACAAGGTAATTGCAAATGCTGGAATCTGAAGCAACAAACACTCTGCTGGAGGAAGTCAGCTGATTGGGCAGCACCTGTGGAGGGAAATGGACAGTCGATGTTTTGGGTCAGGCCCCTTCATCAGGACTGGTGAGTGGGTGAAAATGTGGTCAAAGAGTAGCAGAGCTGCAGAAATCACACAGGGGAAGGGGTGAGGGAGGATGCCACAGAACTCTCATTGAAAAGAGAGGAAGAGTTCTTTAGAGTGGGCTTACCTTGAAGATACTTTGGAATGGAGTAGTAAAATGGAGGCCACAGGAGATTCTGGAATGTGGAACAACAAACCATCTGCTGGAGAAATTCAGCAGTTCAGCTGTGGATGAAAATAGGCAGTCAATGTTTTGCGTTCAAGAAGGAACTGCAGATGCTGGAAGATTGAAGGTACACAAAATTGCTGGAGAAACTGAGCGGGTGCAGCAGCATCTATGGAGCGAAGAAAATAGGCGACGTTTCGGGCCGAAACCCTTCTTCAGTCCGAAGAAGGGTTTCGGCCCGAAACGTTGCCTATCTCCTTCGCTCCATAGATGTTGCTGCACCCGCTGAGTTTCTCCAGCAATTTTGTGTACAGTCAATGTTTTGCATTGGGACCCTTCAAGTCAATTTATGGAATTTATGGAATTATAAGAGCCTAGGGGAGACTATTTGGCTTTTAAGAGGAACCCAATAAATCCCTTTCCCTGAATTTTCCATCCAACCCAGCATTTCTTTCACGTGATAGGAAGGAACTGCAGATGCTGGTTTACACTGATGATAGACGCTAAATGCTGTAGTAACTCAGTGGGACAGGCAGCATCTCTGGATAGAAGTGCGTGACTTTTTGGATCAACCCAAAATGTCACCCATTCCATCTATCCAGAGATCTGCCTGTCCCGCTGAGTTACTTCAGCATTTTGTGTGTATTTCTTTCACTCCTTGGATTTGTCAAACTCCCTTCAAAAATATAACTAAATGTGTTTCCATCAACCTTTCGGGTAGTGCACCTCAGATGTTAATTATGTACTTCTTGGGAATCTGTATTCTCCCCAGTCTTAATAAAAAATGAACTGCAGATGCAGGTTTATACCAAAGAACTCAGCGGGTCAGGAAGCATCCCTGGAGGATATAGGGAGGTGGTGTTTCAGGTTGGAACATCAGATAAAAAGTCTGGAGAAGGGCCCTGACCTGAAATGTTAACTATCCATTTTCTTCAGAAATGCTGCCTTCTCCCCAGATGCATATGTCATTGGATAATTCTTCATTATTAATTTTAGTTAGACTCTTTTGATTTTAGTTGCTTCCATCAAATTTCCTCTCCACCATCTCCATTCTGGACAACCCAGACTTCACAAAAATATCCACATTATTGCTGTGTCTTCATCCCTAGAACATATCAAGCAGATCTTTTGTGCACCATTTCTGAGTGAATCTTCCTATGGTGTCTAGAATTGGGCAATACCAACATTATTTGAATCAGTGTTTAGAGAGTTTCAACATAGCTTCCTTGTTTTGGTGTTCTAAACTTTTATATACATTTACATTTGCTACCATATATCTGCGCAAGTTTAGAATTGCGGACTTTTGAATACATAGCAGATAGACACAAAATGCAACAGTAACTCAACAGGACAGGCAGCATCTCTGGAGAGAAGGAATGGGTGACGTTTCGGGTCGAGACCCTTCTTCAGACTGAGAGTTGGGGGAGAGGGAGACTAGAGACATGGAAGGGTAATGTGTGAAAGCAACAGATCAAAGCAGATGTTGATAAAGAAATGTGGAATAGTTCATTGTTAGCTGAGCAATGCATACATTGAGCTCACTTGCTTTTCCATCCAAAATGTATCACCTTGTAGTTATCTGTTAAATTTCAGCCAACATATGCCCACCTATTCCATTCACCTGTCTATATCTGCTTGAAATAAACAACAATCCTGTTCAATATTTATTATGTTTCCAAGTTATGTTTCTCCCACAATGTTTGCAGTAGTGCCCAGTTATTTGCTATCCAAATCATTTAGACCCATGAATGGTCCAAGTACCAGAACCAGTACCAGGCTAACACATTCTATACATTCCCTCAAGCCAAAACAACAACTCTTCACTGCTACTTGAAGAGTAAATCCAACCTGTCATTCCTCCCTTAACTATCGAATTGGGGTTCATACTAAAAAATTTCAAATTAGGGAGTAGTGCATTAACAACAGACAGCTTCTTCTTCTTTCGTGTCCTTATGCTATATAGTGGCTCGCCACTGCTGTACACATTGTTGCGCTATCAGAGTGTTAAGTGCAAGGTCTGCTGTAGTACATGGATTATCCAGCAATGGGCATTGCAGTAGGTGTTGCATTGTCTGGGTCTGTGTGCCACAGTCACAGGTTGTTGAACCCTCGAAGCAGCCCCATTTGTGCATTGTCACCCTTGACCGCCCTACCCCGGTCTAACTGACAGCTAAAGAGACACCATTTCAGAATTGTTCCAAGTTCTGAATTACATAGACCTTACAATTATTCAAGGATGTCGTTCCAATGGGGCAGTACTGCACCTCGCCTCAGCTAGTTCTTATTTGAAAGAGAAGAGGTTGGTAAAATAAAACAATTCCAAGCCTCGATCTTTTTCTGCACATTAAACTCATTTTTCTTCATCAGTATTTAGCAATTCTTAATTTGAAACTTTAAAGATCATAACACATCAAATAATTTATATTCTGTAGGTATAGGCTGTAGCCTTGGTTGTAGTGAATTACTAGAGCAGGCCTAATGACTCTGAATGAAAAACTGGCAAGTCATGAATCCGTGAATGAATAATAGCACATTCCTCACAAGTAAATCACTGCCTGCAATTTACTGCAGTCAGCACTGCTTTGCTTTATTTTAAACATTTTAAGCCTGGTGCCAACCTTGTTCAGCTGATGGTCTTCTTTTAGACTCAAAATCTTGTTAATTTAAGTCAAATGCTAGAAGTTACAATATGAATTAGGTCAATAGATACATATCATTTAAATCTATCTGTTAATATTACTAAAATTAGTTTATTAAGTCCAATACATTTACATAAAATACTGCTCACAAAATCACATTTAAGAAGGAACTGCAGATGCTGGAAAATCGAAGGTAGACAAAAATGCTGGAGAAACTCAGCGGGTGATGCAGCATCTATGGAGCGAAGGAAATAGGCGACGTTTCGGGTCGAGACCCGAAACGTCGCCTATTTCCTTTGTTCCATAGATGCTGCCTCACCAGCTGAGTTTCTCCAGCATTTTTGGCTCACGAGATAACAATAATTGTACTATGTAAAAGGATCACACTTTACATAAATATATTTAGTAGCTGTTTTTATATGCTTTGCTCAACTGTAGTTGTATTACTGTATTGTTTATTAACTAGTGCAATATGACTGGTGCAACTGATTATCAAAGGATCCAAGTCAGATGGAAATGTGAGCAGAGAAATGGCAGATAGAGTTTAATGCAGAGAAGTGTGTAGTGTTGCATGATGCAAGATGTGTAGAGTAAATGACAGAAGTGTTTAGGAGCAGTGATGTACAGAGGGATCTTGGAGTGCAAGTCCATAGATCCCTGAAAGTGGGAACACAAGTAGATAGGGTGGTAAAGAAAGCATACGACACAAGGGAGTTACCGCCATCAGTTGATGTATTGAATATAAAATTTGGAAAGTCATGCTGCAGTTGTTTAAAAATATTGGTTAGGCCATATTTGGAGTGTTGTGTGTGGTTCTGGTCATCCTATTAGAGCAAGGATGTGCGATCCTTCCCACATTCTCCTCCAAAGGAGTGGTTACTGAAAAGGTTCACCCAGGTATTGCCTGAATTTAGAGGGTATATTACCAAGAGAAGACATCGAACAAATTTGGATTATATTCTCTGGAATGTCGGAGACCTGGTGGAAGTAAATAAAATGATGTGAGGCATCGATAGAGTAGGTGGTCAGAGCCAAATACTGGAGGGCGTAGAATTAAAGTGAAAGGGGAAAGGTTTGACGGAGATTAATGAGGCAACTGATAGATGCCTGGAACACATTGCCAGGAAAAGTGATGAAAAAAGATATGACGTTTTTGAGGCATTTGGCAGACACATGAGGCTGAGGGGCATCCGACAGAATTATATAAAATGACGAGAGATATAGATAGGGTAGACAATCAGAACTTTTTATCTAGGGTGGAAATGTCAAAGACAAAGAGTACAGCTTTAAGGTCAGAGGGGGGGGGGGGGGGGCATTTTAAAGGAGATGTACACAGAGAGTGGTAGGTGACTGGAACATGCTGCCAAGGGCTTTAGAGGCTTTTAGATAGAGGTGTGAATATGCAGGGATGGCGGGATATGGATCATGTGCAGGCTGAAGGGTTGAATTTGGAATTGCATTGAGCACAAACATAGTGAACCGAAGGGCCTGTTCCTGTGCTATACTGTTATGTGTTCTATTTTCCACATGGTTCACCTGCTGAGACAAAGCCTTCAGTCATGTCCCCAGAAACCTTGGAGATTTCTCTGCCCTATGTGGTAGCACTCGTTACAGTTTCCCAGGTCATTTTCTGCACTGCCTCCAGCATCTGTCCCAGTCACTGAGCATTTCCTCTATAAGGACTCTGGGCTGGCCTTGATCTGTGCCACTTGGCTTTCACTGCTGCTGGCTCATCATGATATTTGTCTCCCACCAAGACATCCAGTCAAAAGATAATACAGTGGCCTGGTGCAGAAATCAATCAATGAAGCAGTTGCCAGGCTGCTTCATTGTAATGGTATCGATTCATCTCACATCATGATTTCTGTGCTTGTATTGGGGACTCTTCAGTTTAACTAAGCTTTACCAAAAAAATAAAGGTCAGGAAATGGATCACAAAACAAAACGCCACATAACCATTCCTTCCACAGATTCTGCCTCACCCGCTGAGTTACTCGAGCATTTTGTGTTTTACTCAATAGACAATAGACAATAGGTGCAGGAGTAGGCCATTCGGCCCTTCGAGCCAGCTGATCATCCCCAATCAGTGCTCCGTTCCTGCCTCCTCCCCATATCCCCTGACTCCGCTATTTTTAAGAGCCCTATCTAGCTCTCTCTTGAAAGCATCTAGAGAACCTGCCTCCACTGCCCTCTGAGGCAGAGAATTCCACAGACTCAACACTCTCTGTGAGAAAAAGTGTTTCCTTGTCTCCATTCTAAATGCCTTACTCCTTATTCTTAAACTGTGGCCCATGGTTCTGGACTCCCCCAACATCGGGAACATGTTTCCTGCCTCTAGCGTGTCCAAACCCTTAACAATCTTATATGTTTCAATAAGATGCCCTCTCATCCTTCTAAACTACAGAGTGTACAAGCCCAGCTGCTCCATTCTCTCAGCATATGACAGTCCCGCCATCCCGGGAATTAACCTTGTAAACCTACGCTGCACTCCCTCAATAGCAAGAATGTCCTTCCTCAAATTAGAGGACCAAAACTGCACACAATACTCCAGATGTGGTCTCACTAGGGCTCTGTGCAACTGCAGAAGGACCTCTTTGGTCCTATATTCGATTCCTCTTGTTATAAAGGCCAACATGCCATTCACTTTCTTCACTGCCTGCTGCACCTGCATGCTTACTTTCGTAGACTGATGAACAAGGACCCCCAGATCCCGTTGTACTTCCCCTTTTCCCATCTTGACGCTATTTAGATAGTAATCTTCCTTCCTGTTTTTGCTACCAAAGTGGATAACCTCACATTTATCCGCATTAAACTTCATCTGCCATTCATCTGCCCACTCCCCCAACCTGTCCAAGTTACCCTGCATTCTCATAGCATCCTCCTCACAGTTCACACTGCCACCCAGCTTTGTGTGATCTGAAAATTTGCTCATGTTACTTTGAATCCCGTCATCCAAATCATTGATGTATATTGTAAATAGCTGGAGTTGTAAATAGTAGATAATTGTAAATACTTAGGATGCCATGTGCTTTTGCAACTGTCTACTCATCCTGTCTACTTGGAGATTTGCTTTCTCAGGTTCTTTTGTAGCTAGGCTCCTTTAAAATTATGCTTTTGTTTATATTTTCTTGCCTCATTCTTCATTTTCTGCAACTCATGAAGTGCATGAAGTGCATATCTATCTCATCTCCCGGATTATGCCCTTCCGTTACTATCATTGTCTTTGTTTATTTTGGTTCAGGGTGCACTGCTTCACCTTGAATTAAGCTGTGTGAATCCTCATTTATATTAATATGTTTTTAATACTGATCTTTTGGGAAAGACCACATCATTCTTCCAGTCATTTGGCTGGTGACTAACTTTCCCCTACTCAATTTTAACTCATTAGCTAATTTCATAGCCACACTGTCAAAGTCTCTTTAATAACATGATCTTTAATTTTGCTATAAAATATATTATAATGGACACGTATTTTAAACATCAACTGCATTTTCCTCACCAATTTCCAATGAATTCGCCAAGAGCTCCACCAGGTTAAGCACATATAGTTTATAACTCCCTGGAAGTATAAACACAAGTAGATAGGGTGATAAAGGAGGAACATGATAAGTTTACTTTAATAGATCGAGGCCTTGAGTACAAGTATCAGGAAGTCATGATGCAGCTTTATAGGACTTGGGTTAGGCCACATTTGGAGTATTACGTGCAGTTCTGGTTGCCCCATTACAGGAAAGATATGGAGGCATTGGAAAGTATGCAGAGGAGGTTTACCGCAATGTTGTGTAGAAAGGAGCTGCAGATGCTGGTTTAAGCCGAAGATAGACACAAAATTCTGGAGTAACTCAGCGGGACAGGCAGCATCTCTGGAGAGAAGGAATTGGTGATGTTTCAGGTCGAGACCCTTCTTCGGATGCCTGGATTAGGTGGTATTAGTTACAGGGAAAAGTTGGATAGACCTGGATTTTTTTCTCTGAACTAAAAATATATAAAATTATAAGTGACATAGATAGGATACACGGAACCTTCTTCCCAGGATGGAAAAATCAATACAAGAGGGCATAGCTTTAAGCTGAGAGGAGCAAAGTTTAAAGGAAATGTATGGCACATGTTTATTAGACAGAGGGAGGTGAGTGCTTGGAATGCACAGCAAGGGGTGGTGGTGGAGCAGATACGATAGTGGCATTTATGAGGTTTTTGAATAGCCAAATGGGTATGTAAGGAATGGAGGGATATGGATTGTGTGTAGGCAGATAAGAGTTGGTCTCGGCATCATGTTCCACACAAACATTGTGAGCTGAATGACCTGCTCTTGTACTGTACTGTTCTATATTCTATGATAGTTACATGTGAATTATATGTGTAAAATCATCTTGGTTATTTTAAATTGAGCACTCATCATGTTTGATTGTAGGGAATGACTCAGTCATCTGCACTCTGGTGGGATAAAACTCTGCCATTAAAAACAGCCATTGCAGAAAGCATGCAGTAGCCCAAACATCTTACAAAGACACAATACCTTGCAGAA
Organism: Leucoraja erinaceus; assembly: GCF_028641065.1. Lineage (NCBI taxonomy): Eukaryota > Metazoa > Chordata > Chondrichthyes > Rajiformes > Rajidae > Leucoraja > Leucoraja erinaceus. The sequence continues at coordinate 59,619,858 of NC_073384.1, read as the reverse complement.
AGCCAATGTGTGAGATGATTAATTCAAACTAACAAAACACTCACAGACTTTCAGAAATCTGAGGCATATTATATTACCTTATTGGATAGAATGGATAAACACCTTAATAAAGTGTATGGATTAAATTTCTTCTAAAGTTCTCTTATGCATCTATCATCATATCAATGAAAGATTCATTAATCTAGAGAGAAACATGAAAGGTCATATATTTTTTGAGAATTACCACCATAGTTGCTTTGGATAATTACTTATAACAGCAGGAAAACTATTGGTATTTGTTTCTTCATCCATTATATGAATGCAAGTGAGAAGCATGAAATATAGAACTTGGATGCTCAACGGGAGTCCAACAGGACTCAACATTTTGGTTGGGTTTGGTCACATTGCCTATCACAAACTCCTTGGGATGAGTTAGTCTTGGCTTGACTGTTGGGTGAAGATCTTGTTTTAATTTTATATCTAAACTAGACTAAGTGGGGCCTGTTGGTTCCCAGCATCACAAGGGAGGGCTGGTCCCCCAACGCAATATTCCACCTCTCCACCAATTCCAATATTGGTGGCCAGTGGGGAGGTGGCTTTCTGGAGAACTAGTATAGGTGGTGTGGGCTGAAGGGACTGGTTTCCAGAGGGCTGGTATGGACATTGTGGGCTGAATGTATTCTTGGACTGGCGGCTCAGTCACTCAAGCCTGTTGTGCTGGCAGCTCACTCACTCACGGCTGGTGGGCTGTCAGTTGACTCACGGCTATTCCTTGAACAGGGTGCAAGGCCACCAAATTCAAGTGCAGGTTCTTACCACTTCACGCAGGGTGCAAGGCCACCAAATTCAAGTGCAGTTTCATACCATTTCAAGCAAGGTGCAAGGCCACTAAAGACAGCCAGTCATGACCTCTCCCTACTCCATCTTGCAGAGACTGAGCCACGCCCACACTTCTGGATTTTACAGTCCCTCCCCCCTCCCACCAGAAGGGGCGTAGCCTTCATGGTGTGATTGACAGGAGAGAGAATCTCAACATTATTTAAAAACTAATAACTCTTTTATATTTCATCGATGGGAAAAATCCCCAGCACCTGATGAGCGGAGGGGGACTCTGTCTAAGATGACCAAATATCACTGCCGTACATGGTAGCGTTTTTTTCTAAAATCAATATAAAGCGCAAACAGGAAGTGGTCAAGATTAGACTTTTAATTATATAGAAGGCAAGGCAACTTTAATTGGGCAAGGCAACTTTAATTGGGCAAGGCAACTTTAATTGGGCAAGGCAACTTTAATTAGGCAAGGCAACTTTAATTAGGCAAGGCAACTTTAGCGTTTCCAAACCAGAGGCAACACACCTTAGCATTTCCAAACCAAAGGCAACACAGCTTTAGCATTTCCAAACTATATTTGCAAACCACATTAAGGGCACAGACTGGTCAGTAAAACCATTCACAGTTTAGTTAACATGTGTTCAATGTTATTCACAGCTCAGACTGTGAGACATGACTCTCTCGCTCCCCCATCTTGCAGAGACTGACTGAGGCACTCAACACTTCTGGGTTTTATAGTCCCTCCAGAAGGGGTGTGGCCTTCAGGAGAGAGAATCACAACATTTTTTAAACACTAATAACTAAAGATCTTATAGCGGAGCAAGATGGCCTACTCCTACGTAAAACACGTAGTACGGTCATGGGCAAATTCATGGGTGATTATGGGACCCATTTTAGCAACCAGCTTCCACCATCTTGTTCTGCCATCTTGCTTCTGGCCAAAGATCGGATCTTTGCTTCCACCTCCGCTCCCATATCTTCGCTTTGGTCTTTGACTTGGGCGGGGAGAGGGAGGTGCGTGGCCCGGGGCAGCTGGGAGGCCTGGGGCCTAGGCGGGGAGAGGGGGTGCGCGGCCCAGAGCAGCGGGGAGGCCTGGGGCCTAGGCGGGGAGAGGGTGGTGCGCGGCCCGGGGAGTAGTGCAAGAGGGGTAGTGGTGGCACAGGAGGGTTGGGTAGGGCCGGGGGAGGGAGAGAGCAAAAATCTTATAGCGGCGGCTCCGCTATACGATCTTTGGGAGAGAGAGGTGGGGTACGGGCAGGTGGCAGAGAGCATAGGGAGAGATAGAATAATCAGAAGAAATATAATTGTGTGTGTTCTATGATAATATACATCTATATCACATTCATGTATGTGTATTCTTTCCAGCACAATCTAATCAGTTGTATGCTCATGGAGTAAAACCATCCAAATTCAATTCAGATTCAGACCATTTCAAGCAGTGTGCAAGGCCACTAAAGACAGCCAGTTTTAATTGTCCTTGTCCATGTACAGTACAGAGACAACAAAATGCATTTTACAGTCCCTCCATCTCCCTGGAAGAGCGTAGTCTTCATGATGTGAAAGGATTTGAGAATCTCAACATTATTTAATAATAACTCTTTTATATTTCATTGATGGGGGGGGGGGGGCACCTGGGGGGCGGGGGGGGACTCTGTCTAAGATGATTGGCAGTGCCGTACATGGTAGAGTTGTTGAGTAAAGTGACATAAAGCGCAAACAAGAAGCTGTTCCTCGACTTTGCTGGTTCGGCAACGGAGAGACTGTATTGGGCAAGGCAACCGGATGGACAAGGAGGGTAATTGGGCAGTCGGCTTTGGTTGGGCAAGAGAGCTTTAATTGGCGAGGCGGAGCGCCCTCCGCAAGGCAGGCTTGCTTTGGACAGACTCTCAATGGAAGGGCAGCGATTGGGAGGCAACGGTGATGCGTTGGGCAATTTTTCAAACCAAAGGCAACACAGCTTCCGGTCGGAAACAGAGCATTTGCCATACCATACTGTGATGCAGACTGGTGGTAAAAGGATGCTCTCGATGGTGTTCAGTGTTATAGAAGTTCACTGCAGGATGGACCTTCTTCAGTCCCCCTCCTGCAGAGAAGACTGAGACGCTGAACAGCCTTTTATGATCAGAGTAGAGGTATTGTGGGTCCAAGAGAGGTCACGGAGATGTTGACTCCCAGGAACCTGAAGCTAGAAACACGTTCAACCTGGCCTACTCCCGTTAATGTGGTACGGGGGGGGTGTGCGTGCCGCCTATGGACTTCCTGAAGTCTACCATGTTCTGCCCTGGTCTTCTTGGAGTTAAGGGCGGATCTTTGCTTGTCAGCGCTCCCATGCTTCGCTAAGTCTTGGACCTCCTCCCCTGTAGGCCCCGGGGCATCATTGTTGCTGGGGAGGCCAATCACCGTTGTATCAGCGGGGGGGGCCTGCATACTTGATGATGGTGTTAGTACCATGTACAGGTGTGCAGTCATAGGTGAAGAGGGAGTAGAGGCGGGGGCTCAGCACACAGCCCTGAGGAACGCCGGTGTTCAGGGTGAGGGTTGAAGAGGTGTGCTTGTCTAATCTCACAGACTGGGGTCTGTTGGTTAGAAAGTCCAGTATCCAGTTGCAGAGGGAGGGGTCGATGCCCAGGTTACCGAGTTTGGTTAAGTTATACATCTTTTGTAAATCTTGCTCAAAATAAATTTAATTTTGTGAAATTCTTCAATTAGATAACCCCACCATTACAGGCAGATCTCATTCCACTCTCTGGCTATTGGGAAGACCAGACCCCTTTTTATTTGTGGAGAAACAACTCCATAGAAAATAGAAAATAAGCATAAAAACATTAAGTAACATTCCAGGGCTAGAGCAACAGGAATCTTCATATTGCTATTATTTTCCAATGAATGAATTACGCAGTGCAAGTGTAATACAAAATCAACTCAAACACAGCATATGAGCCATTTAAAAATAAATGATTTAAAAAACATTAAAAAAGAAAATTACCAGAGTCAAAATATATAAACATTTTATTCTTTAACAAGAATGAATGGGAAACCTTCAAGGCATATATTCGCGGTGTCATAATCTCTTAGCAAAGTTTTAAAAATAAGGAAAATAAAAGAGAACTTCAGCAGATAGAACAGAAAATAAAATTACTAGAACTGGACAATGCAACTGACCCAACCGTAAATAAACATAATAAGATAACTTTATTGAAATATAAAGTCAATAGAATACTATCGGCTAGAGTAATAAGATTATTCCAAATTACAAAACAAGCACACTTCGAATTTGGGGATAAGCCACATAAACTACTTGCGAGGCAACTGAAGCAACGAGAAAAGGAAAAAACTATTACTAAAATTAAATCGGATAAGGGTGAGTTTCTAACATTGCCTAAGGATATTAATAAGAGGTTTGCCCAATTTTATCATAATTTATATACATCTAAAATAAAGACAGATGTAAGTAAAATTACACATTTTTTAGATAATTGCGAGCTCCCAAAATTGGAGAGTTAAGAACAAGAGCAATTAGGAGCACGGATTACTAGTGAAGAAATAAAACAAATAATAAACTCACTGAAAAATGGGAAGACCCCAGGACCAGATGGTTTTAGTAATGAATTTTATAAAAGATTTCAGGAGTCAATCATACCAAGATTATTCAATTTATACATGCAGGCTTATACTGAAAATAAATTACCAGAAACCCTAGCAGAAGCAACAATAACGCTTATACCAAAAAAAGATAAAGATTTAGATGAACCGGGTTCTTATAGAGCTATTTCACTTCTAAATACGGATCAGAAAATTTTAGCAAAGATTCTAGCTAGAAGGCTAAATAATTATATTAACAATTTAATAAATACGGATTAAACGGGATTTATACCCAAAAGACAATAATTTAATAATTTGAGAAGGCTTTTCAATATAATGTACTCTCACAATGAGGACAATGAAGATATTTCAGTTGTCACGCTGGATGCAGAGAAGGCATTTGATCAAGTAGAATGGCAGTATTTATACAAGGTACTCCAAAAATTTAATACGGGAGAGAATGTTATTAGATGGATTAAACTACTTTACGATAGACCTACGGCAAGAATATTAACTAACAATACGCTATTTCCAAAATTTTACTTATCAAGGGGTAATAGGCAAGGGTGTGCCTTATCACCATTGCTATTTGCCCTTATGATAGAACCGCTGGCCGAAAGGATTAGAAATCACCCGAATATTCACGGATATAACACCAAGGACTCAAAGAGTAAAATTTCATTATATGCCGATGATATCCTTTTATATATTACTAATACACAAACGAGTATACCCACCTTATTAACACTAATTGAGGAATTTGGCTCTTTTTCAGGATATAGAATAAATTGTAATAAAAGCGAAATTATGTCTTTAAAATCACAGGATTCGAGACACTTACTAAAATTCCCCTTCAAAATTGCAACAGAAAAATTCAAGTATCTGGGTATTCAAATTACGAGAAGACACAAATCATTATTTAGTGCCAATTTTATACCACTATTAAATAAACTGAATGATACGATTAAATTTTGGAAAACGCTTTCCGCTCTCATTGATAGGTAGAATTAACGCTATAAAAATGACTTTCTTACCACAATTAATATATTTGTTTCAAGCGATCCCAATATATATTCCAAATATTTTTTCAAAAAACCAAATTCCACTATCACTAATTTTATATGGGACTACAGAACACATAGAATTCAACGAAAGCATTTGTGCAAATCTAAAGAAGTTGGGGGTTTATCATTACCTAACTTTATGTATTACTACTGGGCAGTGCATATTAAGAACATAATGTACTGGCTGGATAATTCCACTCAGCAGTTGGAGTGGATAAGAATGGAGAAAGAGGAGTGCTATCCGCACGATATAGGAACGATCCTGCTCTCACCGATAAAATTGAATAGTATAATATATAAGAAGAACCCAATTATTCACAATATAATAAGAATTTGGAAACAAATAAAAGTATCCTTGAAATTAAATAATTTATCAGTACTAACCCCACTATTGAACAACCCCGCCTTCAAACCTTCTCTCATCGACAACACATATCAACAATGGGATAGACTGGGGATTAGGAAAGTAGGGGATATGTATGAAGTGGGCAAACTGTTATCATTTCAACAATTAAAATTAAAATTTAAATTGAAGGGTAATAAATATTTTAAATAGATACAGGTATGTGACTTTATGAAGAAATATACACATAATTTCAAACTATAATTTTAGACCCTTTAGAAGAAGCAATGAATATTAAGGCTGATTCACAAAAATTAATACCATACTTTTATAATATTAAATAGAGAATCACCCTCAACAGAAGCACTAAGGGAAGATTGGGAACATGAGCTAATGATAAAGATCTCGAAGGATAGATGGGAAAAGTATTTGATGAAAACACATAACTGTTCTATTAATGCAAGACATAATTTAATTCAATTCAAATTATTACATAGACTATATTATTCAAAAACAAGGTTGAATAAATTTTATCCAAACGTCTCTCCCAGATGCGATAAATGTTTGTTTCAAAACGCTATTATAACACATTCATTTGTAGGATGTACAAAGTTGAATAAATTTTGGAGTGATATATTTGATATATTTACAAAGCTTTTCAAGTCAAGAATAGAACCCAAAACGGAATGGATTATATTTGGAATAATAGGAGAAGATACCAATTTAAATAAAGATCAAAATGTTTTTTTTAATTATGGGTTAATAATTGGAAAGAAATTGATACTTAAATTTTGGAAAAATACAACCATACCAACAGTTAAAATGTGGATTAGGAATATGATGGACATAGCACGCATTGCAGAAATGAGATTCCGACTAATAGATAAATATGACCAATTCTTAAGGAGTTGGTCTCCTTTCATCGACTTTTTGGAATCATGTGATGCAGCGGTACCGTAAAGATTGCTGATTTCAGTTCATGACGTGGATAGATCTACATCTCCGAATACAGATTTGAAAAATTCTCTTTTAAGGGGCCTTCTCTTCTATTTCTACTTTCCACTTTCTCTCTTTCTTTTTTATTTTTTATATACACACTTCACGTTTTTCTACTCTCTACCATCTATTTTTCCACTTTTTCCTCTTTCTATTGTTTTCTTTTTCTTGTCTTGCTTACTTCCTTCTCATAACATAAAACTAGAGGTTGTACATAGAATGGATTACGGTATTACATAGTTGGCACCTAAAATTAGGTTCCACTGTACTGTTTTGTACTGTATTAACTTCTAATAAAATAAACACAAAAAAAACAAAAAAAACAAAAAAAAAAAAAAAATAATGAACAGAATTATGAACTAACAGAATTATGAATCTAACCCTATATCACGCACAAAAACTGTTCCCCTGCAACGTTGATTACCCTGCGAGTCGGGTCTGGTAGGTTCCGATTACTAAAATGGGCGGGAAAAATGCCCAGGTTCCGCTCCGTAGCATACCACACGTTGCATTGCATTTCGCAGGAGTGGCCTATCTCACTCCGCTATAAGATCTTTGTTAATAACTCTTTTATTTTTCATCGATGAGAAAAATCCTCTTGTTCTGCACAGCGGAAGGGGACTTTGAGTAAGTTGGCCAAGAATCACAGCCGTAAGTGGCAGAGTTTTTTCTAAAATCAATATACAGAACAACAGGAAGTGGTCAAGATCAAACTTTTAGTAGTATAGATAGATCTCTAGTACATTAGAGAAGGTGGATAAAATAAGGTCCAACCCTATTAACTATTAACCTCATTAAAGGATGTGTGGATATGTGCATTCACTTTATATTATTCATATTTTATGTGCCATTCCTAACTATCACTGTATGTCATGCTGTCTCTTGCGGGCGGTGCACCAAGGCAAATTCCTTATTTGTGAATACTTGGCCAATAAACTTATTCACTCATTCATTCATTCATTTAAAGTGCCAGTCCAAAAATGGTAAAATTTGAATTGCTGCAAATGCTCCAATGCTCCACAAATATTATGGTTCCATTTCTGGATTAATGAACTTTGTGTTATTTAGAAATGTGTTTTAGTTTTTGCAGTTGAGGCAATAAAGAATGTTACTGTTGAGCTATCAGAGCAGACTTTTTGTTATCTCCACAAACAAAATCAACTGGATGTCTTGATTACAAATGTTGAAGAAAATTATTTGTCTTATATGTTTAATAAAAGAAAATGTAAAGCAAAATGAGTAAAAACCAGTGGAGAGTCTAACATGCAGTATAACTTGGAGGCAAAGTGGCAACAATTCAGCGGTATGTCTCTTATTAAGAAACAGACTAAAGGGGCTTACGTAATGTAAACAAGTTTATTTTAGCTCTAATTAAATACAAGTCACAGGACCAGATGGACTGTTTCATAATATTGTATATATGTAATCTCAAATGCTCATCCAAAAGCAGTTTGGTTAGGATAAACAGTCCTTTAAGATTTGTGCTTATCACAAACAATTTATTAGCATCTACGTTTTACTTAGATCCGATGAGTTTGCTGTGTCCTTTTAAAGGGAAGTAGTATCACATGTGCATCTTTGCTAAAACAATCATTTGCCTCTTGCCATTTATATGGATCGTCAACTTGATTTATTGCACAATAGTCTGAAGACATTCCTGATTACTTTTGTGAGAAGTGCAGCAGATAGAATTGCATGTGCTTTCAAATATGTTTGCAGCTAAGGATAAATAAATAAATAAATATAAATTACTCCAATTTAAGGGAGTTATGAATTAACAATTGCAAGTAATCTGCTAAATGCTAATTTTCTCTGCTTGTTTAAAAAAATTGTTCATTAGGTTTTGGAGATTTTGGTTTTGCAGTATTTCAGAAATAAAAAATGAACACAACTTGATTGGAAAGTTTCAAACAACTGAAAGGGCAGAGCGTTCATCATGCTGTTTCACTAGAATAAACTATTCCTGGCAGTGCATAATAACTTTTACTGGACATCTGGACACTCTAGCCTTCATGACCACAAATATCTTCAACAAATGAAAATAAAATGAATCAAATCAAGGTTCAGTTAAGTAGCATTATTGCCTTTAGCTCATCCTTGTGTCAGAAAACTGTCATACAAATTGCCAAATTACGTAAAAGATAACATTTTCTCCATTGCCAATAACCCATAAATACGTGAAAGGATTGCCTCTTTCCTTGCATTAACAAGAATCTTCGGTGGAAAAATTACCACTGAGTTCCTCTTCAGGTCCTGTGCCCAGCTTGAGTTGAGTTAATATTGAACTACTGCAACTGCTCAATATTCTGGAATTCTAATTTTAGTCTCTTTTCCAAAATGCCACCCCGATAGGGTCTGTGTGGAAAGGATTGGTGGGCAACTTCTTCAGGCAGCTCAAGTGGTCAAAAATGGTCTTTCATATTTATTCTGTTTTAATCTATAAGCATCATCCACAAATAAAAGAACATCAATTTACGAATGAGTTGCCTGTGAAATTGGGCAAACTTTCATTTCATCATATTCTTTCTGTAGGAAACTCATGCACATTTTTGGCTAAGCTGAGAGAGCTTATTGGATTGGATTCAATTTTATTGTCATTGCACTTTTCAGTGCAACAAAATGGTTTAGCCTGCAGTCATAACATAGAATAAATAACAAAACCATCACTCAACACAGTTTAAAGTCCCAAAGTCATTGTCTCTTCCCTCCTTGCTCTCCCTCTGCGCTGAGGCAATCCAGGCCTCCGATATTGTGATCCCGCCAGGTGATGGTGAGCAAGTCCCGCGGCTGAATCCGAGCTCCGCAAACGGGCCGGTTCAAACTACGCGGTCCGGGGTGGTCGAATCTGCCGAAGCTCCCGCCCTCCAGTCCAGCGGATTATGAATGAGATGTCTTTGAATTTAATTTTAATGTTAAAGTTCATCGAGTAGAAATTCTTTTGTGCCATTTCTTAGATCATAAGATCATGTGATAGGAGCGGAATTAGGCCATTCGGCCCATCAATTCCGCCATTCAATCATGGCTGATCCATCTCTCCTAACCCCAGTCTCCTAACCTTTGCCCCATAACCTCTGACAACCATACTAATCAAGAATCTATCTATCTCTGCTTTAAATATATCCACTAACTTGGCCTCCACAGCATTCTGTGGCATTTCCATCCTAATTCGATTTTATTTCAACAAAGTGACGCTCTTCACATTTTACCTGGGAGATCCTTTGTAAAATATAGGGTTAGGTGGTAAGATGGACTGTAAAATGGAGCTGGTTTATCAAGCAATCTATGTTCTTGTAGCAAAGGTCTTCCCAGGGTAGTAACAGGCTATTGGAAAGTAATGTCAAGTAAAGATAGGTACTTTAAGATTTATGTGTCAATTATGTCATATTGGTAATTGATGTAGAGAGGGTTAAGTTAGAGTTGGATTACATACATTTGGAATTAATATTTTAAACTAATAAACAAACATCCAGTTTTGGCAATCAGTAGTCACGAGTAATAACAATGATAGGACTTTTTAATTAGATTCTCTTTGAATCCCTTTGCTGCATCTCTTTCCCAACAGAAATAAAATATTTCCTAATCTATCCTGCAAATACCATTTATCCAAAAATTAGCAAATGTTTATGTTAAAAGTTAAAACTTAAGTTTAAACAACCTGTGGACAGACCGGGGAGCCTATTCAGTCCAAGACACTAAACAGGTTAAATCGAACCATTAAAGCAGAATGCAGGACAGGCACCTCCACTGAACTGATCTCCAAGATAAGTGTGATCTGTACTCCTGCCATTTTGCGATCGTTGCAAAAATTAAGCTTGGCGGGGATTTCTTATTGTTACAACAGAAATCATTCCGTGTTTCACCTCAGAGTACCAAGATGTCTCAGCTGCTGAATGTAATGGCACATGGCCACACGGTTTAAATGGCATATTCACCACCAGCAATTAAAGAAAAGCTATTAAAAAAATTAAAGACTTTGACAGATATGCTGATGCAGCAGCAAAATCCTCCATCTTGGGAAGTGACACGTATAACAAGACCATTTCAATGGGTTGATATGGACAAGGCTTGAATAGGTGACCTTGTGCGAGGGTTACATTATGACTTCAGTTGCCTGGCACTGTACCTCTTCATGTCACTCCACTCTGAATTCTCTGCCTTTGCACCAATGAAGCCCAAAATAAGTTCAAGGAACATCATCTCTTCTTACAAACAGAGATCACGGGACCTGATGAACTCAACAGTTTCAGATGGTCAAACTTATAATTTGCACCAGGGACACAAGCACAACAGCGGCAACAAAGGCCAGTCATCACTAATAGTTGGAGACAGAGTGAACGTGAAGCCCACATCCGGACAACACCAGACCATCCAGGAAGCAGTGATGACTTGGTGCACACCACATCTCAGACCAAACAGGTTATTATGGAGGGTATATTACACCAGAGGAAGCAGTGCCATCTCATGAAGGCCACTGAAGGTGTTTGCATGATGGAAGCAGAAAAGAGGGTGTACCACCTAACTTTGTAGAGCGAGAGTATCATAGTTTAGGGGTAATGCAACAACCAGATTTAGATGGACAGTCTGAAGTATCCAAGAATCTGGAAGACTTTGTGCCAATGTGAAACATATGGTAATACTAGGGTAGCATATGGTGATACTAGGCAATTTTGTTTGTTTTGTTCAGTTTAGTTTAGTTTATTCTTAATAATCATGTGTACTGAGGTAGTGAAAATCTTTTTTGTTGCATGCTATCCAATCAACAAAAAATCTATACATGATTACAATCAAAACGTCCCCAGTGTACAGATACAGGATATAGGGTTGATCAATTTGTGCAAGATAAAGTCCAATAAAGTCTGATTGTAGATTGCTCAAAGGACTTCAGTGAGATAGATGTTAGGTCAGGACTGCACTCTAGCTCTTGAAAGGACGGTTCAGTTGCCTGATAACAGCTGGGAGGAAACTGCCCCTGAACCTGGAGTTATGCGTTTTCAAACTGACATATCATGAAAGATTGGATCGATTTGGCTTATATTCACTGGAATTTAAAGGATGAGAGGGAATCTTACAGAAATATTTGACATTTTTAACGGTTTAGACAGGCTAGATGCAGGAAAAATGTTTCCGATGTTGGGGGAGTCCAGAACCAGGGGTCACAGTTTAAGAATAAGGGGTAGGCCTTATTTAGGATTCATTTAGGACTGAGAAGAGAAAAACCTTTTTCACCCAGAGAGTTGTGAATCTGTGGAATTCTCTGCCACAGAAGGCAGTGGAGGCCAATTCACTGGATGTATTCGAGAGAGTTAGATATAGCTCTTAGGGCTAACAGAATCAAGGGATATGGAGAGAAAGCAGGAACTGGGTACTAATTCTGGATGATCAGCCATGATCATATTGAATGGAGGTGCTGGCTCGAAGGGCCGAATGGCCTACTTCTGCGCCTACTTTCTATGTTTCTATGTTTCAAACTTCTATACCTCTTGCCTGATGGGAGAAGGGAGAAGAGGGAGTGACCAGGGTGAAACAGGTCCTTGATTATGCTAGTGACTTTGCCAAGGCAGTGTGTAGATGGAGCTCATGGAAGGGAGGTTGGTTTTTGTGATGTTCTGGGCTGTTCTCATTCGGATTTTTAATTATCACTTCAAGAAATGTATTATATGGCCAACTGTGTTGTAATATTGTTTACTAACAGATATTACAGAGTCAGTCTGTCTCTAGGGAAGAAAGCCACAATAGGAATGCTGTTTCATGCTATTTACATTTATTTTATTTAATAAAGTATCTTTGTTGTTAATTTGTATTCTGAATGCTATACAGTATTATAGAAAGTAAAAGGTAGAAATATATTTGGAGATGCTGCCTGTCCTGCTGAGATACTGAGGTTTAAACCAGCATTTGCAGTTCCTTCATACACAAGATATTTGGAGTATTGCATTTAGTTATGGCCACCCCATTGCAGGAGAGATGTGGAGGCTTTAGAGAGGTTGCAGATGAGGTTTACCAGAATGTTGCCTGGATTAGAGGGTTTCACCCACAGGGAAAGTTCGGATAGACTTGGATTGTTTTTTCTGAAATGTAGGAGGTTGAGGGGAGACTAGATAGAAGTCTATAGAATTATGAGAGGGTAGACAGAGCCTTTTTGCCAGGGTGGAAATGTCCAACACTAGAAGCCATAGCTATAAGATGAGAGCGGGAACGTTTAGTAGAAATGTACAGGGCAAGATTTTTATAGCGAGTGGTGGGGGCCTGGAATGCATTTGCTGGGGTGGTGGTGGGAGTTGATGCGATGGTGGTGTTTGAGGGTCTTTTAGGCACATGGAAGGGGAGGAAATAGAAGGATATGGATCATGTATATGCAGATGACATCAGTTTAACTTGTCTACCTTCAGTTTAACCTGCCATCATTTCCGGCACCGACATTTTGGGCTGAAGGGCCCATTCCTGTGCTGCACTGTACTATGTTCTGTAGTTAGACACCAACTTTGTCCCATCCATGCAACAACCTTCCAGCAATTCTCTGGCCCTCAACTCAGAATCAGGATTCAAACTCTTTTTGCCTATTCTTCCGGATCTGATAGTCTGGATGATCATAATTTATTAGTGTGTTGCTTTAGAATGAAATGTTGAATCTTTCTAGTAACGGATCTCTTTCATTGTTCTGAATGAATAAAATAGACAGTAATTTCACTTCTCATCTATAATATGATGCTGCTGCCAGTGACATACTCTTGTGTCATCCTGGAATATGCACTTGCCTGTGAGTGGGGTTTATCATCATGTAATCCCCTCCCTATTGAGCCAAAATGAGTCATTAAAGAACAATACATTCCAAACCACAAATTACCGCCAATAAATCTTCCAGGATTTGTTTTTTTCTGGTTAACTGAAACCCAATGTAGGGTAATAAAGAACATCTGTAATGGCAAATTTCCAATTCCTCCAGTGTCCAACTTTCCGTTGCCATGACTACACAGGTAAGTAGGAGTGATCTTACGCAGACCAAATAGAACAGATCTTCCAGCTGTTATTTCCAGTTCTTTATAGAAGTATTCTTATTCTTGTTCTGCATACGTTGTAAAGCCTGTTCTCCCAGTCTGGTGAGAACTGAATACTCTCCACTGCTGTGTCGGGTCTGAACACTCCCTGTCCACTATGCCCATATGTATATGCCCCTCTGTGCATGTAATGACCATCTCCAAGTCTCCAAAATAATACTCCAACATATATCCAGACAAAATAATATAATATGCCAACAGTAACTAGCCTAAACATAAAAGGATCATTGACAATGACATCCATTGTGATGCCTTGCTTGATTTCTGGAACATTAGCAAAGATTGCAGATTCCAAGTTAAGCTTTGGCCATTCTCTCTCTGGCCATTTCTTCTTGCCTACAGGCAGCAATTGAAGAGCGCACCCCCAGAAGTGAGGACAGCACAGAGCTGGTCGGTGGGGGGGGTGGGGGGGGGAGCAGGCAGAAGAACAACTCCAGGACTGTTTGGAGTCTGTAGACTGGGCAATGTTCAAGGACTCTGCAATGGACTTGAACGAATACGCCACAGTCGTTACAGACTTCATAAAGAAATGTGTGGAGGACTGCATCCCTACAAAAACCTTCCGAGTGTTTCCCAATCAGAAACCTTGGATGAACTTTGAGATCCGCACTCTTCTAAAGTCCAGACACCGGACATTCATGTCCGATGATACAGTGGCCTACATGAAGTCTAGATACGACCTTGGTAAGGCCATCAAAAAGGCCAAAAGGGACTTCTGCTCCAAACTGGAGGATGAGACAGATGTTTGGCAGCTGTGGCGGGGCCTGAATGCAATCACCTTCTACAAGGCGAAACCAGGAGGTAGCTCGAATGTCGGTGAAACATCACTCCCTGACGAGCTCAATGCGTTTTACGCACGCTTTGACAGGGAGAATACTGATGTGCCTTCCCGATCCCCCATTCGCTGTGATGGAATTTCAGTCTCAGTCACAGAGGCCGACGTCAGGAAATCCTTCAGAGGGGTGAACCCCCGAAAAGCACCTGGTCCTGATGGTATACCCGGTCGTGTTCTAAAAACCTGTGCAGACCAACTGGCGGGAGTTTTTACGGACATTTTCAACCTCTCACTTCTGAGGTCTGAGGTCCCCACCTGCTTTAAAAGGGCATCAATTATACCGGTGCCCAAGAAGAGTAAGGTGACGTGCCTCAATGACTATCGACCAGTGGCACTAACGCCGGTGGTGATGAAGTGCTTTGAGAGGCTGATCATGGAGCAAATCAACTCCTACCTCGACAAAAACCTGGACCCACTGCAGTTCGCTTACCGCCACAACAGATCAATGGTGGATGCGATCTCGCTGGCCCTCCACTCCGCACTGGACCACTTGGACAACAAAACTCATATGTCAGGCTGTTATTCATCGATTACAGCTCGGCATTCAACACAATCATCCCCTCCAAACTGGTTACCAAACTCGCAGAACTGGGTCTCTGCGCATCTGCAGCTGGATCCTCGACTTCCTCATCCACAGACCACAGTCTGTTCGTATTGGTGGAAATGTGTCAGACTCGATAACAATCAGCACGGGAGCACCTCAAGGCTGCGTGCTCAGCCCCCTGCTGTACTCACTCTATACCCATGACTGCGTAGCCAACCACAGTACGAACTCCATCATCAAGTTATTGACGACACCACTGTTGTGGGACGTATCACTGATGGGGATGAGTCAGAATATAGAAGGGAGATCGAGCAACTGTCCATATGGTGCCAGCGCAATAACCTGGCCCTCAACACCAGCAAAACCAAGGAACTGATTGTGGACTTTGGAAGGAGTAGGAGGGGGGCCCACAGCCCCATTTATATCAACGGGTCGATGGTTGAAAGGGTCAAGAACTTCAAATTCCTGGGCGTGCACATCTCTGAAGGTCTTTCCTGGTCCGAGAACACTAACGCAATCATCAAAAAAGCTCATCAGCGCCTCTACTTCCTGAGAAGATTACGGAGAGTCGGTTTGTCAAGGAAGACTCTCTCTAACTTCTACAGGTGCACAGTAGAGAGCATGCTGACCGGTTGCATCGTGGCTTGGTTCGGCAACTTGAGCGCCCTGGAGAGGAAAAAACTACAAAAAGTAGTAAACACTGCCCAGTCCATCATCGGCTCTGACCTTCCTTCCATCGAGGGGATTTATCGCAGTCGCTGCCTCAAAAAGGCTGGCAGTATCATCAAAGACCCACACCATCCTGGCCACACACTCATCTCCCTGCTACCCTCAGGTAGAAGGTACAGGAGCCTGAAGACTGCAACAACCAGGTTCAGGAATAGCTACTTCCCCACAGCCATCAGGCTATTAAACCTGGCTCGGACAAAACTCTGATTATTAACAACCACTTTCTGCTATTTGCACTTTATCAGTTTATTTATTCATTTGTGTATATATTTATATCATGGTATATGGACACATTTATCTGTTTTGTAGTAAATGCCTACTATGTTCTGTTGTGCTGAAGCAAAGCAAGAATTTCATTGTCCTATACAGGGACACATGACAATAAACTCACTTGAACTTGAACTTGAACTTACAGAGAAACTCTGGTCCATTGATCCATCTCTTACACCTTAAGAAGTGGTCTGTTGTTAGTCCTCTAGAGCAGCGTTTCTCAACCTTTTTGCCCTGCGGAACCCTTTAAATAATTTTCATGTCTCAGGGAACCGCCATTGTGAGATTACCACTTTGACTCACGTCACAACGGGGACCGGGGCATCTGCAACCCAGTCCGACACCAGGGACGGCTGCAGCCCGCTCTGGCATTGGGGAAATCAACCCACGGGCTGGATTGGACCCCTTCGCGGGCCGGATGTATCACGTGGGCCGGTAGTTTGACACCCCTGGTCTAGTTTATCACAATTTCTCTCAGAACCTCTAGTGACCTCTCATGGAACCCAAGTGTTCCTGGGAACCCTGGTTGAGAAACGCTGCTCTAGAGGCTTCATCTGCAGGATTTTCCTTTGTGCGAACATATCTCCATTGCGATAAATTCTTATAGAAACTTACAAAATTCTTTTGGACAGGCTAGATGCAGGAAGATTGTTCCCGATGTTAGGGAAGTCCAGGACAAGGGGTCACAGCTTAAGGATAAGGGGGAAATCCTTTAAAACCGAGATGAGAAGAACATTTTTCACACAGAGAGTGGTGAATCTCTGGAACTCTCTGCCACAGAGGGTAATTGGGGCCAGTTCATTGGCTATATTTAAGAGGGAGTTAGATGTGGCCCTTGTGGCTAAGGGGATCAGGGGGTATGGAGAAAAGGCAGGTACGGGATACTGAGTTGGATGACCAGCCATGACCATATTGAATGGCGGTGCAGGCTCGAAGGGCCGAATGGCCTACTCCTGCACCTAATTTCTATGTTTCTATGTTTCTATGTGATACATCAGTAGCATCCCTTACCAAAGAGATCCTGTTTCCTACGAATGTTTGGTTTGTTGTTGTTGGTTTCATTGTTGTGGTATCGGTCCAGAAGATGGATTTGTCCGGTTGAAGCTGTAATTCCTTTCGCAGCATTATGTCCACTCTGACAGGTAGGACTGCCCCATATGCTGTAAGCTCCATCTGGGAGTTGTCATTTGTTTTAATGGTGCCACTGGATTTTCCCATTATAAATGCAACATTCAATTCAAATCAATTCAACTTTATTGTCATTGCACAAATACGAGTACAGGTACAACGAAATGCAGTTTAGCGTCTGGTCATAGTGCAAGATAGTAGAAATAAAAATAAAAATACAAAATAAAAATACAAATAAAAATACGGGTTAACAATGTGTGGACTGTGGATGAATTAAACTGGTACATAGGCAAATAAATGTATACAAATGGGAGAGTCTAAAGATAGCTAGCGACGGGACTGTGAGTTCAGCAGTGTAATGGTGTTATTGAAAAAGCTGTTCCTCAGCCTGCTTGTGCGAGACCTGAGGCTCCTGTACCGCCTCCCTGATGGGAGATGGGCAAATAGTCCATGGTTAGAGTGAGAGGGGTCCTTGATGATTTTCCCAGCCCGTCTCAGACACCGTTTGCGGTGGAGGGCATCCATGGCAGGGAGCGGGGCACCGATGATGTACTGAGCGGTTTTCACCACCCGTTGTAGTGCCTTCCTGTCAGCTGTGGTGCAGTTGCTGTACCATACCGTGAAGCAGGTGGTCAGGATGCTTTCGATGGTACAGCGGTAGAAGTTGGACAGGATCTGGGGGGACAGGTGAGCTTTCTTAAGCCTCCTCAGAAAGTAAAGGCGCTGCTGCGCCTTTTTGATCAGTTTGGCGGTGTTGAGGGACCAGGCCAGATCCTCTGAGATGTGTACCCGGAGGAATTTGTAGTTGGAGACGCGTTCCACCTCAGTCCCATTTATGTGGATGGGGGTATATCTGCCCCCTCTGGTCTTCCTGAAGTCAACGATGATTTCCTTCGTCTTCTTAGAGTTGAGGACGAGGTTATTATTGGCACACCAGGCTGCCAGGTTCTGGGCCTCCTCCCTATAGGCTGATTCGTTGTTGTCGCTGATCAGTCCTACTACCGTGGTGTCATCGGCAAATTTTATGATGGCGTTGGAGCCATACTTAGGGACGCAGTCATGGGTGAAGAGGGAGCACTTCTTTGCACTTCTTTGTTACCATCTTCCAGTCTTAGATATGAAACAGTATCGTAGGCACTTTTGCTTGCGTCTGAAAAGTGGTGCAGCTGTGCATATCTGATTTGACCAAAGTTTGCGGGCTTCATGCACAGTTTCACTTTAAATTCCATCATCTTGTTGATATCTGCTAACCATTCTGTCCATCACTGAGAGAAGGTTTGGGGTATGTTTTCATCCCATCCGAGTATTTCCTTACAGAGCTCCTGCATAATCAGCTTGGCTGGCAGAGTAAATGATGCTAGAAATCCTAAAGGGTCGTATATAGAACCAACCACGGACAAGATGCCCCATCTTGTGTATGGTCGTTCTTGTACAGCAGTTCTGAACTTGAACACATCTGTTTCAACGCACCAGTGCAATCCCAGTGTTCTTTCCATAAGCAGAGTGACTTTGTCCAAGTCCAACTCTCTGGTCTCCTTGGCTCTGTTTTCTTGTGGAATGGATGCCAATACAGCACGGCTGTTGCTGATCCACTTTGACAGCATGAATCCTCCCATTTGGCAGAGGGAAGTCAGGCTCTTGCCATTCGAACTGCTTCTTAGTTCTGAAGGCATGGATTTTAAACAATCATCTACGTAGAAGTTGTTCTTTACTGTGTTTGTCACCTCTGCTGGAAAGTGAGCTTTGTTGTCCTCAGCAGTCTTCCTTAATGCAAAGTTTGCACAACTTGGTGACGACACTGCTTCAAAAAGATGTACCTTCATCCAGTATTCAACAAGATCCTGCTGCACGTCACCCTCGGGCCACCACAGGAATCGCAGATGGTCAATATGTGTTTCTGATACCTTGACCTGATGAAACATTGCTTTGATATCAGCCATCAACGCAACCGGTTCTTGTCCGAATCTGATGAGAACTCCAATGAGTGAGTTGGTAAGGTCTGGACCCTGCAGCAGTTGGCAGTTAAGTGATGATCCTTTGAAGCCTACACCATAGTCAGACCACCCTTGAGGTTCCTTTCCTTGAGTGATACACCCAGTGGTGAGGGATGTACCAGTTCTCCATCACTTCGATTCAGCTGGTCCACTGGTACCATTTCAGCATAACCATTGTCAATCATTTCTGTGAGGAAAGATGTATATTCATCATGAAATTTCTTATTCTTGCCAAACCTGCGTTTCAGGCTCTGGATGAGCTGCTCTGTAATGCAACGGTTATTTGGCATGCTGACGCTTTCTTGTTTGTCTAGACAATAGTGTCCATCTATCATCTTTGCTGAGCGGTTCACAATATCCAAGAATTTTACCTCTTCTCTGGACATTTCCTCTGTTTCCTTGCTGGTTCTTTCACTGAAGTCGTGATTGCATTGCTTCACCAGTAGCTCCTCTATGTTTACAATGGATATTCGATTGACAGCAGCAGCAGGGCAGCCATTTTCATTCTTGCTGTTGTTGTCCTTTCTCAGGGGACCATAGATGACCCACCCCAGTGGGGACTTTATGGCAAATGGTCCATCCCCTTGGCTGTTGACCAGCTCCCAAGGTTCCAATACCTTTGAAGCATTTGTTCTGATGAGTAGGTCGATGCCAGAGTCTATTTCAGGAATCTTGTGCCTCAAGCTCATGCTTTTTCTTCATGGCAGCAACCCGTTCCATGAGAGCAGCCTTTTCTACCTGAGCTTTTCAGCCAGCAGAGGCTGTTGAAGACGCACATGATGAAGAATTAGATTTGTGGCTTGATCTTGGTTTTGAGACATTTGAAACACTGTCCTCAGATCCAATTTCTTCTAAATTTATAACACTCTGCTGTATGGCACTTTGTACTATGGAGTGTGTCGTTTTCTGTCCATCTTCAGATAACCACCCCTCCACATCTTGTATAAAACCATTAAAAGTTTCCATTCTTTGTTGAAACCACTGATTTTGCCTTTCAAGCTCCTTTTCAGGCAGTGGTACCAGTGACTCGTGGTTTTCTATGACTTCATCCAGAGCTTGATTAATTGAACCAGGTTAGATTGAACTTAATTTGCATTTTCCTCTGATTTCATGAGCTCTTTTAGCTTTTCAATTAACTTGTTAACTTGTTTACATATCGAGTTTCTTGTCTTCTGACACTTTTCCCTGAACAATTCCAAGCCTTTGTCAGTGCGTTAACTAACTCTTCTTTCCTTTTCAGAATCCTGTCCAACATCACCATCTTGTGACTGAGCTTTAGACATACTTGTTCACTATCCCTTTAAGGCGTGTTGACGTAAAAACCGTATGCCTGCGGCTGATATTTCAAACAACTGATATCACTCTGATTCTCAAGGTCACTTCTCAATTCTCCGTTTTAGTAGTCGTTTTCCAATGTAGCTTATCATATGTAGCTTCTCCAATAAACTTAATGCTGTACGTACTCACTCTCTCCCTGTGCATTGGCTTTCGGGGTTTCCAATCTCCGTTAGTCAGGTTAGCGCTGGTGGCGACCTCGTCCAGTTGATCGGGAATGACAGCATCAGGCTTGTGAAATAAAACAATCCTTTGTTCCGTTTGAATGAATCACTCATAGAGCCAGTTCTTACCTAAATGTAATGACAAATTTCCAATTCTTCCTGTGTCTAACTTTCTGTAGCGATTACTACACATGTAAGTGGGAGTGATCTTACGCAGACCAAATAGAACAGATTTTCCCGTCGCTATTTCCAGTTTACTTGGTTCTTTGTTGAAGTAGTTGTACAAACAAAGCAAGGAACGTTCCAGGTTCTCCTTATTCTGCATACAAGTTGTAAAGCCAGTACTCCCAGTCTGGTGAGAACTGTACACACTCCTGTGTCTGGTCTGAACACACCCTGTCCACTATGCCCATAAGTATACGCCCCTCTGTGCATCTAATGAGCACCCCAAGTGTCCAAAATAATACTGCAAGATATATATCTTGAAAAAATAATATAATATACAACAATATATACAACAATAACTAGCCTAAACATGAATGGCTCCTACAACATCAATATACTTCAAATAAAAAGCGCGGATTATCATGCTCATGAATCATACGTCAGAAGATCGTGAAAACAACAGAAAAAAAATGGCTTTCTAAAAATTATTGCATCAGTCAATGAAGCGAATGGCTTTAAAATATGAATCACATTCATGTAAAATTGGTAATGCAGCAGTCAGCAAGGAATTCAGTCAGGAACTGTGAAAGAAGCCATTTCCGTCATTTAATGATGAAAAACTGCTAATCCCTTAAGCCATTATGTGATAAAAGGGCCCAGCATTAAATAACGTACAGTATGTTGAGCAAGAATGATAATATCTTCACTAATACAATTGTATTGCATTAATCTGCGTTCTAATAAAATGAGGATGTTTTATTGCAATCTTATTACAAAAAATCATCAACTATAAATAAAGACTGGTTAACTTGTGTTGGCATTACAAAATTGAAATCTGTTTCTCCATCAATTATTTTAATTGCACCAGCTTACCAGTTCATCTTTCGTTACAGCTGTGCATCAGAGAAAAGAATACATTTCAGAAGAAAGTTGACTAAAATTTCATGGCCAAGAAATTTCAATTGAAATGCAGCAAACATGTTGATGGAAATATTTCCTTTTCTCTTGGAGCCATTTCAGCTTGCTCTTAGATTTTCCTTCTTTCTTTCTATTCATTCTTTCCAGATTAATTAATTGAAAGATACAACATGGAAAAGGGGCCTTCAGCTCACCGAATCCACGGCTATCATGGATCAGCCATTCACAAGAGTTGTATGTAATCCCACTTTTCACATTCACTCCCTACACACTAGGGGCAAATTACGGAGATCAAATAACCTAGAAAACCACATGTCTTTGTGACGTGGGAGAAAACAAAGCAACATGGTCACAGGCAGTAACTAACGTCAGCATCGAACCGGGTCACAGCTGTGAGGCAGCAGCTCTACCAGCTGTGCCACTGTGTTGTATCAGTGCTTTGGCTGATTTGGTACGATTTCTGTCATCAAAAGAACACCCATTCATTACGGGTGGGCAATTGGTGGGACTGCAACAAAGTGGCGCTGCAACACAAGTAGAGCCCTGAAGATAGGTTTCACCCAAAGGTAATAAAAAGGAACTGCAGATGCTGGTTTATACCAAAGTTAGACACTAATTGCTGGAGTAATCAGCGGGGCAGGCAACATCTCTAGAGAAAATGGATAGGTGACATTTCGTGTCGGGATATCAGACAGGAGGTTTGAAGAAGCTTCCCGACCCAAAACATTAGTTATCCATTTTCTCCAGAGATGCTGCCTGACCTGCTGAGTTATTCCAGCAATTTGTGCCTATCATCAACCAAATGCCTTTGTTGGGACTATGACATACAATAGATAAACTGTTAAAATCACAGATTAATGCAGGCCCGTTATGGAGTTCTCCCTCTCCACAATGGGGATCTCAGATTTAGCTCCAGGCACCAACCATTCCCATGCGGTGGCCAGTGGGAAGTTGATAGCTTCAGGTGGGAATGAGAGTGAAAGGAACAAATGCTTATTGTGATAGCAAGATGGTTTCAGCCATCATCGCCTGTACTCATCTTCCTTTTAACTATTTTGTGTGCTTTACACAGGGTAAACTCAGTTTGCTGTCACTTGTTGAGATGTAGGTTTTGTTGATATCATTATGCTTCATGGTCGTACATACATACATCTATATTACTAAAACTCTGTTCTTGACCGCATTTGGCGATCCGTGCTGCGATTTCCAAGAGAACACCGCCACCTACGGCTGTCATTTTTGGCCACCTCGCTCAGAGCCCCCCTCCGCCGGATGTGTGCCGAGGATTTTTCCAGCCGATGATAAATGACAGAGATATTAATGATTTTACAAAATTCCCCATTCTCTCTGCTGCCCCTGCTGGCGGCGGGGGGGAGGGACTATAAAACCAGGAAGTGGTGTGCCTCACACACTCTTCAAGATGGAGGAAGGCAGAGGGCCACGTTTCTCTGAGCTGTGAAGAACACTGAACACATGGATACTCAAATGTAAGTGTCCTTGGTGGTTCTAAAATGCTTGCAGAATGTGTCTATTGGTTCTTAAGCTTGCAAAAAATGTCTATTGGTTCTAAAGCTTGCAGAAAAATGTCTATTGGTTCTAAAGCTTTCAAAAAATGTATATTGGTTCTAAAGCTTGCAAAATAAATGTCTATTGGTTCTAAAGCTTGCAAAAAGTGTGTCTATTGGTTCTAAAGCTGCAAAAAATGTCTATTGGTTCTAAAGCTTTCAAAAAATGTCTATTGGTTCTAAAGCTTGCAAAGAAATGTCTATTGGTTCTAAAGCTTGCAAAGAAATGTCTATTGGTTCTAAAGCTTGCAAAGAAATGTCTATTGGTTCTAAAGCTTGCAAAAAAATGTCTATTGGTTCTAAAGCTTGCAAAAAAAAAATGTCTATTGGTTCTAAAGCTTGCAAAAAATGTCTATTGGTTCTAAAGCTTCCAAAAAAATGTATTGGTTCTAAAGCTGGCAAAAATATGTCTCTATTGGTTCTAAGCTTGCAAAAATACGTCTATTGCTCCTAAAGCTGGCAAAAAATATGTCAAATTGTTCTAAAGCTGGCAAAAAAAATGGTTATTGGTTCTAAAGCTGGCAAAAAAATGCTATTGGTTCTAAAGCTTGCAAAAAAATGGCTATTGGTTCTAAAGCTTGCAAAAAAGTGTCTCTATTGGTTCTAAAGCTTGCAAAAAGTGTCTCTATTGGTTCTAAAGCTTGCAAAAAAAATGTCTATTGGTTCTAAAGCTTGCAAAAAATGTCAATTGGTTCTAAAGCTTGCAAAAAATGTCTATTGGTTCTAAAGCTTGCAAAAAAAAGACTATTGGTTCTAAAATGGTTCCCCCCCCCCCCCCCCCCCCCCCCCCCCCCCCCCCCCCAACCACCCAACAACCCCACTCCCCAACCCCACTCCCCTGGTTGGCTTGGCTTGGGTGTGTCTTGAAATTGAAAGGCACTACTTACTGCAAATGGTGCAATGTAGTTGAAAGGCACTACTTACTGCAAATGGTGGATTGGTTGCTTTGGCGTGAAGTTCAAAGGCACTACTTCCTGCAAATTATGGCTTGGGTGTGTCTTGAAGTTGAAAGGCACTACTTACTGCAAATGGGGGGGGGGGGGGGGGGCGTGCGTGCATTGGCTTGAAGTTGAAAGGCATTACTTACTGCAAATGGTGGCATGAAGTTGAAAGCACTACTTACTGCAAATGGTGGCTTGGGAGCTTTGGTTTGAAGTTGAAAGGCACTATTAATGCAAATGGTGGCTTGGTTGCTTTTGCTTGAAGTTGAAAGGCACTACTTACTGCAAATGATGGCTTGGGTTGTGGATTGAAGTTGAAAGACACCACTTACTGCAAATGGTGGCATGAAGTTGAAAGGCACTACTTACTGCAAATGGTGGCTTGGGAGCTTTGACAAAGTTGAAAGGCACTACTTACTGCAAATTATGGCATGAGATTGACAGGCACTACTTACTGCAAATGGTGGCTTGGGTGCATTGGCTTGAAGTTGAAAGGCACCTCTTATTGCTAATGGTGGCTTGGGTGTGGTTTGAAGTTGAAAGCCACTACTTACTGCAAATGGTGGCGTGGGTGCTTTGGCTTGAAGTTAAAAGGCTTCATTGATTGTAAATTGATTTCAGATAAAACGTTACCACTTGCCGCTGTGATTTTTGGCCATCTTACTCAGTCCCCCTCTGCTGAGCAGATGCAGAGAATTCTTCCCATCAATGAAAAATAAAAGCGTTATTAGTTTTTTTTTAATGTTGAGAATCTCTCTCCTGTCAATCACTCCATGAAAGCCACACCTTTTCCGGTGGGGGGGAGGGGTTATAAAACCCTGAAATGTCGGTGTGGCGCAGTCTCTGCAAGATGGAGGAGGGAGTGGTCACGACTTGCTGTCTTTAGTGGCTTTGCACCCTACTTCAAATGGTATGAAACTGCACTTGAATTTGGTGGCCTTGCACCCTGCTAGAAGTGGTAAGAAACTGCACTTGAATTTGGTGGCCTTATACCCTGCTTGAAATATATTTTCAAGGATTAGCCGTGAGTCAACTACCAGCCCACCAGCTGTGAGTGAGTGAGTTGCCAGCACAACGGGCTTGATTGACTGAGACGCCAGACCAAAATCCATTTGGCGCACAATTTGCATACTAGCCCTCTGTAAACCAGTCCCTTCAGCCCATAACACCCATACTAGCACTGCAGAAAGCCCCCCCCAAATGGCCACCAATATTAGAATTGGTGGAGAGGTGGAATATTACGTTGGATGACCAGCCCTCCTGTGTGATGCTGGGACCCAACGGGTCCCACTTAGTCTAGTACATACATATAATTATGCGAATTTGGAGCAGGAATAGGTAACTTGGTCTCCAAGCCCATTCTGTCACATAAGCTCACAGCTGATCTAACTGTATCTCTACATTGCCAGCTACCCACAGTATCATTTTAACCTCAGCCACCCTCTCCCCCTTGCTTATCAATTGTCTATCCACCTCAGTCTTACAAATACCCAAGCAATCTACTTCCACCAGCCTACAAGGAAGGGATGTCCAAAGACACACAATCAGCTGAAGAGAATAAATGCCTCATCTTAAGTACTCCTTATTTTTAGACAGTGATCCATCGTTTCTGAAACCTCCCATGAGAAGAATTATTCTCTACATATCTACTCTTTCTAGACACCTCTTCTCAGGATCTTATAATTTCAATAGGTTCCCCTCTCACTCTTCCAAGTCAAGTCAAGTCAAGTCAAGTATATTTGTCACATACACATACGAGATGTGCAGTGAAATGAAAGTGGCAATGCTCGCGGACTTTGTGCAAAAAGACAAACAAACAAACAACCAAACAAACTATAAACACAAACATAAACACACACATATTCTTTTACATATTAAATATTGGAACGAAAAACGTTCAGTAAAGTTAGTCCCTGGTGAGATGGGAGTTAACAGTCTGAGATTCAGTGAATACACATCTAGCCTGTCTAATTTTTTTCTCATACTACAACTTGCCCTATTCAGACATTAATCTAGCAAACCTACTCTGAATCCTTCCTATGCACTAACCTGCTAATGGACATCAGGAGGACAATATTGTACCAGTTACTTCAGACAATGTCTCACCAATGTCCTGTAAAAATGAAGTTTCACCACTCTTATGTTATATTCAATTCTCCTCGCAAAAAAAAAAACAATTTCTGCTAACTTTCCTAATTACTTGCTGTACTTTCTTAAGAGCAAACTATGCTTGAGGGCAGCTAGAACAATCTGCAATCTTTTGCTATTTTGAAAATATGCTCATGGACATTTTTGCACTTTATACTCCATTTGCAAGAGCTTTCTTAACCTTTCTAAATCCATGCTGCCTCCTTATGATTCTTCACAACGTACTTTCCTATCTATCTTTATGTCAGCAGAAAGTTATCCAAGTCGTGCACTTAAATTGTAAAATGTTGAAGCCCCAGCATTAATCCCAGTGATTAAAACCTGATGCCTGGTACAAAACCCCAAAGTTTCTCAATAGCATTCATTGTGCACTGTTACTCTGATATCAATAAATTAAGATCAAAATCTGCCTGCAATACAAATTAAAATAATGTCAAGATTAAGACACAACCTCCTTATAACAAGTGAGAATCTGATTCATAATTTATAGGCTAACTCTGCCATGCTAAGGAATGCACATTGCAATATGTTGGAAACCAGACTATAAACTGCTGTCATCTTGATCTGAAAAGCCACAGAGATGTCAACAAGGATTTAGAATTTATAACTCATTTCTCCAAATTTATCTGGAACTCTTGACAATGTAAACTACTGTATGAGTAAAATAAACTCAGAGGAGGTCATTTACTTCAATTTCCAAAAGACAGTTAATAAAACAGCATAGAAGGTTTAATGGCCATGAGCTAATAACAAATTGGATAGCTGAATTTAAAGCCAGGTTGACAATCAATAAATATTAATAAAAATCAGAACAATTAGTTTAGAAGAATGAGGGGGACCTCATTGAAATGTACAGAATAATGAGAGGCTTGGAAAGAGTAGACGTGGAGAGGATGTTTCCACTATTGGGAGGGTCTAGGGCATAGCCTCAGCATTAAAGGAAGTTCCTTTAGGAAGGGGATGAGGAGGAATTTATTTTGTCAAAGGGTAGTGAATTGGGGAATTCTTTGCCACAGAAGGCTGTGGAGGTTTCCTAGGCAAAGGATATGTTTAAGGCAGAGATAGATAGATTTGTGTATAGTACAAGCTTCAGTGGTTATGGGGAGAAGGCAGGAGAATGGGATTAGGAGAGAGAGATATAGATCAGCCATGATTGAATGGCGGAGTAAACTTGATGGGCTGATTGGCCCAATTCTGCTCCTATCACATGACCTAATGACTTTATAATATCAAATTGAATGTTTCCAGTAAAAAACAAAAATATAGCCAAGCAACAACTTCAGAATTGCTGAAAGTATTCAAAACCTTTTCAACCAAATCTAATGGTGGCAGTGGACAGCACCTGAAGTCAGGTACAAATAAAAGTCAAGAATGTAACAGGTAAGATGATGTGCAAAAAATGAATATATATATTTCATAATACGTCTTCATTTCGTCATGAATCTATTATTAATATGGCAGGTTAGCTGCAAGGATGTGTTCATACTTTCCCAGTCATGAATGCCAAATTTATGATTTGTAACATGAATGTTTTCCATTGATTATAAAGCTGTACATACCCAAAAATATACCCTCCAAGGAATAGAGGTCTGAATCGGAAGTTTGTCCTTTCAAGTTTGCCTCTTCTCCCCCTCACGGTGGGCCAGATGCTCAACATCTTAAACTTCTGAAGAGCTGCCGGGTAAAATGAAGAGGAGGAAATCTGAGAGGTACAACTAGGCTTTGACAGGGTGTATCGATCAGCTGATTAAGATGTCAATGTATTGCTTCACAGCTGTGTAACTGCACTGCTTCCTGGCATATTAAACAGCAGATAAATTCTCTGCTCAATTTTGGATTTAGGCCCAAGAGCTTCTGCCACACAGATTGTAATTTTCTGACTCAACTATTATTTATTTTACAGTGGCCATTTGGGAATCGAACCAAGTTGATTCATTCTAACCCGATGGAATTGCATACATTAACCTTCTCCAATGCATTGAAAACAACTCTTAATTTACAGAGCAACCACAGTCCATATCAGTGTTACTCCTCAACTAGAGCTTCCTTCTGCCCTCTCAGCATCTCACCCGATCATATATCCTTCTATTCTATTCCTTTACTCATATACTTTCTGTAGCTTTCTCTGAAATGCTTTGATGTTTGGATATAATTCCCTTTGAGGTTTCCCAGTCAATTCTGCCAACAGTTTCCCCAGCAATTGATTTTTGGTCGAACTTTGTCAAGGATACCGAGTGCCGCATGAGACTTCGATACTGTTTCAAGATAGGTTTGACAAGTTTAGGCGAGGAGCTCCTGTTTCAACATCTAAAAAATGTAGACAATCCTACATCTTTTGAGAATTTTTGGAGTCGCATTGATTATGTAATCTTCATTTATGAACAATTAATTACTGTTAGATTAAGAACAAAGGTTTATTCGAAGATCTTCAAATCTGCACCTGCTGTGGATGCCCAGCACATGCACCAAATGTTCAAGAGGTTGCACTTAACATCAAAGCAAGAAGGTGAAGAAATGCTATAAAGTACAGCAGGAGAAATTGGAAAATTAAATTCAAATTTTGAATTTTAGTATTTGTGTGTTACTTCGGAGCTACTGGAAGTAACATCACTTGGGCTAAGCAGAAGTAAGTAAGTAAGTAAGTAAGTAAGTAAGTAAGTAAGTAAGTTTATTGGCCAAGTATTCCCATACAAGGAATTTGCCTTGGTGCTCCACCCACAAGTAACAACATGACATACAGTGACAGTTACAAATGACTCAGAAAACACTAAACATTAATAATAATAAAACATTAATGATAAAACACCATTGAAAACATTAATGATAAAACACCGTCAACAAAATAGAGAGAGTACAGAGGAGATTTACTAGAATGTTGCCTGGGTTTCAGCAACTAAGTTACAGAGAAAGGTTGAACAAGTTAGGGCTTTATTCTTTGGAGCGCAGAAGGTTAAGGGGGGACTTGATAGAAGTCTTTGAAATTATGAGAGGGATAGACAGAGTTGACGTGGATAAGCTTTTCCCACTGAGAGTAGGGAAGATTCAAACAAGAGGACATGACTTGAGAATTAAGGGACAGAAGGTTAGGGGTAACATGAGGGGGAACTTCTTTACTCAGACAGTGGTGGCTGTGTGGAATGAGCTTCCAGTGAAGGTGGTGGAGGCAGGTTAATTTTTATCATTTAAAAATAAATTGGATAGTTATATGGACAGGAAAGGAATGGAGGGTTATGGTCTGAGTGCAGGTATATGAGACTAGGGGAGAATACGTGTCCGGCACGGACTAGAAGGGTCGAGATGGCCTGTTTCCGTGCTGTAATTGTTATATGGTTATTGATCAAGCATGTGAGCCAACAAAATACCAGATCAAAGGGAGGCTACTGATTTGTGACTGTTGAGTAGAGCAACTACTCGTGGATAAAAACTGTTTTTATGTCTGGCTGTGGCAGCTTTCACAATCCGTTGTCGCCCTCCAGAGGGAAGTGATTCAAAGAGTTTGTGGCCAGGGTGAAAGGGGTCAGAGATGATCTTACCCGCTCGCTTCCTGGCCCTTGCAGTGTGCAGTTCATCAATGGAGGGAAGGTTGCAGCCAATAACCTTCTCTGCTGATCGGACGATTTGCCGCAGCACTCCAGGTGTTGTGCTTGGTGGCTGAGCCAAACCAGACCATGATGGAGAAGGTGAGAACAGACTCTACGATGGCCGTGTAGAATTGGACCATCATTGCCTGTGGCAGATTGTGTTTCCTCAGCTGCCGCAGGAAGTACATCCTCTGTTGGGCCTTTTTGACTGTGGAGTCGATGGTAGTGTCCCACTTAAGGTCCTTGGAGATGATGGTTCCCAGGAACTTAAATGACTCCACAGCTGTGACTGTGGTGTGTTGATGGTGAGTGGGGTGAGGTGACGGGGAGCTCTCCTAAAGTCTACAATCAATTCCACTTTGCATTGAGCTCCAGGTTGTTGCAACAGCACCAGGACGTCAGCTGTGGCACTTCCTGTCTGTAGGCAGATTCCTCCCGATCCTGGATCAGTCCAATCAGGGTTTTGTCGTCCACAAACTTGAGAAGCTTGACAGAGGTGTCTGTGGAGGTGCAGTCGTTGGTGTAGAGAGAGTAGAGGAGAGGAGAGAGTACGCAGTGCTCCTATGCTAAGCGTTTGCGAGTCCGAGGTGTGCTTTCCCAGCCTCACATGCTGCTTTCTGTCTGTCAGGAAGCTGGTAATCCACCGATAGAGGGGTTCAGGCACACTCGGAAAGTTTGCAGTGTAGTAGCTCTGGCACAATAGTGTTGAATGCAGAGCTAAAATCAACAAACAAGATCCTCGCATAGATCCCCTGGCGGACCAGGTGTTGTAGAATGAAGTGCAGGCCCAGGTTGACTGCATCATCCACAGATCAATTGGCCCGATATGCAAACTGCAGGGAGTTTGTGATATTTTTCAGCTTGGCCAGCACAAGCCTTTCGAGTGCTTCATGACTACAGAGGTCAGTGCGACAGGCATGTAGTCATTAAGATAAGTAATCCTTGCCTTTTTGGGTACATGGACAATAGTGGAGCAGGCAAGGACAGTACATGTTTGCAGGGACTGGTTAAAAATGTCTATATATCCCAGTGCCAGCTGTTTGGCACTGAGCTTAAGAGTAGAGGGGGAAACATTGTCAGGTCCTGGAGATTTCTGGCTTTTTTGTCCTCTGAAAAGCCTCTGCACCTCCTCTATTTTTATTGTTGATGATGGAGAAGAGATGTCGTGCAGCTCGGAGGGTGTGGGTGATTGGGTGTGAAGTGGTGATTGGAGGGGTTGAGTGTAGAAGGGCCCAGTCTTTGCAGAATGAGGTCAGGCTGTGAGTGGGTGTGAAGTGTTGGTTGAGGTGGGAAATGGCCCAATCTTTTCATACTGGAGTCTTGCCTTGAGAACAATGAGAAACACCATTGAAGGCAGACATTCTCGAATTGGTCAAGTGTCAGGTACACCACTATGTCAAAGTCAAGGACCAGGCAGCATCTGGGGAGGGAACTTTCCCATTTCTTTATTTTCACGTGTACCGAGGTACAGTGAAATACTATTTGTGCATACAGTTCTGTGACGATCCTGCTATACATTAGTCGCAGTCATACTAAGTTTAAGAGTGTTATATAGTAGATCATACTCAGACCATATACAGGAGTCGCCACGTTTTAGTCACAATTTTAACACAGGGACACGTATACAATATGTACACAACAAGGAAAATTATAACTGAACATTTAGGCCATTTGGTTTAATAAAACAAGAAATTAAATTAAACAGCTGGCAGAATAATCCAGTTGAGTTGATGAATGAGAACTAAAGATGAATGAGATAGGAAAATACTAAGTGCAACACAGGCAAGAGATAAATTCATCAAATTCACTTGACTTCGACTTGGGAATACTTGGAAATTGGTTTCATCAAAGTCCACAATCTTAGTTCTTAATCTTCTTATTATTTTAAAGTAATATAGATCTACACACCAGGAAAAGGGGAAGGAATGCATGGAGATTTTCAGTGTCCCATGAACCTGAATATTGACAAGTTTGTTGTGCTTTTATTTCAGTTTCTATTTTAGGTGTGGGTTTTGAGGACATTAACCAACCACAGATTGTTTTCACTCTGAACTGGAATAGATGGGGAAGCTGGGTTTGTTTACTTAATGAATCAGGGAGACCGTTATAATTTCCCTGGGATCATGCTCTGAATTTCACCCAGTGAACTAACTGCCAGTGAGAGGGCAGTACAAAGCTGCCTGGAATTTAATTTTACTTGAGCAGTAATTGTCAGTTCTGATGAAACGTATGAGATGAAAACCTTACACGGGGGGTGATAAGTAGGAAAAGCGGAATATTTCTTCGGAATCCAAGAATTATATCATTGTTAGTCCACGGAGTGAACATGTAGTGATTGCCCTCATCCTAGCTAACATTAAAACTCTCAAGCAACATTATGATCTCTGGAAATCAGATATGTGCTGCCATTCAATAATTAGGTTTTAGCCCTGTGGGAGTGTGCTCTTTTCTTTGATTCAGAGGACTTTGATCACGTTAAATAAGAATATGTAATCTATTGGCACAGGCAGATATGTGGCTATCATCATGTTATATATTCTTTATAAATTTTAATTCTCACAGTAAACGGGCATTTATATTAGCACTTGAACTACAGTGTACAAAACAAGAGCAAACCGAGGAACAATTATAATGCTGATAACCTAGTCCTAATGCTGAGACCATTACGCCTCAGGCATGGCTTACCCTACAGACCTGACCTTGCCTGACAATGTTAGACCTACTTGTTTAAATAATCCTAGTGTTTGCTTCATGACACGCTTGGCAAATCTCAAGGGTCGGAAGCCATGTTATCTGGTGTCAGCTGCTATTAAGGACAGCTGTCAGCCCTAAAGCTGTGCCAGTTTTGTTGTTGAAGGACTTGGGGGTGATGAGTCTCTCAGAAATCACAGCATGTAACAGGCTGGCTGGAACAAGCAGTCAGTCCTTACCCTCCAATGATTAGCACAGCTAATACCATGTGTTCAAATTTGTGCCACCGTCTTTGTTATTCTTAACACCAGCTAGTATAAAGTCTGTTTTTATATGTTGCCAAACTTTCTGCTTCCGTCTTTAATTCTGCCCCCACATTCCAAGAATGCTCCAAACTCACCTTATCTGTGACAAGCATCTCCCGGGCTTTCAACCCAATTCACACTTGACATTCACTCGTCCTGGCTCCTGCTTTAGTTCCAATTGTTCTTTTTTCCCCCTCTTGCTCCTCAGGTCCCCCTCCATCTCTGCCAAATCTTGCAAAGGTTCATAGTGAGAGGAAATAAGTTTAAAGGGGACACGAGGAACACAGCAGATGCTGTTTACAGAAAAAAGATACTCAGTACTGTTATAACTCAATGGATCAGACTCATAAAGGGTCCTGCCTCGAAACATCATCTTACTACAGTATGCTCACCAGAAATATTGCCTGACTTGCTGGGTTACTCCAGCACCTTGTGTTGAGTTTTAAAGGGAGATTGAGGAGAAAGTATTTTACTTGGGGAGTGGTTCAAACATGGAATTCACTGACAGAAGAGGTGGTCGATTCAGATACAACCACTCATTAAAGAGACATTTAGACAGGCACTCAAACAGGCAAGGCACAGCCCGAATGTGGGCAAATTGACAGTGTAGATGGGCGGAAAGGTCAACATGGACATTATGGGCTGAAGCGCCAATTTCTCTGACTCGGTGGATTGAAGGGCCTGTTTCCATGTTGTATCCCTAAACTAAACCAAAAGAAACTAAATTTATCTTTGACCGTGTCCTATTTCTCATCTCCCTGTTGTACCTCAGGAACATCAACAGATAACATGTTGTCAGTTCCACTGATGATTTCCAGGGTTATTCTCCCATCTTCCTGCACAATCGGAATCCTTGTTCCCTATGACATGGAGGAGGATCAAGCTGTGTTAACTCTCAGAGCAATCATTAAGGCCGTTGTTATTTCTGGAATTCTCAATTCCCAAACTGTTCTGGCATCTGTGTGACTTACAGATGGCCTCCTTGAGCACAACCATGATATTGCCAGAACTTGTCTCAGATAAGATGTGTAATTAGCCAGCTTTCCATTATGGACCCCACCAAGGTTTTCTCCAGCTGCTCCAGTTTCCATCCTCGCTGTGTGAAGTAAAGGCCCTTCTTTATGCACAGCCTTTTCAGTAACTGATTAAGCTTTGGGCTGAGTGCACTGCTGAACTTACCAGCAGCAGGCTCCTGAACAAAGTATTTGTCAGCCTGCCATAACCATTCTAACAAAACTGGCTGTAGAGGTATAAACTAAACTCTTCGAAAGTTATGTTTTTCTTTCTGTATCAAGGATTTGTCATAGTCGCTCTGTGTGAAAATTGCAGACATTTCTTGTTGATAAATGAGTTGGTGGTGGAATCCAACCACAGGAAATTGTCATACAATGGCGCAGTGGTAGTGTTGCTGCCTTACAGTTCCAGAGACCTGGGTTCGATCCTAACTACGGGCGCTGTCTGTGCGGAGTTTGTTAATTCTCCCTGTGACTGCGTGAGTTTTCTCCGGGTGCTCCGGTTTCCTCCGACATTCCAAAGGCGTACATGTTTGTAGGTTAATTGGCTTCAGTAAAATTGTAATTTGTCCCTAGTGTGTAGGATAGTGCTAATGTATGGGGTGATCGCTGGTCGGCGTGGACTCGGTGGGTTGAAGCGCCTGTTTCCCCGTGTATCTCTAAAGTATAAAGTAACGGTTAAATAAATTAATTTGAAGTGAATTATGAAATAAGTGTGTTTTTGTCAGCAAATATGCAGTACTGTGCAAGAATATTGCTGGAAGCAAGGTTTTCATGCCATATGTTGGCTTTCCCTTCTATTGTTTTGTGGAGTCTTCATTGTTACCTCTTGTCAATGCACTTTTGTCTTTCAACTTAGGTAGATGGACATCTTAGGTAGATGTAACAAGGATCCAAATGGAAGACCACTGGAGTGCTGGGTGCAGGCATAAGAATGTTGTCATAATCTGAGGGCTAGAGAGAAACAGAGCTAACCATGCCTCAGTCGGAGTCTGACCAACTCCAGTTGCTAATAACGTGCACAAGTGCAAATTAAGTTAGCATTAAGCATCCATTTGCATCAGTGGTCTGCTGTACTTCTCACCCAAGTTTTGGCTTATGGAGCATTATGGTCATTGGAGCCAAATATGCAAATGGCAGAAAAACTGGTAACTGAAACGTGAACTACCTTATCGTGTCCAATAATGATATTAATTTCCACTACCAGCACCTACTTCAATGCCTTGTATAGTGACAGCTCTTAATTACATATCTTGCTAGGAAAAGCCTGGGATCTACGGACCAGTGAGCCTACCATCAATGTTTAGGAAAGAACTGCAGATGCAGGATTAAATCGAAGGTAGACACAAAATGCTGGAGTAACTCAGCGGGACAGGCAGCATCTGGGTGACGTTTCGGGTCGAGACCCTTCTTTAGTCTGAAGAAGGGTCTTAGCCTAACATCAATAGTAGGTAAGTTACTAGAGAGGTTTCTGAGAGATAAGGTACATAAGCATTTGGAAAGACAAGCTGACTAGAGATTGTCAGTATGGTTTTGTATGTGTTATGAATTTAATTATGTTTTTTGGAGAGGTGACCAAAAATATTGATGTGGGTAAGGCCATTGATGTTGTCTATATCTGGACTTCAGCAAGGGCTTTCATAAGGGTCTGCATGGTAGGCTGCTCTGGAAGGTTAAATCATGTGGGATCCAGGGAGAGCTAGCAGACTGGATACAGAATTGGCTTCATAGAACGAAGCAGAGGGTGATGGGCGAAGGGTGTTTTTCGGACTGGAGGGCTGTGAGGAGTGGTGTGCCTCTTGGATCAGTCCTGTGCTCATTGCAGTTTATATTAATGATTAGGATGAGAATATGCAAGGCGTGACAAGCAAGTTTGCAGATGACACAAAAGTATGTGGTATCATAGATAGTGATACAAGATACAAGATACAAGATACAATTTATTTGTCATTTGGACCCCTTGAGGTCCAAACGAAATGACGTTTCTGCAGCCATACATTACAAACAAATAGACCCAAGACACAACATAATTTACATAAACATCCATCACATTCGCTGTGATGGAAGGCCAAAAAAACTTATCTCTCCCCTGCACTCCCCCCCCCCCCCCCCCCCCCGATGTCAGAGTCAAAGTCAAAGCCCCCGGCTGGCGATGGCGATTGTCCCGCGGCCATTAAAGCCACGCCGGGTGATGCAAGGTCGCACACCGGGTTCTTGATGTTAGAGCCCCCGGCGTGCGCTCGCAGAGTCCCGCGGCCATTCCAAGCCGCGCGGGGCGGTGCTGTAAGGCCCCGCTCCAGGAGCTCTTCGACCCCGCATTTCGGGCGGGAGAAGTCGCCGTTGCGGGAGCCCTGAAAAGCGGTCCCCCTCCAGGGACCCGCGGGCTCCCGGTGCCGCCGTCCGCCAGACCCGCAGTTGCAGCCTCCGAATCTCCAGAGGTCGGGCCGCAGCAGCGCTCCACCACCGCTCCACCCGCTCTGGACTCGGCCAGCTCCGCGACGGTGAGGTCAGTTGTCGGCACCAGAGCCCCCGGTCTTCCTGTTGGAGGCCGCTCCACGTTGCAGCCCCAACGACAACGGAGACCCGACAAAGAAAAGGTCGGGTCTCCCGTGAAGATGGTTAGCAGAAATTACCCAAAGCTTTTGATGAGCTGGGCAAGTGAGCTGAGGAATGGAGAATGAAGTTTAAAGCATATAAGTGTGAAGCATTACCAGGGCAGGACTGTCACAGAGCTCTGGGAAGTGTGGCAGAGAAGGGGGATCTAGGAGTACAGTACATAATTCCCTGAAAATGACGTCACAGGTAGATAGGGTTGTCAAGAAGGCTTTTGATACATTGGCCTTTATCATTTAAGGTATTGAGTATAGAAGTTGAGATGGTATATTATAGTTGTACAAGGCTTTGGTGAGGTCATACTTGGAGTGCTGTGTTCAGTTTTGGTCACCCTGGTCCAGGAAGGGTGTTATTAATCTGGAGAGAGTGCAGAGAAGATTTATGAGGATGTTCCCAGGACTTGAGGGGCTGATCTATAGGGAGAGATTCGGCAGGCTAGGACTTTATTACATTGAGTGCAGGATGTTGAGGGTGTAAGTTCAATTTAGTATTGTTTAGTTTAGTTTATGATCGTCACATGTAGAGTGAAGAGCTTTTTGTTGAGTGTTATCCAATCAAAGAATAGGCGATACATGATTACTATCAATCCATCCACAGCATACAGATTCAGGATAAAATATACAACATTTAGTACAAGATAAAGTCTGGTAAAGTCTGATTGAATTTGGTTCAAGGGTCTGAATTGAGGTACGTGGGAGGCCAGGACCACACTCTAACTAGTGAGAGGATGGCTGAGTTACCAGAT
This sequence comes from Leucoraja erinaceus, assembly GCF_028641065.1. Classification (NCBI taxonomy): domain Eukaryota; kingdom Metazoa; phylum Chordata; class Chondrichthyes; order Rajiformes; family Rajidae; genus Leucoraja; species Leucoraja erinaceus. Next base: position 59,582,324 of record NC_073384.1, on the reverse strand, counting down.
TACAGCTGGGAAGAAACTGTTCCTGAATCTGGAGGTATGCATTTTCAAACTTCTGTACCTCATACCTGATGGGAGAGGGGAGAAGAGGGAGTGACCGGGGTGAGACTCATCCTTGATTATGCTGGTGTCCTTGCTGAGGCAGAATGAAGTGTTGGTTTTTGTGATGGTCTGGGCTACATCCACAATTCTCTGCAATTTTTTACGGTCTGGTTTGTAGCTGTTCCAAAATCATGCTGTGTTGTATCCCAATAAAATGCTTTCTACAGCACATCTGTAGAGATTTGTGAGGGTGGTTGTGGACTTGGTGAGTTCCTAAGCCTTCTAAGATCATAGTGCTTTCTTGGTCATAGTTTTGATGTGGCTAGTTAGGACAAATCACTGGTGATATTTATTCCTAAGAATAATGTTTTCGACCATCTCTTCTTCAGTGCCATTAATGTACGCATATGTGTCTGTGAGTGTGCATGCGTGCATGTTTTGTGTGTGTGTGTGTCTGTGTGTGTGTCTGTGAGTGTGTGTGTGTGTGTGTGTGTGTGTGCGCATGTGTGTGTGTGTGTGTGCGTGTGCATGTGTGTGTGCTGCACAGCAAGGTGATTGTGTAAATGTGTATAAAATCATGAGGGGGATAGATAGGGTGAAGGCACAGAGTGTTTTATGCAGGGTAGAGAAATGAAAAACAAGTGGGCATACATTTAAGATGAGCGGAACAAGCTTTAATACAAAACCTGAGGGGAAAAGTTTTCATACAGAGGGTGGTGGGTATATGGGTCTAGCTGCCAGTGGAGGTAGTTGAGGAAAGTACTATAAAACCATTTCCATTGTGCTTGGACTTGGAAAAATTTGATTAACGTATTCCTTAGTTTAAATTTTGACTCGTCAAAGAGATTTTTTCCCTTCACTTATATTAATTTTATAATTTAATACTTGCTGCTTTGAGGTCAGGGGATACCACTCCCCCGCTCACCTCTGGAATTCAGGTCTACTGTCCATCTTTGGACCAAATCTGAATGAACAGTGGAGTTGGATGGATCTGGCAAAACCAAACCAAACTGACAATACTCTTTAGACTCATTCTCAAAATTAATGGCTCATGGCTTAGGTTCTGTCAGGCAATGCATATGTAATGGAATTGATTAGCTTAGAAAGGATGGACCGGAAAATGTATTCAAGAGTAAATTAATTTTAGCATTCTCATAACACAAAGGAATAAGTCAATCGTGTGGCTGGCAATTCAGATAATAGATCAATTTATTCTGTACTGAAGCCAATGTCCAAGTAATATAAATATATTTGCATCTATATCTTAAAACCTCATAAAACATAAAATCTTAAAACGGAATCCTTGCAATTTGGTAAGAGTATGATTTTCTGCAGTGATTTGCAGCATTATTCTGAGCAGCTTTTAAGTTAATGATGAATTACATTAGAATGCCAGTTTACAATAACAAGATTATAGAATTGTACAGCATGGAAACAAGCCATTCAGTCCGCCTTGTTCATGCTAAGCATTTGGCACCATTCTGTATTATTTGTATCAGCATTGGGTTCATAGCCATTTTTGCCTAAGTGACCCAATTGTTAATTTCTTAAATTCTGCCAATGTCCAGTTTTCAACCACTCTCTCAGACAATGCATTCCAGGTACGTACGACTCCCCTGGCAGAGAAGGTCCCTATCTTACCACCTCTGAATCTCTTTCTCCTTATTCTAAACCTTATTGACCACTGCTATGGGAAATAGTTTCCTGCTGTTTAACTTATCTGTACTACTCATAATTGTGTGTACCTCAGTCATATCTCCTCTTAACCTCCTCTCCAGGAAGGCATGTCTTAGCTTCTCCGGCTCCCTTCATAACTGAATGGCACCATCTCAGGCAACACGCTGGTGAATCTCTTCTGCACCCTCTCCACTGCTATCACATCCTTCCTATAGATTGGTGTCCAGAACCACATGCAATAATCCATCAGCACCAACAACTTCCTACTTCTGTATTATTTTTTCATACTTTTACAAATATACAAGGATTCGATTTTAAGATGTTACATTTTAATGTAAATCACTGCAGCAAATCATACTCTTACCAAATTGCAAGGATTCAGTTTTAAAATCTTATGTTTTATAAGCATTTACTTTTAAGATATAGATGGAAATATATTCCTATTATTTGGACATTTGCTTCAGTACAGAATAAATTGATTTATTATCTGAAATGCTTGTGAAGAATACATCTTCCCCTGTTAATTTTAATTGATTTTTGTTCAAAATTCTCATCCTGCTATACTATTGATTAAAGCTAAACCATAAACAGACTAGTTAATTTCACTGCACTTTATTGTGTACGTGATGAATAAATATGATTGATTTTGTTGTTTGTTTGGTTGGTTGGTTGGTTGGTTGGTTGGTTGGTTGGTTGGTTGATTGGTTGATTGGTTGATTGGTTGATATGACTGACATGATTGACATTCCTTTGTACTGAGCAATTGCACAATGCACAAAGTTAAAATAGTTAAGGCATTGAAAGTATTGATTTCAAATAGCTACATCCCGATTATGCCCCAGAATATAATTTAAAATATTTATCTGGAGTTTGTGAAGTCTTTAAGTATACAGATAAATGTTTAATCGGATGTAGGCTGAGGCCAGAAAATCACTTGATTGTTTGAGAGCTTGATGCTATATTTGGGCTGTAAAGCTCCACGTTAATCGGTTCATCAATCCAAAAAGGCTTTTAAGAAGAAACAGGTGACTACTGAACACCTGCCATGAAGATTAATTTATTGATACATAGCTATAAAAGATAAGTGCCTGTGAAGAATACATCTTCCCTGTTAATGTTAATTGATCTTTGTTCTAAATTCTCATCCTGCTATACTATTGATTAAAGCTAAACTATAAACAGATTAGAGTTAATCAGTGTTTGAAATGCATACTTATAGTCACAGCATCAGAGTCATACAACATGGAAACAGGTTCTTTGGCCCAACTCATTCATGCCGACAAAAGAATCCCCACCTAAGCAAATCCCATTTTCATGCCTTTGCCTCATATTCTTCTTAACATTTCCTAGCCATGTACAGTACCTGTCCAAGTATCTGTAAATGTTGTTATAGTACCTGCCTGAATTACATCCTCCGTCCCATGTAGTCACATTTAGAAATCACATTGCGTGAAAGAGGTTCCTATACTTGCCATAAAGTAGCCTGCTGAAACTAACTGTTTAGCAATGCTAAAAGTATCCATTTTTAAAATGAATATATTGCACAACATTGTGAAGCGTTGATAACCCATAATAATACGGCAACCCCCATGTTTCTTATTTCTAATAAACATGTTTGAGACAAAATCCTGTTGTTCAGGTTTGGTTTATTCCATTATCCTTTTAGTAAGCATGTATATCTGACCAGTTTATGTTGTACTGGAGGGTTTTGTTTATGTAGCAACTCTATCAGATATCCCTTAAAACTGCTAAGGATATATCTGTCCATAGATATATTACACCATGCTTCCACATGAAGTTGCAATGTCCCTCCAACTTCCGTGCTCCCTATTAATGCTGGAGCCCCAGATTCACCTACCTCCATGGTTATCGGTGGTAACCAAGTTATTTCATTTGTGGTTGTGGAGGGCCTAAAGGTTTAGGTTAGGGTAGATGCTGACGTAGAGGCTTTTGCATCTTCCACAGTGGTCGTCCCGGGCCAAACCCTAAACAGGACGCTGCTGCTGGGTACCTGTGCCCAATTCTTTGTAGTATAATTACAAAAACCTACCTCTCTTAGGATGCACATAAGGTTAATGTCTTCCCCAGATATCCTTTGGATGCTCTAATCAGCCCCAAAGTCGAGCCTCCTCATCCAATTTTTTAACCTGTTTGGACAGGTTTCCCCCAAATAACGGGGTCTATAGCCCTTTGCTTACATAGTATAGCGAACTTAGGGTCTAGAGCTGGCTGAATGGCCCTCTTTCTAATATATTTAGTTCAAACTGCACATTGCAAAAATAGTGCAATAGCATCCTTGTGGTCACTAATTATGTCCACCTTATCTAACATGCGGGCCAACGCTGTTATGCCCGCCATGAGACCTTTCAGAGTATTTTGGATTTTAATATCCCGACTCCTAACGGCCTTGCCAACATGTCTGCCAGTGCACCTGTAACACTGGCTACATTAAGAACACCACAATATCCCCGGGGTATAAATGCCTTGCCAACACTTCAGCAAAAGTATTAGCTTGAAGTTGATGGGTGGACATATATTCAATACTCACAGCCATCCTTCTCGAGATCATTCTCAGTGTGTTCCTGCTGGCAGTACTGGCTCATCATGTTCAGCAGGTTGTTTTATCCCACCCTTCAATAGGGGAAGGTGGCTCCATCACCTGCTCAGATTTTACCCCGTCAGACCTTCCATACCCTCCTCAGAGGCGTCTGATATTTCATGCAGCCCTTATGGGAAACTGCTGTGGGACTTATATTTTTTGCCCACTGTGGCTATCCTCCAATCCCGGAGCCTGCCACTGTGGAGAAATTTACTCCAGCCACCGCTCCAGCCGACTTACATGCTCTCGGGCACTAGTCGTCGCGGGTGCTTTAATATATCGGACCGCTCCTGCCGACCTTGGTGTTCTCGGGCACTAGTCGCACGCGGTATTTCCCGCAGCCGGTCCCCATGCCTACGGGCACTGGTCGCTCCCCATGGTCCCGGTACTCACGGGCACCTCTACCCATTTAGGGTGAAGTTTGGCACTCGCTCCCTTATGGGAGACGCTGGTGCGGACATTCATTGCTGCCTGCTGCTGGTCATTAAACAGCAGTGATTCTGTGTGGCAGCACTTCAGTTCTATACTGACATCAGTAGCTGGCTGCCTGCTGTTCAGAACACAGCAGTAACGTCTGTGGCTCTGCCCTGACGTCCTTAGCTGGCTGCCTGCTGTTCAGCAACACAGCAGCAACGTCTGTGGCTCTGCCCTGACGTCCTTAGCTGGCTGCCTGCTGCTCTTCAGAATACGGCAGCAACGTCTGTAAAGAAACAAAGGTAAGGGAAATTTGTTCTTACCTGTACTGGTTCTCAGCCTGCCGTTTGGGAGGAACGTCCTTCCTCCCGCAGCCCCACGGACCCCGTAGCGTAGGTCCTTGGGCTGCTGTCCCAGATGTCGGCTGACGGCTACGGAGTAGTCCTGCTCTCTTCCGGGTCCTGCAGCCGCTTCAATCGGCTCCGGAGCCGCTAGCGACTGCATCCAACATAGACTCGCCTGAGTCTGGAAACCCCCGGGACGTGTTGCTTCGCTTCCCGCCCGGCAGCAGTCAATCTTGCCGGTGCAGGGAGCGACGTCGGGCACAGCTGTTTCCTCTCCGGAGGATTCGCGTGCCGTCGGCTGCTGCTGGCTGCCCGCTGTTTCCGCGGTTCTCCCCTCCAGCTTCCCGCAGCTTCTTGCATTTCCTACCTGCAAGGTAAGTGGGAAAAATTTTGCAGTCTCTTACCTGCTTCTTTCCACTTACCTCTAGGGAGACGTCGTCTCCCACGTCCGACTCGTTCAATGCGTGTATGCGATATGACATGCATGCGTCGTAGCGGGCTTCTTTCACGTAGTCACTCACGTGACTCCGAAGTAAAATCCCTGCATGTGTGCTAACTGATGAAACTTCTCATTGGGGAATCATCCAACTGTGACATGATGCTATTGCTGTCTTTGAGTAACAATACAAGTTGACCAAGACCATTGAGAAGATCAAAATATGATTGAAATCAATACCTAACACAGACCTCCAGAACCATCAATACAACAAGAATATAAATGCAGTTTTTTTTCTATCTCCATGAGGGGATTTATTCAATTGCAGATAATTTAGAAATTAAATCCTTAAATTAGCAATTAGCTGATAAAGAAAACAGTGAGACAAAAGCATATTAAGGAAGATATTTCAAAGTCCAGAATTAGACAAAGGGAATTGTGAGGAAAAGTGCATGGGGACTGTAAGTTTTCTAAACTATGAACAGCAGCTCAAGGTGGGGGGTTTTGCAGAGAACATATTCTCATCCTGAATTTCCTTTGGGCTGATGTGATTTGAATCGAGGGGTGAATTTAATCAAACATATAAAGTCCTAAAGGGGGCTTGATGTGGTAGATGTTGAAATCTTTTCTGGTGGGAGATTCACAAACAAAGGACATTGTCTCATGAGTTAATTTAGCTCCAAGGGCTAAACGAATCAAGGGATATGGGGGAAAAAGCAGGAACGGAGTATTGATTTTGGATGATCAGCCAGGACCATATTAAATGGCATTGCTGGCTCGAAGGGCCGAAGGGCCGAATGGCCTACTCCTGCACCTATTTTCTATGTTTCTATGTCTCAAAATAAATGGCTATTCATTTAAAATTCCTTGTGCAGGAGGGAATTGGAGGCCAGATCATTAAATATATTTAAAATATATATTTGGAAGGCCAATGAATAGAAGGTTCTGGGGAACTGAAAGAGATGAGAAGTTGAAGCCAACATAGATTAGTCAATGATCATATTGAATAGAAGGATTAGCTTTAGGGGCCTGGTGTCTACTCCCGCTGCTATTTTCTTGTGATCTTGCATTTGTGTAAATTGTTGGCTAATGGTGCAGGTTAAATTCTTCTGTATATTGAACACAATTTTATTCACTGTTTGTCAATTGCCTTTGTCAATTATTGGCATCCCACAAAAATAAGACGATCATGTCTTTTAGGAAATCCCGAAAGGTAGTTTTTGTTGGAAGGATTGACTGTGAATGATATGGGCTATAATTTGCTGCCTGTTGCCAGTGGGATTTTCCTTAAGATATTTGGGATTCTGTTTTTATTTGTTTGGTGAAAAACTGAATGTGTGGACTGATAATTCTACATTCTTTCCATTACAATCAATCAACTTAGTTACAGAAGTCAAATGCTTAGTGTACAGTAAGTGAGCAAGGACATGTTTTACTGTTCTCTTTTGTACCTTTCTTGATACACGTTTATGAAAGTTTAAATACAACACAGCCCAGAGTATTTAAATTTTATAACTCGGGCCCTTGACTCCTGACACCATCCTCATAAATCTGTTCTGCACTCTTTTGAGTTAAGGGCGTCTTTTCTATGGTAGGGTGAACTAAACTGAACACAATATTCCTAGTACAGTCTCACCAATGTCTTGTCTTGTAACGTAATGTCCCAATTTCTATACTCAATTCCCTGAAAGCCAGCATGGTAAAAGCCTTCTTCACCACCTACCTGCTATCTTCACTACCTTCTTCACTACGTACGATGCCACTTAAAGGGAACTATGTACTTATTATTTTGGATCCCTCTGCCCTACAATTTCACATGCCCTTCATGTAAAATAATGACAGGACCTAAAAGAAAGTCACTTTTTCATTGGGTCCAAGGGGTTGAAATCCCTTTGTGTAATCCCTTGAGAATGATTTCCTTTTTGGTTCTGTCATTAGAAATGCTTCTGGCTTTTGTTTGTGTTTGGCCGGCAGGATTTAGCCACAGTGGGTCTCAGGCCTACAGCAACTGACTGTTTTCCTTCCTGTGCATACAAGTGCAAAGGTTACAGAGTACTAAACATTATTCCCTTGTACTGTACTGTAAATGTACTGTAATAAACTGTAAACTCATTGTACACTGTATGACTCAATTGTAATCATGTATTATCTTTCTGCTGACGATAGCATGCAAAAAAAGCTTTTCACTGTACCTCAGTAAATGTGACAATAAACTAAACTGAACTGAACTGAAAGGTGGACTAGGAGAGATGGGCCGAATGACTAACGTCCTGGCTGAATGACCTAAACCTACTTCAGGTGGAGCACTCTTGCTATTCCTACTGCAAAAGTGCAGAAGAGGTTTATTTCAACAGATCTTTGTTAACCTTGAGCACTGTCAGTAGTACTTTGGTTAATTATGGTTCATTACGGACTTGTTGAAGATTGAGTTTCAATTTGCTCATAATCAATTCATGGTCACTGCCAACTGCAGCCTCATTATGATTTCTTGTGCTGCAACATTTTCAATGTCATGATCAATTTCATACTACTCAGATTATGGATGTTGCTACTGCCATGGTGCCAAATTTTTATTTCCTGTCACCATTTATAGTTAATTTCTGACAATGTGTTTCTCAATGTTAACAAGTGGCTTAATGATTGTGGATCAATCATTCCTTCCATGTTCTAATGCTAAAGCAGCCTGATGCATCTCTTTCTCCGGCAGTCCTGTGTTCATATTAACCGAGCAATTTCCTGAATTTGTCATCCTGGCCTGCAGCTTTTGTCTACCAGGAACACACCTTGTGAAGTCAGAGGTCTCTCTTCAGATCTGTTCTTCTCTGTAATCATATCAATACAAGGACAGTCTGCTTTACCTTTGTGAACCCAGATTGCAGAACTGTAATGAACCAGCTGCTACGGTCAGGCAAACGCTTCCATTGCCATGCGGTTTTCAGATCATACCAACATATTTTGCTCAACTTGCCATCTCTAGTTAGCCTCCACGGCATTGAATATAAATTCCATTGACCATGAAAGCTGGGGCTTCCACCATGAAGAAGAGTAAGGGCTTTAGGACCATGGAATACAAGTAGCTGCAGTCGCCCATCAAACTCACACAACATGCTGACTTGGAAGTTTAACACTGCTTTTCCACTGTCCCCAAGCCTAAACCCTGGTGCGTCCTGCTCAACTGCATCACCAGAATGAATGAATAAATAATGAATTGATTGATTGATTGATTGATTAATTAATGAACAAGCCAATGAATGAATGAATGAATGGTACTTTATTATCACGACTGACATGTCAAAGTGAAATTCTTTGTTTTGCATACAATACAGATTATGCAAAGAGCCCCACGTATAGAGCGTTGACAAAATTACATAGTTTTCATTATAATCCCCAATGGTCCCTCTTTGTTCTCAGCGTTGTGTTCACGACCGACCTCCAGCACCCACCGCCGGCCCATCCGTCGCTGGCAATGCCCAAAACTAATTTCTTGGTGAGAGGTAGTTGACTGGGTGGATTGCAAATAGAGTGGGATATTTATAGGGTGAGAGGAAGAAAAGAGATTGATTCCAACTTCTGTGGAGTTATAGCATCACTTCAGCTTCTCTTGATATCACTAAAGTTTCCACTGTCACTGTTATGTTATCTCATACTTAAGCTGGAAGTCAGAGTAGATAGGAATGGGGTTTAAGGAAGGGAAGAAACGCTATAGGTATTTTTATCTTCGAGAAGGACTCTGGATGGGTGGACATTTTGACAGAGTAGCTAATGAATTGCTAAACTACTTGTGAGCGGAAGTATACACCGTGGAACAAGCAGTAACTGACACAAAGCAGGGTTGCATTCTGTGCAATTTCTCTGGGGATCAAATTGAGTGGATATAGACAAATAATTTATTTTGGTGTTGGAGTTCAGGAATAGGGAGGTTATCAAGACCAACACAAAGGTAACAACATTTGGACCTTTCTTCTGCAATTGGCATTTGGCGCTGGATCAATGTTCCATGAGATTAATTAGATTTTGTTAACCAAAGATGTAAGGAATGAGGAGGGTGACAGGTGCTCTACGTGGAGTTAGGTTAAGAATCAGCCACAATGCATTTTAGAATGACAAGAGAACACAAAGTGGTGTAGTAACTCAGCAGGTCAGGCAGCATCTCCGGAGAACATGGTTTAGGTGATGTTTCGGGTCGAAACTCTTCTTTAGACTGAGTACGGGGGGGGGGGGGGGGGGGGAAGGGAAGAAAACTGGAAAAGATGAATGTCATGAGTGTGTCATCTATAAAATACATTGTAGTTACTCACTGAGGCAGTGCAGCAAGCACTTCCCAAAGTTTATTTAGTTTAGTTTAGTTTATTGTCACGTGTACTGAGATACAGTGAAAACCTTTGGGTGTGTGTGAACCAGTCAGCAGAAAGACTACACAGTGATTGCAATTGAGCCACCAAACAGTGTACAGATATATGAGAAAGGGAATAACGTTTAGTGAAAGATAAAGCCCAGTAAAGTCTGATTAAAGATAGTCCAAGGGTCTCCAATATGGTACATAGTAGCTCAGGACCACTCTCTAGTTGATGGGATGGTTCAGTTGCCTGATAACAGATGGGAAGAAACGTTCCCTGAACATGAAAGCTGGGGCCTCCACCATGAAGAGACGTGAGGGCTTTAGGATCATGGAATACAAGTAGCTGCAGTACCCCATCCAACTCACACAACACGCTGACTTGGAAGTGTATCACCGCTTCTCCACTATCCCCATGCCTAAATACTGGTGCTCCCGACTCCTGCATTGCCAGGACTACATTCAGCAGAAAGATCCCGACGGTTCAAGAGAGTAGCTACCACCACCTTTGCAAAGACGATTAGGAATGACTCCAACTTTTTGTGTCCACCTTCGGTGTAAACCAGCATCCGCAGTTCCCTCCTACACATAGGACATGGTTGCTCAGTTCTGCACTTTAGAGTTCAAGAATAGCTCCACAGACAAAGTGGGGAACTTGCAATTTTTGGTGAATGTGACTTTGCACTCACACCTGGGAAGGTTAATTGGCAGCAGTTTCCTAAGTCAGCAAAATTCTGAAATCAGCTCACAGCTGACTTTTCATCAAAACTCTCATCCATTAAGTAAAATTGCTATATGGTGACTGTCCCCAGACTTGGAATTAAGGATTAAGTTATAGTTTCAATATCTTTGATGTGAAATATAGACACATACACACACGTTCAAACTATTCTAAAACCATGAAACTAATCTCTGTTTATAAATGAACACATATACCAATGTGCACAAGGCAATGATGTGAAAAAGTGGAAAATTGTTAAATAATGTTGCTGCTTTCAGTAACTTCAATTAACTTCATTGTTCAATGTTAAGTACTTCATCAGTTTCGCCAGCTGCATTCAGCTCTTGCAAACCCATTATCTCAAACATACTGCAAATGCAGTTACAATGTATCTACCCATCAATAGGCCTAATTAGTGTAATCTATCAGTCAAGCACATTTCTGTTCTTGGGACTCTACAAAAAAAAACAAGAGTATTTTTTACTTTTTCACAGTTTACAGTGAGAAATATACTTACCATTCTCCTTAAACTCAGGAGATGTTAAATAGTCATATCGTACACGAGGTGGATCTTGAGATATCATCGTAACACATGACCAAGAGAAAATAGCGTTCTTCATTGAGTTATGACAGTATTTCTTCAGGGTGCCATGAAAATAATATTGAACCATTACCTGCACCATTTCAAAATAGTCTTTTTTATGTCTTTCAGATTGATTGGACAGTAAATTTTCTTCAATGACTATGAGGTTCTTAAAAGAGAGATTGGGTGTTCAGAATTCAGATTTTAATGCGTGGAAACCGATGGAGCTAAACTGTTTCAATCACAGCAGTACTTTAGGGAAGACCTGTAAATTCCACTCAGAAACTGGTGTGAAGAACATTCATAATATTATAGACACGGGTACTTGTTTGAGCTTGGGGTTGAATCAATTTAATAAGGGAAGAATGAACGAACCTTTGTATTTGCCTTCATAACATCATAAGTGATAGGAGTAAAATTAGAATTAGTGCATTCGGCCCAGCAAGCCTACTCCGCCATTCAATCATGGCTGATCTATCACTCAAGATCAAGATTCAAGATCAAGATTCAATTTAATGGTCATTTGGACCCCTTGAGGTCCAAACGAAATGCTGTTTCTGCAGCCGTACATTACAAACAAATAGACCCAAGACACAACATAATTTACATAAACATCCATCACATCGCTGTGATGGAAGGCCAAAAAAACTTATCTCTCCACTGCACTCTTCCGATGTCAGAGTCAAAGTCAAAGCCCCCGGCTGGCGATGGCGATTGTCCCGCGGCCATTAAAGCCACGCCGGGTGATGCGAGGTCGCACACCGGGTCTTGATGTTGGAGCCCCCGGCGTGCGCTCTCAGAGTCCCGCGGCCATTCCAAGCCGCACGGGGCGGTGCTGTAAGGCCCCGCTCCAGGAGCTCTTCGACCCCGCAACTCGGGCGAGAGAAGTCGCCGTTGCGAGAGCCCTGAAAAGCGGTCTCCCTCCATGGACCCACGGGCTCCCGGTGCCGCCGTCCGCCAGACCCGCATTTGCAGCCTCCGACTCTCCGGAGGTCGGGCCGCAGCAGCAGCAGCGCTCCACCACCGCCCCCCCCGCTCCGGACTCGGCCAGCACCGCGACGGTGAGGTGAGTCGTCGGCACCAGAGTCCCCGGTCTTCTCCTGTTGGAGGCCGCTCCTCGTTGCAGCCCCAACGACAACGGAGACCCGACAAGAAAAGGTTGGGTCTCCCGTGCAGGGAGAGATTTAAAAGTTTCCCCCTCCCTCCCACCCCCACCCCCACCCCCACCCCCCCCCCCCCCCACACACACCCCAACAAAAATTAACAAAAACTACATAGAAAACATAGACAAAAAAATAATAAAAACGCGGACGGGCTGCAGAGGTCGCTGCTGACGAGAGTCGCGCCGCCTACCCCATTCTCTACCCTACCCTCCTAACCCCATTCTCCTGCCTTCTCCCCATAAACCCTAATCTGCCTTTACTATGTTCTAGCTGGGTTTACTTGATCTCACTTTTGGGCAATTATGGAAAGCAACAGTCTAAGAACAGTACAAAGCAATACAAGCAATATCTATATAATTAAAAGTCTCATCTTGACCACTTCCTGCCTGCACTGTATATTGATTTTAGAAAAAAAACGCTACCATATATCGCTATGATTTTGGGCCATCTTACTCACAGTCCTTCTCTGCTGAGTAGGTCCTGAGGATTTTTCCCATCGATAAAAAAAAAAAAGTTATGAGAGTTTAAAAAGCCTTGCGATCCTCTCACCTGTCAATCACTGCGATGAAGGTAACACCCCTTCTGGGGGGGGGGGGGGGGGGGGGGGGGGGGGGACAGGACTATAAACCCCGGATGCCTGAACATGACTCAGTCACTCTGCAAGATCGTGAGGGAGAGGCCACGACTCTTATTCTAGACTGTGAATCAACTTAACTGTGAATCTGCAATATACTTGTAATAAATGATTTGTTAGCCCTTAATGAAAATGAAATGAGTTGTTTGGCCTGCACTGTGCTTGAAACTGCAATGGGAATGAAAAGAAAATGCACTGAGCTGTTTGGCCTGCCCTGTGCTTGAAACTACAGTGGCAATGGAAATGAAATGAAAATGCAATGAGCTGTTTGGCTTGGCCTGCCCTGTGCTTGAAACTGCAATGGCAATGGAAATGAAATTAAAATGCAATGAGCTGTTTGGCTTGGCTGGCCCGGTGCTTGAAACTGCAATGACAATGGAAATGAAATGAAAATGCAATGAGCTGTTTGGCTTGGACTTCCCCGTGCTTGGACTGCCCTGTGCTTGAAACTGCAATGGCAATGGAAATGAAATGAAATTACAATGAGCTGTTTGGCTTGGCCTGCCCTGTGCTTGAAACTGCAATGGCAATGAAAATAAAATGAAAATGCAATCGGCTGTTTGGCCTGTCCTGTGCTTGAAACTGCAATTGCAATGGAAATGAAATGAAAATGCAATCAGCTGTTTGGCCTGCCCTGTGCATGAAACTGCCATTGGAATGGAAATGAAATGAAAATGCAATCAGCTCTTTGGCCTGACCTGTGCTTGAAACTGCAATGGCAATGGAAATGAAATGCAAATGCAATTAGATCTTGGGCCTTACCTGTGCTTGAAGCTGCAATGGAAATGAAATGAAAATGCAATCAGCTGTTCGGCCTGCCCTGTGCTTGAAACAGCAATGGCAATGAAAGTGAAATGAGAATGCAATGAGCTATTCTGCCAGCCCTGTGCTTGAAACTGCAATGGCAATGGAAGTGAAATGAAAATGCAATCAGCTGTTCGGCCTGCCCTGTGCTTGAAACTGCAATGGCAATGGAAGTGAAATGAAAATGCAATCAGCTGTTCGGCCTGCCCTCCCATCATTGGCTCCATGTGAGATCCAGGGCAGGATAGACTTTCCTCCTCATTGCAGTGATCTGCAGAAAAAGATGAAAAATGTCTAAAATTGATTCTCCACCCACTCCCCTTCTCTCTCACAGTCTCTCATAATCTCTCACATGTTTTGAGCAGAATTTCTGGTAGTTTCTGAGCTTCCAGCCCACCAGGCCTGAGTGACTGAGCTGCCAGTCCACCAGGCCCGAGTGACTGAGCTGCCAGCCCACCAGGCTTGAGTGACTGAGCTGCCAGCCCACCAGGCTTGAGTGACTGAGCTGCCAGCCCACCAGGCCTGAGTGACTGAGCTGCCAGCCCACCAGGCCAGAGTGAATGAGTTGTCAGCCCACCAGGCCTAAACGACTGAGCTGCCAGCCCAATAATCCCTTTGGCCCACAATGCCCATACTAGAGCTCCAGAGCCCCCCCTCCATCCCCACTGGCCACCAATATTGGAATTGGTATAGGGGTGGAATATTGCGTTGGGGGACCAGCCCTCCCGTGTGAACATGGGACCCAACGGGTCCCACTTAGTCTAGTTCATTATTAAAAGTTGCCAGAAGGAAGGACTGTAGAAAGGATCCACCAAGCTGGCCAATGCTCATCCCTGAGGACTGTAGAACCGGAGAGGAGGATGGAGGCAACTGCCGACGGTGGATGCCAGAGCAAGGGCTGGTATGAGAGTGAACCAGGGTCCTACCTTCCTTGCCCTCAAGGTCATCTGCAGGAGACACCCCAGGTTACAAAGGCTGAAGGTGGCTGGGTGAGGAGAGGAACAATTGTTCACTGGACGATCCGTACGGAGGCGATGGCTGGATGCCCAGCATCAGCCTGGGGCTTGCCTGGATCAGGTGCCACTCTAGAAGACTGAGCACACGGACCGGACTGGACTTCAAAAATGGTGCCAAACCTAGCAACTCCTGCAGGCACACTTTTTAGTTAAGTTTAGAGATACAGCACGGAAACCGGCCCTTCAGCCCACCGAGTCCATGCCGACAAGCAATTCCTGCACATTAACACTCTCCTGCCACCCTTTGGGACAATTTACATTTACACCAAGCCAATTAACCTGCAAACCTGCACGTCTTTGGAGTGTGGGAGGAAACCAGAAATCGCCGAGAAAACCCACGCAGGTCACGCGGAGAACGTAAAAACTCCATACAGACAGCACCCGTGGTCAGGTTTGAACCCAGGTCTCTGGTGCTGCAAGCACTGTAATGCAGCAACTATGCATGGACTATGACTATATAGTTTGTACTAAATGGGGATAGTGTTTAGGTATGGCAATACTTTACTGAACTGTATGCAAATAAATTAATGTCTGTACGTTTGTATATGTGCTAATAAAGATTGATTGATTCTATATGGAAGAAAGATATACAAGCAAGCTCAAATAATATCTGCCTCCTTTGAAAGACAGGGAACTTGGGAGTGAGAGGTGTGTGATGGTTAGTGAATTACCTTATGAAGTGATTCTGGTTACTGCAATACAGTTTTGGTTACCATTGTCAAGCAATAGGAATACGATTCAGCTAAAAATAATTTGTGCTGTTGGAGTACAAAATATTTTGACAATCTCCTATGATTGAACAGTAAGAATATGCTTTATATTGTGCTCGAAGAACTGACATGACGTTATTCTCAGTAGTTTCAGGCCAGAAATTATTCCTGAACCCACTCTGTAAAAGACATTGGTGAAATATCCTGTGTGGTAACCAAGGAAAGTCAACGCATTTGCAAAGACCTGAGGTCAGTTGAAGGTCGGGAAATTTCATGTAAAGATCTAGCTGAAGTCTTTACATCTGTAACACATAAACAGTGAAATGTGAATAGCAATATATCACCCGGTGATAACTTTAGACATCTATACTATAGTGAATGCTGCATGCTGCTGTTTCTGGCATGTTGTTTATGCTATGTTATGAGGGCTGCACCATGCAATATACTGCCCTGGAACTTACAGAACATCACTGACTGGCCAGCTCTCTCACGCATTCTCAACTCTTCTGAATGGCCAGACACCGAAAACTTTGTAAATACTAAAACAATTAAAAAATAAATAATTTAAAAACACTTTAACCTAATTAGAGGCATGAAAATTTCCCTTGAAAACCAGTGCTCTTTCCAATTTTTACTGTTTCCTTTCAACCGAACAGGAACATAAAGATTCTGTACTCTTAAAATTTCCCCTTTAAATGTCCTCCATTTCTCTTCTACATCTTTCCCATAAAACAAAATGTCCTAGTTCACTCCTTTTAAATCATCTCGCATCTCATCAAAGTTAGCCTTTCTCCAATCAAAAATCTCAACTCTAGGTCCAGTTCTGACCTTCTCCATAATTATATTGAAACTAATGGTATTGTGATCACTGGACCCGAAGTGCTCCCCAACGCATACCTCCGCAACCTGTTCTGTCTCATTTCCTAACAGGAGATCCAGCACTGCCCCTCCTCTAGTAGGTACCTCTATGTATTACTGCAAAAAACTATCCTGCACACATTTTACAAACTCCAAACCATCCAGCCCATTTACAGAATGTGTTTCCCAGTCTATGTGTGGAAAGTTGAAATCTCCCATAATCACTACCTTGTGCTTACTACTAATATCTGCTATCTCCTTACATATTTGCTCTTCCAATTCTCGTTCCCCATTTGGCGGTCTATAATACACCCCTATAAGTGTTGCTACACCTTTCCCACTTCTCAGTTCCACCCAAATAGCCTCCCTAGATGAGCCCTCCAATCTATCCTGCCAAAGCACTGCTGTAATATCTTCCCTAACTAGCAATGCAACACCTCCACCTCTTGCCCCTCCAATTCTATCACACCTGAAGCAACGAAATCCTGGAATATTTAGTTTCCAGTCACAGCCCTCCTGCAACCATGTTTCACTGATCGCCACAACATCATACTTCCAGGTGTCTATCCAGACTCTAAGCTCATCCACCTTTCTTACAATGCTCCTAGCATTAAAATATGCACATTTAAGAAACCCCCCGTCTCTTCTTCTCTGTTTATTTCCTTTTTTTTCTTTCTCCTCTTGTGTCCGAGTGCTTCCCTTTTCTGCTTCCTGCCTCCCATTCTGTCTACTAGCTTTCTCTATTTGAGTCCCTCGCCCCAACCATTCTAGTTTAAAGTCTCCCCAGTTTCTTTCCAAAGTTTTCACTGAATGAAGATCGTATTTAAAATAATTAAAAGCTGCAGAAGTTGGCAGAACAGAAGCAATCTGGTGTACTTCCTGTATTGCTTGTGTTAGAAGATAAACACTTGATCATTCAGCTGCACAATCAACTACCATTCTGTTCAGCCATCTGCAAACAGCTGGGAAGATATTGTTCCTGTAGTGGTACTCACTTTCAACTTTTTGTATCGACAAGAGAGACGAGAAGAGAGAATGACCAGGGAGTGAGCGGTCCTTGATTTTGTGAGGTGTTTTCCTGAAGGAGTGTGAAATGTTGTTGGAGTTGATGGCAGTGGGAGGGCAAGGCTGATTTGTGCATGAACTGGGCTACATCTACAACTCTGCAATTTCTTGTGGTGTTCAGCTGAGCTGTTGCCCACCAAATTGCAATGCACTCCAATATTTTGCTTTGTCCTGATGGACAACCTTCCATTAATTTCTTGTGAAATGAATTCACCAAGTTCTTCTGAGCTGTTCCCATATTTTAGCTTTTCCACATATTAAAATAATAAGCAATGGATATCAGGTTCCTAAACAGTAGAGTGCAACACACAAGGAAGTAAAACAAACCTCAAGGAAAGTAAGAATAAAGTAAAAATAAAGTGTAAGAGGAAGAGTGGCAGAAACAGGGGGTGACAGACTGATAAACATTCTACAGTAAGAAGTAATACAGCTGCATTTTTCAGCCAATGTATTTGTTTTGTGTGAGAATAACATAGAAAGATATGGTAGGTTGCCATATATTGTTGACACGAAAGGACACAAAGTGCTGGAGTAGCTCAGTGAGTCTGGCAACAACTCTGCAGAACATGGATGGGTGACGTTTCAGATCAGGACACTTATTCAGAACCAAAACGGCAACTGTCCATGTACTCCAGAGATGCTGTCTGACCCTATGTGTCCTTCATGTCCTTTTGTACGAACCAGAATCAACAGTTCTTTGTTTTGACTCTATAAATTGTGGACAATTGCTCACATGAATGTCACCAGGTTCATTGTTTAAAAAGGGTTCTAAGAGTAAACCTAGCAATTATAGACCTGTTAGTTTGACTTCAGTGGTGGGCAAATTAATGGAAAAGATACTTAGAGATAATATATATAAGCATCTGGATAAACAGGGTCTGATTAGGAACAGTCAACATGGATTTGTGCCTGGAAGGTCATGTTTGACTAATCTTCTTGAATTTTTTGAAGAGGTTACTAGGGAAATTGACGAGGGTAAAGCAGTGGATGTTGTCTATATGGACTTTAGTAAGGCCTTTGACAAGGTTCCTCGTGGAAGGTTGGTTAAGAAGGTTAAACTGTTGGGTATAAATGCAGGAATAGCAAGATGGATTCAACAGTGGCTGAATGGGAGAAGCCAGAGGGTAATGGTGGATGGCTGTTTGTCGGGTTGGAGGCAGGTGACTAGTGGGGTGCCTCAGGGATCTGTGTTGGATCCTTTGTTGTTTGTCATGTACATCAATGATCTGGATGAAGGTGTGGTAAATTGGATTAGTAAGTATGCAGATGATACCAAGATAGGGGGTGTTGTGGATAATGAAGAGGATTTCTAAAGTCTACAGAGTGATTTAGGCCATTTGGAAAAATGGGCTGAAAGATGGCAGATGGAGTTTAATGCTGATAAATGTGAGGTGCTACACCTTGGCAGGACAAATCAAAATAGGACGTACATGGTAAATGGTAGGAATTGAAGAATACAGTTGAACAGAGGGATTTGGGAATAACTGTGCATAGTTCCTTGAAGGTGGAATCTCATATAGATAGGGTGGTAAAGAAAGCTTTTGGTATGCTAGCCTTTATAAATCAGAGCATTGAGTATAGAAGCTGGGATGTACAGTTAAAATTGTACAAGGCATTGGTGAGACCAAATCTGGAGTATGGTGTACAATTTTGGTCGCCCAATTATAGGAAGAATGTCAACAAAATAGAGAGAGTACAGAGGAGATTTACTAGAATGTTGCCTGGGTTTCAACAACTAAGTTACAGAGAAAGGTTGAATAAGTTAGGTCTTTATTCTCTGGAGTGCAGAAGGTTAAGGGGGGACTTGATAGAGGTCTTTAAAATGATGAGAGGGATAGGCCGAGTTGATGTGGACAAGCTTTTCCCTTTGAGAATAGGGAAGATTCAAACAAGAGGACATGACTTCAGAATTAAGGGACAGAAGTTTAGGGGTAACATGAGGGGGAACTTCTTTACTCAGAGAGTGGTAGCGGTGTGGAATGAGCTTCGAGTGGAAGTGGTGGTGGCAGGTTCGTTGGTATCATTTAAAAATAAATTGGATAGCCATATGGATGAGAAGAGAATGGAGGGTTATGGTATGAGTGCAGGCAGGTGGGACTAAGGGAAAAAAGTTGTTCGGCACGGACTTGTAGGGCCGAGATGGCCTGTTTTCCGTGCTGTAATTGTTATATGGTTATATGGTTAAAACACATACCGCAAATAAATGCATTGCAGAAACAGTAAAATGGACATGTATGCATATGCTTATTAAGAAAGATGGAATAACAATACTAACATGCATTATCAAATAATTTAGGGAGATATTTAAAAAATAAAAGCAACTTTAAAGAGCTTTCATTAAAAATATTCAATTTCTCTACGAAAAGCACTCAATGTTTGCCCTGGACTACCACTAAAACAAAGAAATAGATCCTGAAAGTGACAAGATCAAAATATTTGTCAGTAATAATAGTTACATAGGAATTTGATTTAAATTGTTGGTGTGCCAATGGCATGTCACATTGTTGCTAAGGCAGATCACAAGCCCAGCAAAATGGTGGGGGGAGAACAAAGGAGGAGCCGGTGTATTTTGTAACTTTATCAGCGCCGTACGTGGCCGCTATTTGCATACCTTGTGTATTCAAGCAAAGAAATTCAATGTGCATTGTCGCACTTGACAACAAAGTATTCCATTCAATTCCATTCCAAGTTCTCCTCTCTCTGGCGAGAGGGTATACCCATACACAATAGTTCCACGTTATCCCACTTTCGCATCCACTCCTTACATACTAGGGACAATTTTTACAGATAACAATTAACCTAGAAAACCACTATCTTTGGGATGTCAGAGGAAACCGGAGAGAAACGCATCAAGTCATAGGGAGAACATAGCAGAAGTGTCCATGTCGCTGGGCTGGAAACTGGAAGTATCCTGAGCTAATTCTGCTACCACCATCTATTGCAACAAGTGATGGCTCCTACTCACAAAAGAGATTGTCGCCGGAAGCTTGCGTCCTTTTCAGGATGGACGATGACAGCAATGTCAACATTCGAAACATGGAAGATGGACACTAAAGAAGAAAACAGGGAGAACGTGCAAGCTCCACAAAGACAGCACCCGAGTTCAGAATCTCTGGCTCTGTGAGGCAGCAATCCTCTCACCTTGTCATTTTCATCGTGTAATTTTAGATTTTCTGTGCATTTTCAACTAAGAAAATTGTAAATCTATAGGACCCTTAGGTAATCAGTGTGTTGTTGTTTTTTCATTCTTTGAGAAAATGTCTGCTTCAAAGCCTATGGGAGGGAATGGGAATATGATCTTGATATTTGATGATCAGCTGTAGTGATGGCGCAGGATTGAAGTCATATAGTTTACTCCTGCTCCTCATATCAGTTTCCATCTTCAATTTAAAGTGACTGAATTCTGAATTCTGCAGCCTCTAAATTTGAAAGTGGATGAAAACTCAGTTTGCAGCAACTAAACCCCCCCCCCCCTCACCTTCGCTCAGAACAATATTTTGCGGTATTGTCTCTTTTCATTATTTCTTTGAGATTAGAATGATTAAATAGGTCCAATAACGTGAGGGAAAATATTAGCTTAAATACTTAGTACAGTAAGTTCTCAATCGTCAGCTCTGGCATCCAGACTATGATTCACCCAACAGTTTCCTTTGGATCAGATTCTAGTGTGAGAGCCGGAGTCTGGGAATACGGAAGGATTCCTTTCCTCAGTTTGTCATCCTTGTCATGTTGGAGTCTGGTTAGACATCGCTTTTGTCAGAATAACATTTGATTAATCTTTTATCTCAAAGGCACAGTGAGATCTTAAACACTAGAGGCTTTCGTGCAGGCTTATGAGCTAGGAGAATAATTCATGGAGCACCTATTTCATGATTGCATGAATAAACCATTGGCATGAAAATTTGTCTTCAAGTGCAAAAGTACTACAGTTTAAAATGATATCTGCAGTCTGCATGTAGTTTGAAGAAAACTGCGGGCAGCACAGAGGCACACAGGGTGGCACAATGGCGCAGCGGTAGAGTTGCTGACCTACAATGCCAAAGACCCGGGTTCAAACCTGACTACGGATCCCATCTGTACGGAGTTTGCACATTCTCCCTGTGACCACGTGGGTTTTCTCCGGGTGCTCCGGTTTCCTCCCACTTTCCAAAGTCTTGCAGGTTTGCAGGTTAATTGGCTTCTGTAATTTGTCCCTTGTGTGTAGAATTGTGTCGCTGGTCAGCGTTGACTCTGGGCTGAAGCGCCTGCTTCCACGCTTTATCTCTTATCTCTAAAACTATTGGAAGAATTTCAGGGAGCTAATGCCAGTCAATCTTGGCCATTATCACTTCATACCCTGCAAAGTTACCTTTCTTTAATCTCAGAACCATTGGTTCCTGAATTAAGCAATGTCACTCTCCATCCTAATGAAGTCTCAAAATATTATCCAGTCACTCTTGCCCAAGGGTGCACGTACAACAGATTGCTAACTAACCCATTCCTCATTTACTCCATACCCACTATAAAATATCCTGCTCTCATCGTTGTCCTCTACATGTTGATTTAGTAACTACCGCCCCGGATTGCAAGAAAATCTAACTTCCATACTAAAACACCCCCAGCGTTTTCTGCCCCTTAGTGTTTTGCATTGATTCCACATCCTCCTGTAAGGGCATTGCTCAGAAGCAAAAAGGTCCAATCGCATGAGGTGCCTGGAAAAAGCGTATTGGCTTAAAATGCACTGTACAGTAAGATTCTCAATCGGCAGCTTGGCATCCAGGGAAGAAATGAGGTTAAAAACATTGACCTTCTCCTGAATATAGGCTTGTCACCCTTGAGTCTGATTAAAACAATAAAAGATTTGGAAGATTATAGCCATTTCAGAAAATTGGAAGAAAATTAAACCACAAAGAAACTCATGACAGAATTTTTAGCTGATTAGGGTCTGGAATTAACAGCATGCAGTGAGAAAAAACCCAGAGAGGGTCTGGAATTAACAGCATGCAGTGAGAAAAACCCAGAGACGCAATTCAGGTGAGTCTTGGACTCATGACATTTTATGTTTCCCCGTGACATTTTCCTATTTTACAATGATGTTGGTACCGTTCATCCCCATTGATAGGAGCTGTGGTTTCACTGCTCAGATTTACGTGTCCTCATCAACTATTTTATAGATACATAGATACATAGAAAATAGGTGCAGGAGTAGGCCATTCGGCCCTTCAAGCCTGCACCGCCATTCAATATGATCATGGCTGATCATCCAACTCAGTACCCCGTACCTGCCTTCTCTCCGTACCCCCTGATCCCTTTAGCCACAAGGGCCACATCTAACTCCCTCTTAAATATAGCCAATGAACTGGCCTCAACTACCCTCTGTGGCAGAGAGTTCCAGAGATTCACCACTCTCTGTGTGAAAAATGTATTTCTCATCTCGGTCTTAAAGGATTTCCCCCTTATCCTTAAGGTGTGACCCCTTGTCCTGAACTTCCCCAACATCGGGAACAATCTTCCTGCATTTTCTTTCACATGGGAATTTAAAGCAGATCTTTTTTTGGAGGGGAGTGTTTAAACATAGTTATTATATGCATATGCATGCACAAATTCATCCGTAACATATCTCATATTTTCAAGTGAAATAGGAGGCCATTCAACCCATCGAGTCCATGCCACCTCCCATTCT
The DNA here is from genome assembly GCF_028641065.1 of Leucoraja erinaceus. Taxonomy (NCBI): domain Eukaryota; kingdom Metazoa; phylum Chordata; class Chondrichthyes; order Rajiformes; family Rajidae; genus Leucoraja; species Leucoraja erinaceus. Next base: position 59,559,263 of record NC_073384.1, on the reverse strand, counting down.
CAGACTCATGTTTCCTATAACCTCATCTTACATTGTTATCAACTTCCCCCTCCAATCCCAGTCCCTGAGATTCTAGCATACACCTACTGTATATACTGGGCACAACTTAGAGTGATCACTAATTCAAACATCAGTTTTTTGGGATGTGGGAGGACACCAGAGGACTTGGAGGAATTCTATGTGGTCACAGGGAAGATGTAAAAACTCCACACAGATGATTCTGGTGGTCAAGATTGAACTCAAACCTCTGGAGCTATGAGGCAGCAGATCTACTAGCTGCCCTATATTCTTAATCATTAATAGCATTGAGGTGGCAGGCTCTGACTTGCTTCCTCCAAAACAAGTTTCTGCTTTTTGGATATTTACATCTCACATTATCCTTGGCAAATGGGTTTCAATGTCTAGTTGTTACAGATTTGTCAGACTGGAGGTCTGTGACTAGTGGTGTGCCTTAGCGACCAATGTTGGGCCCATTGATGTTTGTCATCTATATCAACGATTTGGATGAAAATGTACTGCACGATAAGTAAGATTGCACATAACGCTATAATAGGTGCTATCCTGGAAAGTGAAGATGGTTATCAGGAATTACAGCAGGATCTTGATCAGCTGGGAAATGGGCTGAGGAATAACTAATGGATATAATTCAGTTAAGTGTGAGGTATTGCAATTTGGGAAATAAATCTAATGCAGGACCTTCACAATGAATGGGGAGTGTTAGAGCAGAGAGATCTAGGAACACACCAACATGGTTCCCTGAAAGTGAAATCACAGGAAGATAGGGTGGTGAAACATGCTTTTTGGCACACTGGTTTTCATCAGTCAGGAAATTGAGTGTAGTAGTTGAACTGTTACATGTGTAGGAAAGAACTGCAGATGCTGGTTTAAATAGAAGGTAGACACAAAATGCTGCAGTAACTCAGCGTGACAGGCAGCATCTCTGGAGAGAAGGAATGGTTGACATTTTGGGTCGAGATGCCTGAAGAAGGGTCTCGACCCGAAACGTCACCCATTCCTTCTCTCCAGAGATGTTGCCTGTCCCGCTGAGTTACTCCAGCTTTTTGTGTCTATCTTTGAAATGTTACATTACAGTTGTACAAGACATTGGTTGCACTTGGAGTACCATGCTCCGTTTTGGTCACTCTGCTATCGGAAAGGGCTACACTGGACAAAAAATGTAGAAAAGGTCTATGCGGATGTTGCCAGCACAACGGCCAGAGGCGTAGGGAGAGGTTGGACAGACTAAACTTTTATTCCTTGGAGTGCAACAGATTGAAGGATGACTTTGGTGAGGTGTGTGAAATTATAAGGGGTATAATTAGGATGAAAGCACATAGTCTTTTTCCCAGGGAAAGGGAATCAAGAACTAGAGGACATAGGTTTAACATGACAGTGGAAAGATTTAATAGGAGTCTGAATGTCAACATCTTCAAATCTGAAACAAAGTTTGAGGGGCTGAAGGAAATGTGCTACTCTTATTTCATATATTTACAGCATTTAGAGTTTGGGTAAATAAAGCACAACTTCGGGGCAGCATGGTGGCGCAACGATGGAGTTGCTGCCTTACAGTGTTTGCTGCGGCAGAGACCCGGGTTTGATCCTGACTACGGGTGCTGTCTGTACCGAGTTTGGATGTTCTCCCCTACATAAAGACATGAATGGCATCTCCATTTTACCTGGCTTTGTACATTGCTGCATCCTACGCATATGGCCACAGTTTTGAGGGTCATTTGCCTCTGCCAACATGATGAATAATGAACAACGAAGGATGCTGTACATTAAATGTGGCCAGCAAATTCATTTAGGCTTATCACTGGGCATTGAACGGACAAATGGGACTATGGAGTTGGGGAGAACAGTGGCCATGGACGTAATTGGCCAAAAAGCCCATTTCTTCACTGCATGACTCTATGACTCAATGACACGGTAGTGCAGCGGTAGAGTTGCTGCCTTACAGCAAATGCAGCGTCGGAGACACGGGTTCGATCCTGACTACGGGTGCTGTCTGCACAGAGTTTGTAAGCTCTCCCTGTGATCTGCATGGGTTTTCTCCGAGATCTTGGGTTTCCTTCCACATTCCAAAAGACGTATAGATTTGTAGGTAAATTGGCTAGGTATTTTATTTATTTTTTAATTAGAAGTACAGTAAATTACAATAATACACATCAGATTACATTTGTTGTACCACTTCGTTTTTCGAGCTTTAAAAAAGATAGAAATAAAAGAAGTAAGGAAAGTGAGCCGCAGGAAAGTGTTGGGAAAAGAAAGCCCCTTAGGGAAGAAGTTAGAGCAGGAAGTAAAGAAAGGAAATAAGACCCTAGAAAGAAAAGAAAAAAAAGGAAAAACAACTGTGTTTTAAAAAAATATATATTTTATACCCCCCGTTACCAGATCCTGGTGCCATTTATATTTTAAATTACTATTGCACCTTATGCTTGTAATAGTTCCATAAATGCAGACCACGTCTTTTGGAAGTGGTCTGCTTTGCCTGCTAGGAGGAGTCTCATCTCTTCCAAGTGTAGTGTTTCGAACATGTTTGAAATCCACATTTTTATTGTTGGTATTGGAGCATTTTTCCAAAATTTGAGTATACGCTTTTTTCCCATTATTAGCCCGTAATTAAGTAAGTTCTTTTGAAACACGTTTAATTCGGGGTTACCTTCCGATATTCAAAAAATGGTCCATTCTGCTTTTGGTACAAGTTTTATTTTAAATAATTTTGTGAAGATTTCAAATATTTTGTTCCAAAATGTTTGGATTTTTATACAAAAAACAAAAGAGTGCGCTATGGTAGCTTCTTGTGACTGACATTTATCACAAATGGGTGAAATGGGTGAGACATTGGGGAAAAGTTTATTTATTTTAATTTTTGACCAATATAGTCTATGTAATGTTTTATATTGAATTAGAGTATGTCGTACGTTGATCGAGCATTTATGCACATATAGTAAGTATTTATCCCAGCTCCCTTTTGAAATTTTTATAGCTAGTTCTTGTTCCCAGTCTCTTCTAATACCAACGGTTGTAGGTATTTCTATATTTAAAATAATGTTGTATAAGTATGATATTAGATTTGCTGATTCAGCCTTTGACTTCATGGCTTCATCCAATAAGTCTGGGGACATGTTATGATAGTCTTTTGTGTATTTTTTTCAGATAGTCACGGATTTGAAGATATTTAAAATATTGATTATTTTTCAAATTATATTTCAGTTGTAATTGTTGAAATGATAATAATTTTCCTAATTCATACAAGTCTCCGAGCGTTTTAATTCCCATTCTTTCCCATTGTGTAAATGATTTATCTATAATTGAAGGTTTAAACGACGGGTTATTGACTATTGGCATTAAAAGAGATAGATTTCTTAATTTTAGATTCTGTTTTATTTGTTTCCAAGTTCTAATTGTGCTATGTATCATTGGATTTTTATTATAATTTTTGTTATTCAGATTCATTGGTGAGAGGAGAGTCGCTCCTGTATTACACGGTGAGCAGTCCTCTCTCTTCATTACAATCCAGTCCACCTGCTGGGCAGAATTGTCCAGCAGGTGAATCATATTTTTAATATTTACTGCCCAATTATAGTACATAAAATTAGGGAGCGCTAGACCACCCATCTCTTTTGATTTACTAAGGTGTGCTCTTTGTATTCTGTGGGATTTATAATCCCATATAAAATTTGAAATGTCTGAGTCTAGTTTTTTGAAAAACATTTTTGGAAGATATATTGGAATTGATTGAAATAAATATAGGATTTGTGGTAAAAAAAAAGATCATTTTTATAGCATTTATTCGACCTATTAAAGACATCGGGAGTGTTTTCCAGAATTTGATTAGATTATTTAGTTTCTTAAGTAAGGGGCTATAATTGGCGTTAAACAAAGCATGATAGTTTCTAGTGATTTCAATTCCTAAATATTTAAATTTTTCTGTGGCTATTTTAAAGGGGAATTTCAAAAGATGTGTTGAGTCTTTCGGTTTTATCGACATAATTTCACTTTTGTTCCAGTTTATTCTGTATCCTGAGAAAGATCCAAAGTCCTCAATTAGATTTAATATGTTTGGTATACTGATTTGGGGTTTTGTGATATACAGTATACATCGTCTGTATATTTTGTTATTTGAATATTTAGTATTATAACCGTAAATATCTGGGTGTGTTCTAATTTTTTCAGCTAGAGGTTCAATTACCAGAGCGAATAACAGCGGTGATAATGAACATCCTTGTCTATTGCCCCTTGTTAATTGGAATTTCGTAGATAGTATATTATTAGTTAATATTCTAGCCGTGGGTTTGTTATATAATAATTTTATCCATGCGATGAAGCTCTCTCCCATTTGAAATTTTTGCAATACTTTAATCATATAATCCCATTCTACTTGATCAAACGCTTTTTCTGCGTCCAATGAAATGATAGCTAACTCTTGTTCTTGAGATTTGTGTGAGTGCATTATGTTAAGCAGACGTCTCAGGTTATTAAATTAATGTCTCTTAGGTATAAATCCCGTTTGATCCTCATTTATTAATTTACTAACATATTGACTTAGTCTTCTAGCTAGTGTTTTCGCTAATATTTTTGGTCCATATTTAACAAAGCAATAGCTCTATATGAGCCTGGTTCTTCTATATCTTTATCTTTTTTAAGTATTAATGTGATCGTTGATTCTGCTAGTGTTTCAGGTAAGATTTGTTCTTTAAAAGCGTATGTATACATTTTCTGTAGACGTGGTGTAACTATGTCGTAAAAACATTTATAAAATTCATTACTGAATCCGTCTGGTCCTGGTGTTTTTCCATTCTTAAGTGAGTTTATTGTGTCTTCTATTTCCTTAGATGTAATTTGTGCTCCCAGTTCCTCTTGTTCCTTCAGTTCTAGTTTTGGAAGGTTACACTTGTCCAAAAATTCTGAAACTTTATTATTGTCTATTAGCGTTTTTGATGTGTATAAATTCTTGTAAAATTGAGCAAATCTTTTATTGATATCATTAGGTAGTGTTAATAGTTCCCCTCTATCTGATTTAATCTTTAAAGTTGCATGTTCTTTTTCCCGTTTTTTCAGTTGGCGTGCCAAACGTTTATGGGGTTTTCCCCAAATTCGAAATGTTCTTGTTTTGTAATTTGGAATAATCTTATAACCTTCTCTGATAATAATTTATTTAGCTTAAATTTCAGTATTAAAATTTTATTATGTTTATCCATAGTTGGATCTTTAGCATTATCTATATCTAGTTTTCTGATTTGTTCTTCTAATTGTCTTTGTTCATTCTTATTCTTTTTGTTTTGAAAAGCTTGATACGAGATAATGACTCCTCTAATAAATGCTTTGAAGGATTCCCATAATAAAGTGGACGATATATCTGGTGTATCGTTTGTCTCAAAAAAAGGTCCATCTGTTTTTTTAGATATATACTCCCTTGTGGGTCTTTCAAAATTTGCGAGTTAAACCTCCAGAATGATTTGCTCGTAGACATTCCTTCTAATTTTAGAACAAAAGTTAGCGGGGAGTGATCTGAAATCGTATTGATGTGATATTTAGGGTTCATAGTATAAGGGATTAGTTTTGTATCCACTAGGAAGTAGTCTATACGTGAGTATGTTTTGTGTATCATTGAATAAAACGAGTATTCCCTTCCAGTCGGATTCGCGATCCTCCAGACGTCTGCTATATTTGTATTTTTTATATATGTATTTAAGAGTTCACTAGTTTTAGATTTCATATTACCTCTTTGTTTTTGCATCGATTTATCTAAGTACGGATCTAAAACACAGTTGAAGTCTCCTCCAATTATAACATTTTGGTAGTTAAATTCTGCGATTATATTCAGGATTTTATTAAAAAATTGAGGATTATCAAAATTGGGCGCATATATGTTTACCAAGGTGATTGGCATAGCATGGATCTCTCCTGTAACTATAAGATATCTCCCTTCCTTATCTGATATAATGTTCTTTGATTTGAATGGTATTCCTTTGCAAATAATGATTGCGGTGCCTCTGGATTTCGAAGTATATGAGGAGTGAAATGTTTGGCCTATCCAATTCGCCCTCAATCTCATCTGATCTTGATGTTTAAGGTGCGTTTCTTGTAGAAAAGTAATGCCCGTGTTATATGATTTCAACTGAGCTAGTATTTTGCCCCTTTTAATTGGTTCATTAATACCCCTTATATTCCAGCTACACAATGTGATTCCTCCCATTTTCTTTTGTTTATCATCTTGTATTTTCTCTGATTTTAATACCCTTATTTATTACGGTGCATCCATACCTCAGGACTCTGGATATTTGGGGGGCGTTTATATTACTAACTTCCTTGGTAGATCCCTTTTGCGATTTTCCTTGAAAAAAAAAACATAGTAGTGACATATTGTGATTTTTTTTTTAAATGAACAAGTAAAATTACAGTGTCTGAAGTATTTGACACTGTAGTGCGTGTCCCATGCGTCTGTGGGGTTCGACATCTATTCGACTTCCGAAGTTGATGTTGTACAATTAGCTCCGCTCCTTTTATTACTCTAAACCTAGGAGGGCGGTACCAGTTCAAAATCAATTTTACTTCGGAGTCACGTGAGTGACTACGTGAAGAACCCCGCCAGGACGCATGCGTGTCATATCGCTACACGCATTGCAACGAGTCACAGCAGGGGGAACGACATTCCCCTTAGTGGCAAAATTGAAAGCCGGGAACAGCAGGTAAGGAGACTCTGTGTTCCTTCCACTTACCTTACAGGTGGAGACATGGACCAGATCCACGAAGGCTGCGGGAAAGCTGGCGGGGGAGAACCGCAGAGTTGCGGGCAGCCGGCAGCAGCAGCCAACGGCACGCCAATCTCCCATAATGGGAACAGCTGTGCCCGAGTTCGCTCCTGCACCGGCCACGGCCGGGCTGTAGAGCGAAGCAAAAAACCAACAGAGTCGTTGACTCCGATGAGTCCGACTCTGAATAGCCGCGAGCGGCCAGTGCCAGAGCATATTGGGGCCAGTTGGAGCGGCTTTAGGAGCAGCCACAAGCGGCCAGTGCCCGTGCGCATTGGAGCCGGCTGGAGCGGCTGGGAGCGGGGAACAAAGCAGCCGTGATGGCCAGTGCCCGTGAGCATTGGAGCCGGTTGGAGCGGCTGCACAATCAGCAGCAGCCGCGAGTGGCCTATGCCCGAGAGCATAAGAGCCAGTTGGAGCGGCTGCTGGAGGAAATACTCCAAAGTGGCAGGCTCCGGGAGATGGAGGCTAGCCACAGTGGGCAGTTAGTAAGCCCCACAGCAGTACCTCTTGTGGGGCTGCACAGTGTTTCTCCCTCATCAGAGGGGAGTATACGGGGTCAATTCTGGGCTGAACCTGAAGAGGGGTGCAGAACATACCCCTAGTGCACATGGGGTGCAAGAAAACCTATTGGAAGACACTTACCATCAGGGAACTGCAAAGCACTGATGTTCCCAGTGTCAACCAGTGTATTTGAAAACATGGCAGAGCCAGGGACTTGAAACAACAGAAAGTTCTGAAAGTCCTAACAGCGGGAATTACGGGTTTCGCCCGCACAATAAACAAAAAAGACATGACACAAGATCACCAGGATGCACTGGCTTTATTTTGCAACTAACAATACGAGTAAACAGCATTAGAAGAAGTGCCATCCAACCGGCTTTAGACCCTAATTTGCAGGCCTATGCAAACCTGGAACCTCCAAACCACCAATATTACTATTTGGAGGCAACTTATCAAAACAGGTAAAAGAACTTGACAAAGAGGGTAAAACCCTGGGGCTCATTAAAGCAACGTCTAAAAACTACTTCCTGGGGAATGCGCTAACCCTCAACAACGACCCAACTACAGATCCAGACACCGGCACCTCAACGTCCACGGAGGATGCCGAAAAAGTAACAAACCTATCAATAGTAACCATGTAGGTAGGTGGGTCTGGTTCCTTACGAGGTTGGTGGGAGATTACAATTCTATCTGGATGCATGGAATAAATTAACTACCGACACTTATATTTTCAGAAGTATAGGGTTATACCATAGAATTTATACAAAACATAATCCTCCAGTTCAGCATGTACCGAACCGAATGTTCGTGCTTACAGGCAAAGAAAAAATCAAAAGCGCATGCTGAACTACAGTGGCCATATAAAAAAGCAGTAATGGAGGATATCCAACACGAATCACAGGAATTTGTGTCCAAAATCTTTATCATAAACTAGATGGTGGTTGCCACATCATCATAGGTTTGACTAATTTGAATACTTTCGTACTATATATTCATTACTAGATGGGAACCTTTGTTACTGCTAAGCAATTGATTCCTAGGTTACTACATGGCAAGCATCGTATTAAAAGATGCTTACTATACAGTACCCATTAGAGGTGACCACAGATGTTATTTAATACAATGGATCATCTGCGGTTCACCCTTAACACAGTTCACATGTCAGTGACTTTGCCGAAAGAAAAGGTTACAGCCTTAATGGAGGCTTGCAGCAAAACAAAACCATCCATCAGACTGGTAGCAAGAATAATTGGCATTATAGTGGCTGCGTTTCCAGCCACACAAATCGGACCTTTACATTATCAAAAATTACAGATAGAGGGCAAACATTCGTGCATTCAAAAATTATGGGGGTCATTCTGACAGACCAATGAAGCTACCAACAGAGGCCACAATGGAACTAAAATGGTGGAAACATAACATTAGGCATTGTTCCGATCCAAACATTATCAGCTACCCGTCTATGGAACTACATACTGATGCCAGTGCACTTGGATGGGATGCTACCAATTCCATCTCCAGCTGTGGGGGAGATGGATTGCACAGGAGGCATCATTATTACAAATACTGGGCATAAACTACCTGGGAATGTTGAGTGCATTTCATGGCTTTAAGTCATATTGTTCTGGGTTATATCACCAGCATGTTAGACCACAAATTGACAACACCACCGTGGTAGCATATATCAACCATATGGGTGGAAACATATCGACATCATGTGACAATCTGGCCAACACAATTTGGCAATGGTGTATCCAGAGAGATATTTGGATATCAGCTACCTACTTACCAGGTAAACTGAATTTAGTGGCAGACAACAGGTCACGCTAATTCTATGAAAAACACTGAACGGATGTTGGATAAAAAATGTATTGCTGAAATTACAGCATGGTATGGAACACCAGATATCGACCTATTCACATCCATGCTCTCACCAGTTATTGAATTATGTTCATGGGAACCAGAACCTGGGGTAGTGGTACAGATGCATTTTCGCTGCATTGTGGGGATTATTTATTTATGCATTCCCTCCTTCTGCCTCATCAGTCGGGTATTTAGGAATATACAGTAGACTCTGCGTCTGGTATTTTGCTAGTACCCGATTGGCCTACTCAACCATGGGTCCCGGTGATACACGACATGGTTTTAGAACCATGCATCACCATCCATCATAGACCTAATTTACTGGTTCTTCCCGCAACAAGGGGTAGTTACCCATGTCATAATTATATAAACCTATTAATTTATAGAGTTGAAAGCACCTCTACTACACCTGGGACTGACTGACCGAACAGTGGATATTATATCAGCGGCCCACAGACAGCCCACCAAACAACAGTACTTGGTGTCATCAAGAAATGGGAAAAGTACTGTCACAACAATAAACATCACCCACAGATCTATGAACATCCCGTCTGTTCTGCAATTCTTGGCAAGCCTCCATTACGATGAGAGGCTCAGTCATAGTGCCATCAACTGCGCCAGAAGTGCTCTGTCAACATACCTGTGGCAAGGAACAGAGCGGCATTCTGTTGGGACACCCCCTGGTAACCAAACTCATGAGGGGCATTTTAATGTTAATCCCCCAAGAATCAGGTACTCCCAAATATTGGATGTGAGCATTGTACTGACCATGTTAAGAAACTGGTCTCCAGCTACAGGTCTGTCCCTACAGAAACTGACTATGAAAACAGTCATGCTGATGGCCTTGGTCACGGCACAAAGGGTCCAGTCGTTACAGAAGCTATATGCTGGACAACATGATTATTTCATCTGGAAATTTAACTTTTCACATCAATGAAATAGTCAAACAGAACAGACAGGGGTCAACAGGCCTAAAAATAGAATTCAGGGCCTACCGGACAGATGGTCGTCTCTGTATTGTAACACACTTACTATTATATATGGAGTATACTAAGATCATCAGAGTGAAAGAAATGTCACTTTAATCAGCTACAAAACAGCCACTCAAAACAGTGACAGTCCAGACCATCTCTAGAGGGCTAAAAAAGGTCCTAATAAAGGCTGGAGTAGACACTAGCATTATTAAATCTCACTCCACCAGGGCAGCAGCTACATCGGCAGCTATGAAGTCGGACGTTCCTATGGACCAAATCCTCAAGACAGCAGAATGGTCAATGGAGGAAACTTTCCAACGACTTCATAATAAACCAGTCATTGAACCTGGAACATTTGCAGAAACAAATTTAAGTTCTGTAATATAATTTACCCCATAAATAGGGGCAATAATTGGTGTTAATATATTTATTGTTGGGTTCCAATATTGTATTGATGTCTAATGATGTTAACTCTATTCTCCCCAGATAATCAAGGCAGATATGATGCATGGACTCGTTTCCACGGCATGAAATCACAGAGCTTTAAAATCTTCACGTAGTCACTCACGTGACTCCGAAGTAAAATAGTAAGATTAAACGAGAACTTACCAGTTTGAAGTTTGATCGTTATTTTATGAGGAGTAACGTTGAGGGAATATGTGCCCTCCGCTCCCACCCTTGATCATATACTCAACTGGTATCTCTTCTCTAATCTTACTATGTTTAGTCATTACAGTTACAGTCATTACATTACAGTTGTGATTTCATACCGCTGCTTTGAAGAATGACACGCATGCGTCCTGGCGGGGTTCTTCACGTATTCCCTCAACGTTACTCCTCATAAAATAACGATCAAACTTCAAACTGGTAAGTTCTCATTTAATCTTACTATTATATTTCATTCAATTACACTATATATATATATATACATATATATATTTCATTCAGACTTATCAGATCTGTGTTCAGCTGCTGTGAAATTTATTTATCTAACACTTTCATCTACTAATTATTTATAATTAGTTATACTTTTGATAATAGTAATCTGTTAGCTGTAAGGGTTAACCTGAAGCAGGCTCCTGGAATTATGCCAGGTGCCTGAGTCTTCTCCATTCCCCACCCAAACTACATAACATTTAAACATTCAGTATTATCTACTTTAATTCTGAAATTTGTTATCTCTAGCGCTAGTCAGTCTTTTTAGCACATTATTACATTTTGCCCATTATATAGTTCAGGTTAGTTTCCATTTATATTTCTATATTAGTATTGTTAATTATTGTTAATTCTCTATATTTTGTAAAGCTATTTTAAGATCTTAAACCGTCATTTGTCCTTGTGATGTTTTCCTCATTCGGCTCTGCTGTTCGTCTTTCCAGTCTTTCCTTCATTTTGAACAAAGAATGTCCTTGAGTTGAATTCCAAAGTGTCCAAAGGAGATAAGGTGTCTAGACCAGCGCACATGGAAATGATCTTCTATTTTAAACTTTTAGGGAATAGTATTTCTTCCCTTATCTTCAGGTGTTCTTTGTGAAGTAATAAAAGGAAATAAATTGTCCATATCGTCCTGCTGCCTTGATTAATCTTCTGTTTCTGCCACAATCTCTTGGGCATATTTATAAAATGCGTCCGAATTAGTGAACGTTTTCTCTTTTCCCTTGAAAGTAATGCGTATCCTGGCCGGATAAAAAACGCCACATCTGACATCTTTAACTCCATGGAGAATCTGCCTTGTCTGTGCAAACTTTCTTCTCTTTTGCACGATCTCATAGGGATAATCCCGGAGGAGTTTGATAGTGTCGTTTCCAAAGTTCATCTTCACTTCACATTTGATATTTTTCATCAGCTCTTCAAGTGCTGAAATGTCCCAAAGTTTGACTATGATCTGTCGAGGGTGGGCTGGATCTGCTTGTGATCTTGGCTTAAATCTAGGTATTCGATGTGCCACTTCAATTTCCGGTTCCACAGGTAAATTGAGTACCTTTTTGATTAAGTTGGCAGTGAACTCACGGGCGTTATTTCCGTCTGCTCCTTCAGTTACTCCCAGTATTCGTAGATTTTGGTGCCTTGAGCGAGCTTCGAGATCAAGACATTTATCTGAGACTTTTGCCAGTTGACTGTTGAGGCTATCTAGTTCAAACTTCATTCCCTGCATATCTTCAGCCATTTGATCAACAATTGTTTCCATGTCTTTCATTGCAGTTACTTGTGAAGAAACAATTACATGCACAGCCTCAAACTTCTTCGTAGATTCTTCTTCCCCTTTATTAATTCTCCCCATTAGCTCTTCATGCACATCATCAATTCGTTTTTGTATAATGCCAATGCAGTCAATAACTTTTTGATTACCAGCATTAATGTTCGACATATTTTCCATCAATTTAACATTAATATTTTCAATCATTTTTGAGTTTCCAGCCTCAATATCTTTTCTAAGTTCTCTTACCGATTTCTTTATCTCCTCCATTTCATTTTTCTCCTTTTATTTATTTATTTATTTATTTATTTTTTAAAATCAAAAAATGTATTCAATTATTAAAAAATAATATTTACACTACAATAAAACAAGCCAGAACGCACCACCATAAATACAATACAAACATATATCCATAATAAACTATTATACAATTATGATACAATCCTTATTGAGGATACATTCAACACCCTGCGGAGCCCAGCGGTCCCGGAACTCCCTCAGGGTGCCCACAGACAGGGCGTATTCCCTTTCTAATCCCACCCGGGCACGGACGTAACCCCGGAAAAGGGGCAGGCAGCCGGCTCGGGTAGAGCCCTCCGCCGCCTGGCGCCGTGACTCGCGGATGGCCAGCTTGTCCAGGCCCAGGAGCAATCCAACCAGGACATCTTCAGCCCTACCCTCTCCCCTACGCACAGGGTGTCTAAAGATGAGGATGGTGGGTGAAAAATGCAGCCAGAAGGCAAGGAGCAGCCCCTTTAGATATTGAAACAGTGGCAGCAGCCTCACGCACTCCATGTACACGTGGTACACAGATTCTTCCAGCCCGCAAAAGTGGCAGGCGGCTGGCGAGTCTGTGAACTGCGAGAGAAACAGGTTGCAGGGAACTCCTCGGTGCAATACCCTCCACCCCAGGTCCCCATCATTTTTCTCCTTAGTAGGCATCTCAGTCTTGGATCTTGTAGCCATTCCAGAATCCACTTCAGAGGTCTGTTCTTCAGTTTTCTGTGTTTTCAGCAGTTTTGAGATTGCTCTCTGAGGGCTCTGAGCTGAAGACGGTTTTTTCATTTAAAATCCTTTTTCCCTCCGTTTTAAATCGCAGCGCTTACTGATGATGTCATCAGCGCGACGTCCCGGGGCTTTGGTGAGTTTTTGAATGTGTCCCGACATCCAGACCCGATTTTAACGCGAAAAATCGCGATTTTGCAGGAGCGGAGCTAAAAGTTGCGACTGCTGGTTCAGCATGACGCCACCGGAAGTCTAAATTGGTTGGTATCAATGTAAAATTGTATCTAGTGTGTGTAGGGTAATGTTAAAGTGCGGGGATCGCAGGTTGGCATGGACCCGGTGGGCCGATGGGCCTGTTTCCGTGCTGTATCTCTAAACTAAACTAAAGGCACAACAGAGGATGTACTTCCTGCGACAGCTGAGGAAACACAATCTGCCACAGGCAATGATGGTCCAATTCTACACGGCCATCGTAGAGTCTGTTCTCACCTTCTTCATCATGGTCTGGTTTGGCTCAGCCACCAAGCACGACACCTGGAGGCTGCAGCGAATCGACCGATCAGCAGAGAAGGTTATTGGCTGCAACCTTCCCTCCATTGATGAACTGTACACTGCAAGGGCCAGGAAACGAGCGGGCAAGATCATCTCTGACTCCTCTCACCCTGGCCACAAACTCTTTGAATCACTTCCCTCTGGAAGGCGATTCCGGACTGTCAAAGCTGCCACAGCCAGACATAAAAACAGTTTTTATCCACAAATAGTTGCTCTACTCAACAACCAAAAATCTATAGCCTCCCTTTGATAGAAACATAGAAACATAGAAATTAGGTGCAGGAGTAGGCCATTCGGCCCTTCGAGGCTGCACCGCCATTCAATATGATCATGGCTGATCATCCAACTCAGTATCTAGAATTTTGTTGGTTCACATGCTTGATCAATGGTGTTTTATCATTAATGTTTTATTATTAGTAATGTTTAGTGTTTTCTGAGTCATTCGTAACTGTCACTGTATGTCATGTTGTTACTTGTGGGCGGAGCACCAAGGCAAATTCCTTGTATGTGAATACATGACCAATAAACTTACTTACTCGTTGAAAAATGGTAAGACACCGGGACCAGAAGGTTTTAATAATGAATTTTATTTAAAAAATTCAGGAGATAACGGCCCCTTATTTATTTAATTTATACTCCCATGCTTTTAAAGAAAACAAACTACCTGAAACACTAACAGAATCAACTATTACGCTTATTCCAAAAAAAGATAAAGATTTAGAAGATCCGGGCTCGTACAGAGCTATATCACTTTTAAATACAGATCAGAAAATTTTAGCAAAGATTTTAGCAAGTAGATTAAGCAAGTATATTAGTAAACTGATAAACCCTGATCAAACGGGGTTTATACCTAAAAGATACTCATTTAATAATCTGAGACGCCTGTTTAATATAATGTACTCGCATAAAGTAGAGGAAGAAGATATATCAATTATTTCTTTGGATGCAGAGAAAGCATTTGATCAGGTAGAGTGGCAATACTTATATAAAGTACTACAAAAATTTAACATGGGAGAGAATTTTATAACATGGGTAAAATTATTATATGATAAACCGATGGCAAGAATTTTAACTAATAACATGTTATCTCAAAAATTTCAACTATCAAGGGGTAATAGGCAGGGATGTGCACTATCACCCCTGCTATTTGCCCTTATGATAGAACCCCT
The DNA here is from genome assembly GCF_028641065.1 of Leucoraja erinaceus. Taxonomy (NCBI): domain Eukaryota; kingdom Metazoa; phylum Chordata; class Chondrichthyes; order Rajiformes; family Rajidae; genus Leucoraja; species Leucoraja erinaceus. Next base: position 59,544,244 of record NC_073384.1, on the reverse strand, counting down.
GGCTGAAAGTATAAGAATTCATCCGAATATTCAGGGCTATAATACCAGGGACTCAAAGAATAAAATCTCATTATATGCAGACGATATACTTTTATATATTACAAAGTCACAAACGAGCATACCAAATTTATTAAACTTAATAGAGGAATTTGGGTCTTTTTCTGGATATAGAATAAACTGGAACAAAAGCGAAATCATGACATTAAAACCTCAAGAACCTACACACTTACTGAAGTTCCCCTTTAAAATCGCAACAGAAAAATTTAAATATTTGGGTATTCAGATTACTAGAAAATATAAAGCATTATTCAATGCTAATTTCATACCTTTATTAAATAAACTTAATACACGGATTAAATTTTGGAAAACACTTCCCTTATCATTATTAGGTAGAATAAATGCAATAAAAATGATCTTCTTACCACAATTACTATACCTATTTCAGTCTATACCGGTATATATACCAAAATATTTTTTTTTTAAATTAGACTCTAACATTACAAATTATATTTGGGACTATAAATCACATAGAATCACAAAAAAACACTTATGTAAACCAAAAGAGGTCGGGGGACTTTCACTTCCGAATTTATGTATTATTACTGGGCAGTGCATATTAAGAATATGATTTATTGGTTGGATAGTTCTACACAACAGACAGAATGGATAAAAATGGAGAAGGAGGATTGTCATCCTTGTAATATAGGAACAATCCTCTTTTCCCCCAAAAAACTGAATAACACAATATATAAGAAGAACCCAATTATATATGGTACAATAAGAATTTGGAAACAAATAAAATTATCTTTAAAATTAAGAAATCTATCACTGTTAATGCCAATTGCGAATAACCCTTTATTTAAACCATCTCTTATTGATAAGACATATAACCAATGGGAAAGTCTCGGAATTAGAACGATCAGGGATATGTACGAAATAGGAAACCTACTATCATTCCAACAACTACAATTAAAATTTAAATTGAAAAACAACCAATATTTTAAATATCTTCAGATTTGCGACTTTGTGAAAAAATATATACAAGGATATCAAAAAGTAACTCCTGACTTATTGGAAGAAGCAATGAATATTGAAGCTGACTCACAAAAATTAATATCCTATTTATATAATAGTATTCTAAATATAGACCTACCATCGACAGAGGTACTTAGAGAAGAGTGGGAACGGGAATTAATGATAAAAATTACGAAGGTTAAATGGGAAAAATACCTGATATATATTCACAAATGTTCAATTAATGTAAGACATAATCTAATACAATTTAAAATTGTACATAGATTATATTATTCAAAAACAAGATTGAACAAATTTTATCCAAATATATCCGCCACTTGTGATAAATGTCTAGCCCAAAAGGCAACTATAACACACTCCTTAGTTTCCTGCATAAAACTTTATAGATTTTGGAATGATATTTTTGAAATACTTACAAAATTATTCAAGACAAGAATGGAACCTAATACTGAAATGATTATATTTGGTGTAATGGAAGATGGGAATAAATTGAACGCATCTCAAAATCTATTCCTTAATTATGGTTTAATAATAGCAAAAAAATTAATACTTAAATTTTGGAAGGGTACATCAATACCAACGCTTAAAATGTGGATTGCAAGTATGTTGGACACCGCTCATCTTGAGGAAATGCGATTCCTCCTAATGGATAAATCAGACCAATTCATAACGAGTTGGTCTCCATTCGTCGTTTTTTTGGAATCATATGGTGCAACACAATTGTAAAAAATAACTGTTTCAGGACTGGACGAGGGTTGGTCAAGACTATAAATAATGATCTCCTTTTCTTTTCACTATTTTCTCTCTCAACTTTCTTCATTTACTCGTTTTCTTTCTTCACACACTATATATTTCACATTTTTCTATCCTTTACTATCTAACTTCTTTTTCTTATTCTCATCTTTTTTCAATGTAACAAAAAAAAAAGAAGTTGTACATAAAATGTATTATGAAAATATATATTAGGCACTTTGGTGCCATATGACTGTGCTTACTTCTAATAAAATAAAATATTAAACTTACTTACTTACTTAAATTGTTGTACCCGAAGACTGTGGCTTGAGGGGTGGAAATAAAGTAAGCCTATAAAATGTGTCAAATTTTCACCCCTTGAATTCAACATCATAGCAAGAATCATACTAAGATTATGTATGTGCTTTACTTCTATCATTTTAGTGATATTTAGGCTCAGTTTTAGTAAAAAAATATATATATATATCTAGCTGTAACCGTATTACTGTAACTGTACTGACCAACCCGAAACATCACCTATTCCTTTTGTCCAGAGATGCTGTCTGACCGGCTGAGTTACTCCATCTTTTTGTGTCTATCTACTGTATTATTCAACTCGTAGAATGAACATCTGTTTAAAAATGTGTATATTTATCGTTTTTTTACCTGCAAATCTAAGCACATTAGTTAAAGATACAAGAGGCTATTATTCAGGGTTAAATTAAGTTAAACTGATTGCAGGATAATGAATGGGGATAAAGTGAAAAGATGGTCAGTAACAAAGAAGATATAATACAGAAGGTAGAAAGCCATTGTCACACTCGCCTTCATCCATATGTTTATCCTGGCTGAAATCAAGCAGCCATTGTACCCAAACATCAATAAGGACTCATGTATTGCCAGGCCATTTTGGTCAAGTCTGCTGTGCTCTGTAGAAATGGGACAAGCTTCAGAATGGTGCCAGCAAATCTGGGGCCCAGATCAGTGTTGCATATTCATAGAAACATAGAAACATAGAAAATAGTAAGGGCATGACTTACTTACAAATAGAATTGTGAGCAGAATGTTACGGCTCTTTTAGAATCTCTCTCGGTATTAAAAGACTAAAGGAAGACTTGATCCAGCTTTTGAAATTTTTCAGAGAAACAGATAAATGCAGGTTAATTTAACTGGTTGGCTATTAGAGGGCACAACACTTCCAAAGTCACCTGCAAATCTTGAGATCAAAAGGATTTTTTTTCCCCTCAAGGATTATCTCATATATTGAACAACAAAGGCAACACATTTTGTATGGATTTAAAGCTTGAAGATATAACTGTGCTGCATCCATGTCAGTTGATGCTCTTAGGCCACCTTAGCACTCAATTAGAGACACTTGTACAACTGTGTGCTTGAACAGACAAATTGACCTATTGAAGTCACATTTCCTAATACTTGTTTCCTGGATCTCCTGCCTCTTAGAAACATAGAAACATAGAAAATAGGTGCAGGAGTAGGCCATTCGGCCCTTCGAGCCTGCACCGCCATTCAATATGATCATGGCTGATCATCCAACTCAGTATCCCGTACCTGCCTTCTCTCCATACCCCCTGATCCCTTTAGCCACAAGGGCCACATCTAACTCCCTCTTAAATATAGCCAATGAACTGGCCTCAACTACCTTCTGTGGCAGAGAGTTCCAGAGATTCACCACTCTCTGTATGAAAATTGACAGATGGATGAGGCTTCTGCAGAGGACATCCTAGGAAATGTAAAATACATGAGGCTAATTGGATGAATGCAAACTAAGTGTACATATTGTAAATAATGTTGTGAGACAGTTACCTTGTTACTTGTTGATTGGTTGAAATGTTAAGCCCTGTTTGGTTTGTTTGAATCCCAGGGTAAATGTTGCATTATTCAAGTTCTGTTAACTTCTTCTGGAAGCGTCTCCTGCAATGATGTAAGGGGATTCTGTAATTGGCCTATGTAACTGTCAATAATGTATTGTTGTTATCTGTTATGTTTCATTGGATTGTAAATAGTTCACCCTTCTTTAGTTCGGCCCCTCAAGGTTCGGGGACCTATAAAAGGCAGCCCCCACGAGGTCCTTTGTCGATCTTCTGGCAGACCGTTTGGAATGCGTGACCTTTTGGAGTGTTTCTGCCTGCATGAGACTAAAGGGCTTGGCCAAGCAGATACAAGGATTGAACCTGCAGTGGTTTAGGTATTGTATAGGGTAATATGTTGTGTTTTCCAAAACTAAAGTTTTGTTGTTCCAGTGTTTGAATCAGAGTTCTATTGACTGAACTAGACTGGGGGAAAGCTTAGAAAGAGCGTATTTACATAAAGACAGATTTTCTATGTGAATGGAGTATTGATAAATTAAGAGTACCATTAAATAGCAATATACCCGATATGTGCAAGTATTTGAAGTAGAATCACATATAAATGAGGGATCACATATCTATTCAACAAGAGTAGTAGTATGTTACTGCAGTAATTATATTTCAGCTATTGGGTCCCAGCATCACACAAGAGGGCTGCTCACCCAAAGCAATATTCCAGCTCTCCACCAATTCCAATATTGCTCGCCATGGTGAGGGGGGGGCTTTCTGTTGCGCTAGTATGTGTGTTGTGGGCCGAAGGTACTGGTTTCCAGAGGGCTAGTATAGACATTGTGGGCCAAATGGATTATTGGGCTGGCAGCTCAGTCACTGAGGCCTGGCAGTACAGTCACTTGGACCTGCCAGGCTGGCAGCTGAGAAACTGCCAGAAATTCTGCCCAAAACGGGTAACAGACTGTGAGAGAAAAGGGGGAGAGGGTGGACTGGATAGATTATTGGGCTGGCAGTTCAGTCACTTATGGCTGGTGGGCTGGCTGTTCACTTACTCATGGATGGTGGGTTGGCAGTGCAGTCACTCACACCTGGTACGCTGGCAGTTCATTCAGTCACCCCTCCTCCCTTCATCCCCCCCACTCTGCTCCTTGCCATTCCCGTCCCCCCCCCCCACACATTCAGTCCATCTCCCTACAACTTCCCCCCATGCACTCTTAGCGGCTCTCCCACAGAGCAGCCATTACTGCCTATTAGGTTCCCATTGTGATGAAGAACATGCAGGCATGAAAAGTGGAAAAAGGATTAAAGTTTAAATTGTGAATTATTCTTAAAATATAAGAACAATTTAAATGTTATTGATGAGAATTATTAAGTTATTTCTTGTTGTGTTCTGCTGCTCACTGCCTCTTGATGGCTATTTGCTGTTGATAAAAAAAGAGACAATTTTAATATAGGGAGATTGAGCGGTTGTAATTCTCAATCCTCTGGACTCACTGAAGAATTTGTGCAAAACATTTTTTTGAGGCGGGGCTGTCGGGGTGGGGTGGGGGGCGGCTTCTTCTTTCGTGTGGCGTGCACAGCCTAAACTTGTAGGACAACTTGTCCTATTTGATCTTCTGTTTGTGCATGTCGAGTTGATTGCATTAGTCGAAACAGGGCGGACCACGTGAAGGTTGCAATCTTCCACCCCGGGGGGTGGCAAACGTCCTGCAGCCGAGGGAGGGGTATGGCTTCAGGCGGGGGCTCTCGTGGGCTGATGAGGGTGGGGGTGTCCTGCAGCGGGGTATGGGGGCGGCTTCAGGAGGGGGAGCATCCTATAGCCAGACGGAGGGCAGCGTCTTGAGGTGGGGATACCAGTGGGGGGAGGGGGATGGGGGGCAGTGAGTGACTCACTCATGGCCTCTGTACTCACTACCTTGGGACAAATTCATGGTCTCTGGACTGACTGACTAACTCATGGCCTCTGGACTGACAGACTGAATCACGGCTTGTGGACTGACTGACTTATGCCCGACTTCTGGAGTCACATCTGACTTTTGTAAACTGAAAACTGTAACATCCACATTGAGGAACAGCTTCTTCCTGACAGCCATCAGGATATTAAACATAACGAATAAGCTCTGAACTACAAAATACTATAATATTTGTACTATTTGTTATTTGTTGATCACACACGCAACCTCCACCTCACACAGACATTCACACAGACACGGACTCTCACACACACACATACACAGACACAGACACACACACAGACTCTCAGCCACACACACACACACACAGACTCTCATACACACACACACAGACTCACACACACACAGACACTCACACACACACACACTCTCACACACGCACATATATACAGACACAAACAGACAGACTCACTCACACAGATTCACACACAAGCAATACTAAAATGCCAAGTAACTTTAGAACGTGGTGAACATACAGTGTGTAAACTGAATGATTCAAACGTTTAAAGCCTCCTGTAGAGGCGGCTGCTGGATAAGCAAAAACGTGCTTTAAATAACGTCCAACAAACACGCTCACGATAGACAGAGCATTAAGCGCTCTTGAATTATTCAACGACGTCTTCACTCTGTGCCTTCTGCAGTCAGCGCCATCTTGCCATGAACCAAAAATGACACAGTCAGTGCCATCTTGACGCTAACTGGAAATAACATCATCGGCGCCATCTTGCCACTAAGCAGAAGTTACGGAATGAGCGCCAATTTTGCAATTAAACAGAGCCCTTTATTTAATTTATATTTATTAGAAGTAAGTACAGTAATGTGGCACCAAGGTGCCAAATATATATTGGCATGTTACATTTTATGTACAGCTTCATTTAAAAAAAATAATAAACGAGAGAAAGAGAGAGTAGATAATAAAAAAATAGAAAATCGTGTGATGTATGGTGTGTGAGAAAGAAAAGGGAAGAAAGAGAGAAAGTGAGAAAAAAAAAGAGAGAGAAAAGGAGAGAGAAAGAGAAAGAGTAGAAAGTAGGAGATAGGAGATAGGTATTTATATTCTTGACCACCCTTCACCCAGTCCTGAAACAATTGTTTTTTACGATTTTGTTGCACCATATGCTTCCAAGAAGTCGATAAATGGAGACCAACTCGTTAAGAATTGGTCTGGTTTATCTGTTAGGATTAAACACAGTCCTGATCTAATAAAATATTTATTTACGCTTTATCCATCGGAAAACTGGTGCAATGATTTTAAAACCAAGGCGAAGCAATCAATTTCGCAGCAGCCACTTGAAAACCAAAATTAATTTTGTGAACACAAACTTTTTAAAAGGCGAGGCAAACAATTTGGCAGCAGCCACCTGACAACCAAAATTCATTTTGTGAACCCAAACTTTAAAAAAAAGGCAAACAATTTGGCAGCAGCCACTTTACAGCCACGTCAAGGGGATTCACCGTGGAGTAAATGTGCGTTCAGTCTTATTCGCAGCTCAGAGAGCTGTGACCCTCTCGCTTCCTGGGTCTGGTAGAGACCGAGTGAGGCACGACACTTCCGGGTTTTATTGTCTCTCCCCCCTCCCCCCTGCCGCCAGCGGGGGCAGCAGAGAGAATGGGGAATTTAAAAAAAACAATAATATCGCTCAGATTTTTCATCGATAGGAAAAATCCTCTGGTCCCAGAAGGCGGAGGGGGGCTCTGAGCAAGGTGGCCAAAAATAAAGGCCGTAGGTGGCGGCGTTCTCTCGGAAATCGTAGCACAGTGGGCCAAAAGCGGTCAAGATCAGACTTTTAGTAATATAGATATAGATATTGATATGAGGGACAGAGATAGGATAGAGAGTCACAGTCTTTTCTCAAGGGTAGAAGAGCATAAAAATAGTCATAGGTTTAAGGTGAGGGGGAAAGATTCAAAGGAGATTTGAGGGGCACGTTCTTCACACTGACGGCAATAAATAATATGGAACTGACTTCCAATGGAGGTGGTAGAGGCACGTACAGAATCACAGAGCTTAAAAACATTTAAACAGATACATGGAAAGGAAAGGAATAGAACAAATTGGACCAAATGCAGGAAAGTGCAATGAGCATAGTTTAGTTTAGTTTATTGTCAAGTGCACTGGGGTACAGTGAAAAGCTTTTGTTGCGTGCTAACCAATCAGTAGAAATACAAAGCATGGTTACAACTGAGCCATTTACAGTGTACAGATACATGAGATGGTAATAACGTTTAGTGCAAGGTAAAGCCTGCAAAGTCCGATCAAAGATAGTCCGAGGGTCACCAATGAGGTAGATAGTAGTTCAGCATAGGTGGACACCTCAGTCAGCATGAGAGAGTCCGGCCGAAAGGCCTGTTTCTGTGCTGTGCAACTATGTGACCGCCCATTCCATCTTTGAGATGTTTGAGGGGTTAATACATAGAGCCCGGCTTCTCAGTGTCCATTGGTGGTAGGACCCTGGAGCGGTAGCTTTCACCACTGGGCCCCTGTGGTAGCTGCACTGGGTTTCAGTGCATTTCCTCACTGGGTTCCCTGCACTTTGACTTAAGCTGTCGGCAGCATTCAGTTGCAGACAACATCTTACATTAGAGGACGACCAACAATTTTCAAGAACATTTGGAGTTTTGTGTTCAGCATTGGGAATCCTTCTTCGGAACATGCCAATGTCATAAATGATAGGATTAGAATTAGGCCAATCGGCCCATCATGTGCTGCAAAATTGTATTCCATTCATTTACTTTTGTTTTCCACTGAACCTTTGGATAGATAGAATCAAGGAATGAAGCACCAATTTCTTTATTCCTGTCAGATTTCACATCTAATAGTTTACTTTATGTTTCTGTGCTCTATCGAGCAGATAACAAGTTAGGTGATTACTGTAATTCCTTGATTAGACGTGCATGCAATATTATCTGCATACTTCACACACATTTATGCTGGCAGTCATCATTAATATTTTGCATAAAATTAGTTTTAATTTAACATGTTCTATTGCATTTCAAAAGAGCTTATGCTGTGAGATAGATATTGCACCGCAGGAAATAATCACTTTGGTTTTAGTGTATATGAGCAACATGGGAAGATTTCCAACGCCACGTGATTTATTAGACGTTGAGTTTGCTGCATTGTTAATCAAGCTCATCCAAAAGTTTCAGTGCTTTATAAGAATATGCTTGAATAGATTTTCACACCAACTGCTATGTTAATGCACAGGATGATTAGGGAGAACAGGTTTCTGTTGATAGCCACAAGCTGCTGGAGTAACTCAGCGGGTCAGGCAGCAACTCTGGAGAAAAAGGTCGGAATCCTTCATCAGACTTAAAATGTTCTGACCCGAAACGTCACGTGTTTTTTTTCTCCAGAGTTGCTGCCTGACGCGCTAGGCTACTGCAGCAGTTTGTGTCAATCTTCGGTATAAACCAGCATCTGCAGTTCCTTCCTATGCCAAGGTTTCTACTGGATTGGGGTTTGGTATGGAAAATATTTATTTAAAGCAGGCAGGAATATTATAATAATAACAAAACTAAAAAGATGCAAAATTTGTATTTATATAGATCCTTCTATAATTTCAGACATATCAATATACTTAAATTCATTGAAGCATTTTTGAAGAGTAGAAATTTTTGTGATGTAAAATAGTTACCAGCCAATTTGTGCACAGCATCCCTCCATAAAGAGCTACATGTACAGATTATTTATTTGGAATTATTTGGCCAAACAATAAATGTTAGCCAGGGCATCATGATGTAATTTCTGGCAAGTAGGACTATGGAGAATTCAAAAACCTATTGTAAGTATAATAGAAGCAAAAGGGTAGCTAAGGAAGCAATGGGCCTCTCAAGATATACAAGATACCTTGTGATGCAAGTCTACAGCTCCCTGAAAGTGGATAGGGTTGTGAAAAAACATTTTGAATGCTTAATTCATTCATTTCACTGCACCTTCGAGTGCATGTGATGAATACAATTGACTATTGATTATTGACTATACTTTCATAGGTCAAGACATTGAATGTAGGAGTTGAGACATCATGTTTGAAGAAGGGTCATCCAGACCGAAGAAGGGTCTCGGCCCGAAACGTCACCCATTTCTTCAGTCCAGAGATGCTGCCTGTCCTGCTGAGTTACTCCAGCATTTTGTGTATATCATTGGTTTAATCCAGCATCTGCAATTTCTTCCCAACCAACAAACCTGTACACCTTTGGAGTATGGGAGGAAACCGGAACACCCAGAGGAACCCACAAGGTCACAGGGAGAGTGTACAAACACTATACAGTCAGCACCCGGGCCCTGGCGCTGTAAGACAGCAACTCTACCGCTGTGCCACCCATAGTTATTTATTTTTATTTATGTTATTTTAATGTTTCCAATTAATTATTAATACTTGCATGTATTTCAACTATTTTTGTCACTATTTATTATATTATATGTATTTTTTTAAATGTCTCTAAATTGCTCAGATATATAAACAAAATTATAAATACGCTCCTACCTGAGTTGTTCCATTCAGTGGCCTCTTGAGTGCAACTAGTGAGCAAGTATTGCCCTTCACGGGGCAAGTGAGTGGGGAGCTGAGAGAGCGGCCCAATGCTGGCACAGAGAGGCAATGGCATTGTGCAGCTGCAGGCTCCATCCACTGGGTGTCAGTGTGGTGCAGCCCAAGCCAAAATATGTCGGTCAACCTGAGGAAGCTGACCACAGCACATCAGGCCATCCAGAATGGGAAATGTTTATTGCTATCACTTACCACTTCCACATCCTACCTGCTGCCTCTTCTGTCATTTGTACTCTTTCAATATATTTTCTGCTCAGAACTTTATTGGTTCTTGCCACTAGTCCCAAACACATTTGTTCCTCTGGTTAAGAATGTAGGAGGCATGATTATGAAGTTTGCTTGGATGAGAATGTACAAGGCATGATAAATTTGTTTGCAGGTGGCACTAAAAAATGTGGCATTGTATATAGTCAGTGAAGATGGTTATCAAGAATTACAATGAAATCTTGATCAGCTGGGCAAGAGAGCTGAGAAATGGCTTATGGAGCGTAATTCACTTAATGCAGTGTTGCATTTTAACCATATAACCATATAACAATTACAGCACGGAAACAGGCCATCTCGGCCCTACAAGTCCATGCCGAACAAAATTTTTTGTTGCATTTTGAGAAGCCAAATCAGGGTTTATAGGGATAAGGACCAAATGTGGATAAATGAATTTAGATTAGCTGAGGCATCTCGATCAGCATGGATGATTTGGGCTATGGTGGCTGTGTCTGTGTTTTGTGACTATTATAAAAGGCATCAGATGCTGTAATCAAGCAAAACACCAGCAGAACAAATAACAAAGCGCTGGAGCAACTCGGCAGGTCAACCAGCATCTGTGGAAGGAATGGGCGATTCGGATCATTTTTGGACTTGAAAAAGTCCATGACCTGAAACGTTGTCTATCCATTCCTTCCACAGATGCTGCCAGTGCTGCTGAATTTCACCAGTACTTTGGTTCTTGTTTAGTTAGCTCCTGGCTCCTAGCCTGGTTCACTCTCTTTAATACCATTTGAAACCTCAGAACTCTCTGACATTCTAATAGTTGTTAAATGACTGGGGTTGCAATGTCTTCTCAGTGACGTCTAGATCCTTGTGGTCTCCCTCTTCTCTTGCCGGCCTTTCAAACAACATCATGCCTCCTACCATTCCAGGAGGATCCAAGCACATGGAAAGCTGAAGGACAGGAAATGTCTGGTGCTGCTCCCAAGCTTTTGCACGAATTAAAGCTGCCGGCTTTAAGTGCTTATGTTTAATAGATCATTAATTTTTTATCACTGCTGTAATTATACTCAGACTGTCATATTTAAAATATAATTACAATATTATTTGTTCTAACTTATAGATATCAGACAAATTAAAATATTTATTGTGGAAAATGCTTTGGCTTCAGTGGAATGCAGTGTGCAAAGGTGAATGCTAATGTCAGCTAATACACTTACAGGCGTTTAGCACGAGGGATATAAGACCATTTTTTCTGCAAAGCTTTCAGTGCATTCTGTGCCCAAGAGTGAAATTTGAACTACAATTACTCGGGCAATTTTCCAGAGCTGAACGATTTAACCCTGAAGTGGCTGAAGTCGTGTTTTCATTTTGGAAATTGTTGTTCTGACGTCATAAAGTCATGAAGTTTCATGTTAAAAATGGCTGAAGTTTGAACAAAGTCTCACTGACTAGAAATGATAATGCTATTTATTTTTCCACAAATGCTGTTTTTAAGTGTTTCAGGCATTTTCTGTGGGGTTTTTTAATTCACCTGTACCCATCTATCACTTAGATACAAAAATGCTGGAATAACTCAGCGGGACAGACAGCATCTCAGGAGAAGTGTAATGGATGACGTTTCTGGTTGAGGCTCTTTAGACTGTGCTGATCCCCACTATCACGTGCCAGGATTTGTCCCGCCCCCCTACCTCTCTTCCAGCTTTCTCCCCACTACTACGATCAGTTTGAACAATGGTCCTGACCCACAACTTTGCCCATCCATCTCCTCCACGGATGCTGCCTCACAGCTCTATTAACTGTTACTCCAGCACTTGATGTTTTTTTAACTGTATGTATGTCTGGCTCTGTGTAATTGTGGATCTAAAAATGTATATAATGTGTATGCATAAGTCAATGTGGGTATATGTATGTAACATGTTTGTTTAATGTATGTGTACAAATGCAAAGTGTATACACACACACGTATGTATGTATATATATGTGTGTGTATGTATGTGTGTGTGTATATATATGCATTTGCCAAATTAACTCAACATTTTGCCATTTGAAATATATGTGTGTGTGTGTATATATTTGCGAGTTTAGGTGTGTATGCATTTGCATTATGCATGTGTTTAATATATGCATGGCTGACATGTAGGTATGCACATGTAGGGCTTATTGAACACAATGAGTGTATGAACATATGCTTCACATGTGGCTTGTGTGTGTTTATTGTATGTGCATGTGCACACCTCTGATGTATGTACATGCATGTCTGTGCACATAAACGTGGAGAACATGTTAGTCTTCAACCGCAATGTTCTTAAACTTTTCAGTTACTCATCACTGTCGTGTTTGATCAGATATGTTTAACTGCAGTCCTGGCATTAATGTTTTATTCATTTTTTTTCAATAAGGGAATCCAAAGATTAATGAGTTCTCTAGGGTTCAAATCTCTTACTTCATTGTTGTATCTTTGATTTATCTTTAATGTCTTTTGCCAGATAATGAATAAATAATCTGCATTGGTGCTGTCTCTGTGTGACCTGTCTGTATGGATCCAAACAGCTCTTCCTTTCACCAGAACTAATAAAGCATATTTGTTTACTGTAAAAACAATGTTTTGCCTGATTTTCATATTCTTTTATCCCCCTTTTCTTTTCCATTGGATTTTTTATAGTTCCTTTTTTGTCTTGAAGTAAATTATTATGTTTCTATTTACACATCTGCTTCAAATTCTGTGCTTGTATTTCTCGAGCGTTTTCTTGCCATTGTGTTCATCAATTCTCCTGTCACTTTCCTTTTGACTGCAACCATCTGGCCAATATTAAATTGCTATCTGTTTGCTGCACACACATTGACTCGCCATTTTGCCATTTGGAATGGTGACTTCACTTTGAAACTTTGGTGTACTTTGAGATGCCCTGCAGTTGTGTCAATGCAGGATATGTCTTTCTTACTGCACCTTGTGACTCTTTGTCATTAGGTTTCCACCAATGTAATCTGCAGCTCCAATACAGTAACCATATAACAATTACAGCATGGAAACAGGCCATCTCGACCCTTCTAGTCCGTGCCGAACACATAATCTCCCCTAGTCCCATATACCTGTGCTCAGACCATAACCCTCCATTCCCTTCCCATCCATATAACTATCCAATTTATTTTTAAATGATAAAAACGAACCTGCCTCCACCACCTTCACTGGAAGCTCATTCCACACAGCTACCACTCTCTGAGTAAAGAAGTTCCCCCTCATGTTACCCTAAACTTCAGTCCCTTAATTCTCAAGTCATGTCCCCTTGTTTGAATCTTCCCTACTCTCAGTGAGAAAAGCTTTTCCACGTCAACTCTGTCTATCCCTCTCATCATTTTTAAAAACCTCTATCAAGTCCCCCCTTAACCTTCTGCGCTCCAAAGAATAAAGCCCTAACTTGTTCAACCTTTCTCTGTAACTTAGTTGCTGAAACCCAGGCAACATTCTAGTAAATCTCCTCTGTACTCTCTCTATTTTGTTGACATCCTTCCTATAATTAGGCGACCAAAACTGTACACCATACTCCAGAATTGGCCTCACCAATGCCTTGTACAATTTTAACATTACATCCCAACTTTGAGGGCTTGGGTAAGTTTGAGGGCTTGGGTAAATTTTCCTTCAAACTTTGTGCAAACAGCCAGTTTTATTCAGACACCACGAAAAATATCTAACCTGGCTGCCACATGGATATTCCCATCAAGAAGGCCTTAATGCCCTCAGTTTCTTCCTTGACTGCAGAACCAGCCCTCTACGAACACTCACGAAACTGGTCTTCACTCTCAACAGCTTCTCCTTCGACCTCTTCCACTTCCCCCAAATCAAAGTCGTAGCCATGAAACACCCGAATACAATTGCGCACACAAAGGTTTGCTCATTTAATCTCTAATAAAACTAACTGCAAACCAAATTAGTATTTTTGACTAAGATTGTTTCCACTAAGTCAAGAGTTCTAACCAATTCTTTACTTGCCATTTGCTTTTGAAGCTATGGCGAGGAAATGGACAAGCAAACCCTTTAAGGTCCGCCTAATAAATTAGAACAAAACAAAGTTGTAGATAGAAAAGATGTTTTGCAGGTATTGTGTTTAAGAACAGAACAGTAACTAATCAGACAGGATCTCTCCTGAGCATTTAGTCAGCTACAATGTCAAACTTGTTAAGCACAATGTTAATACATTTTCCATAAATCCAAGTATAATGACCAAATGAATATACAATATTGTTTAGCATAAATCTGTCTTGGAAACTGTGATCCATGAGGACTTGTAATACCAGTAGTATTCTAACCAATTTGTAACGCGCAGGAAGATGTTGTAATTCCATTAGAAATGAAGCATTATATGACAGGATCTTGTGTACATTTATTACTATGAGAAGGAACATTCGTTCATGCCGATGGATTTTACAGCTGTATGAAGTGGTCCCCAAAGTTTGCCATATTTAAAACCCGTCAGTTGCAAAATATTTGGAAGATGAATAGAATATTATGAATGAACATTATATGGTTCCTTGATCCTGCACAACTTCTTATCCTCAATTACTTATCCCAAAAGATCAATTTCTTCATCTCAGCTCCGTATGTAGCTTAATTATTTCTCCCCATGGACATTCCCTTTGCATTGACTTTGTTTAATGCTGAAGAACTCATAGATCCAAGTCATTATTTACTATCTGACAGCTGAGGATGTCCATATGAAGTCATCATCTGACCATATTTCATGTTCAACATCAACACTGTTGGTCAGTCTGATCAAGCAATTCTCCCTGCTTCTGGTGGGAAAATCACATTTGCCATCCAGATAACATACTTGGAAGCATGGTGGCACAGTGGTAGAGTTGCTGCCTACTGCGCCGGGTTCGATCCTGACTATGGGTGCTGTATGTAGGGAGTTTGCATGGTTTCCTCATCACTGGGTATGTTTTCTCTGGGTGCTCTGGTTTCCTCTCACACACTCCAAAGCATGGGTTTGCAAGTTAATTGGTTTCAGTAAAAACTGTAAATAGTACAATTTATACATTTTCAATTAACGCATAACAACTGCATTTGTGGGGAAAAATTGTGCGTTAAGCAGGATTCTCCTTGAGGAGTCAACTGGTACAGGAGAGAGCACAGGAAGATGATGTTGATCAGCCATACTAACTCCTGGGTCAGGCTCAAGGGGCTGATTGTCCTATTTCTTGTCTTGTTTCTTACTGAGCAGACTTCAGGATGAACGTTTCACACAGTAATCTACTAGAAATAGTAGAATCAAGGACCTGCACATCTTGGTTTTTACGAAAGGACACAAAATGCTGGAGTAACTCAGCGGATCAGGCAGCAGAATCTCTGGAGAGCATGGGCAGGTGACGTTTCGGTTTGGGACCCTTCTTCAGACATGTCAGGCAGTTTTCAGATACAAATTAGTGGTAGTACTGTGGTTCCCAAAAAATATCTGCAAAGGCATCTGCTTTACACTCACAGAATACACACAGTTAGAATGAATTTCTACTCTTCCCAGTTAACATACAACAAGGCCTGACGTAGGCCCTAATGAGGCCGTATAGTCTGAAGATGGGTCCAGACCCAAAGCATCACCTATGAAAGTTATTAAAGATAGTGTTGGGATATATTTAAAATGATAACAATTAGCATATAAAATTCAGGTGGCTCAAAATTGTGATCAGGCAGCCACAATTAGCCCTCAACTCCTGGCTAACTGAGAGTTGTGGAGTTAAAATAAAGCACTACATCGGTACCTTTCAATTAAATCCCTTTACCAGCTGGTTTCTGGAGAATGGAGAGAAATAAAACTCTTCATTCTGTTTCACTCTCGTCAAGTTCCCAAGAAAGGGTGCTTTGTTATTTAAGTAAAAGAAAAGATTGTGGCAGACTTGGCTGTGCCTCCTCATACATTCTAGTTAACGTGTGAGTTATTTTCTCAGATTTCATGTCAAGATGTCAAGAGTGCCAATTGAAAACTGTGAACCTTGTGAGGAAAGGTTTGCAACCTGAGTTCGAGGCAGGAAAGCACATTGTGTAAAGTGTGGTTATCTGCACAGCGTGGCAGGAATAGATCTAGAACATTGGTCATGTTACCTGTTGAATGCCTGAAACAAAGATTAAATCTAAAAGATTACTGAGGATAAAGCCATGACTTGCAGTCACCAGACACGGATAATATTCATGAGGCCGTGTAGAATCCACTAGTGTCATTTCTAGGATGTATATATGATTGATTGTAGGAAGTACAAAGGGAATATTTAAACTGGTTTGTCTTCAACATGTGGGCTAACAAAGTTACCTAGGGGGTTCATTTTTATTACTTCCAGCTGTTCTTTCAGTCAACGTGCCCTTTTCTCACTAATTCCCATCCTAAGGTTCAGCATTCCTAGTTTGAAGAAGAGCAGATTGTATGTTGACTCGGAAGAATAGAAATTCAGCCTCACCATGTGTATTTTGTGAGTGTAAATCAAATGCCCAAAGGGATAATTTTAAGGAATCACAATCCTACTGCCAATTTCTAACTGGAAACTGTCTGACATATCAATGAATTTTTTTTTTTTTTTTTGTTTTCAGCAACCCTAGAGCCCTGACTACATTATCATTCCCTTGCATATGAGGTGCCAATGCGAGTTTTAGTATGAACTGAAGAAGTTAGTTATCTCGGTGGTGCAGCGGTTGAGTTGCTGCCTTACAGCACCAGAGACCTGGGTTTGCTCCTGACTTACAGGTGTTGTCTGTATGGTGTTTGCACATTGCCCCCGTGACCATGGGTGCTCCAGTTGTCTTCCACATTCCAAATATGTACAGGTTTGTAGGTTAATTTAGTTTGCTAAAAATTGTAAATTGTCCCTAGTGCTAATGTATGGCGATCACTGGTCGACACGGACATGGTGGGCTGAAAGACTTGTTTCCACGCTGTATCTCTAAACTAAGCGAAACTCAACTCGGAACTTGGACTGTTTTGCTGAAGATTCAGAAACAGCTATAATTAAAAAGTTGCTTTGAAAAAGAATTAATTTATGTAGAGCAAATGACTCAGCAGTGTTTCTCCAACTTTACTGAGCTTGAGATCATCCCTATACATTGCTGTTGTATCTTCACATCCTTCCCTGACCACTGAAGTGTTCACAATGTACAAGGTGGACCATAGCAACTTGCCAAGGCTTAGTCAATATTACCTCCCAAAACCCTCATTTCTGGCACCTGGAATGAAAAGTCCGCAAACACACAATGGGTCCTCTATGTCGCTCGTCATCCTGATTGGGAACCTATCGTAATTTCTCCACAATCATGGGGTCAAAATCTCACTCCACCCCCCAAAGCTGTCCCCGCCGGCACCAGAAGCAAAAATCAGAACAAAAACTGCAGAAGTGGTATCTTGGAAATAAAAACAGAAAATGCTGGAAATGCTTAGCAGTTTAAGGAGTAACTGTGGAAAGACAAACATAATTAATGTTTCAGGCCCAATTGAGGCTGATGCATGGAACTAGATACTGTCATATTTAAAAAGTATCTGGATGAGAACAAGAATCTTCAAAGTGATGTACCAAGTGTTGGTAAAAGGATGAATATAGATAGATCGGCAAAGTGCTTGTTTCAGTGCTGTGTAACTCTAATAAGATGCCAAGAACGTTGTGATATATCAAATGCCTGCACTGATATGGATATATCAAAAGCTGGGACTGGTTGTTTACATTTCAAATCTTGAATATAAACTATTTTGAATTGTGATTTGCAGTAAAGTTTGGCTATTACTGTGAACATCACAAACATCATTTCATGGTCAACGTACTAATCTAACTAAAAGACACATAAGACCATAGGGCAGCGGGTAGTGCAATCTGGGTTCAGTCCTGACTACCAGTTTGTGTGGCATTGCCTGTTCTCCCTGCAGCCAAACACATTGCCTCTGGTTTGTTCCCATAGTTTAAAGAGGTGCCTGATGCCAGGTTGCTGCAACTTGAGTGCACTGCAGTTGGGTGGTTGGAGAATCAGGGTGGAATTGATGGGAGTGTGAGAGAGAATGGATGGCAAGGAAATGAGGATTCGGGGAAGAAATACGAATGGTCTGAGAAATAGCATGGGGTTGATGTGCTGATGGATACGTTCTTCAGTACATCGAAAGCAAATATGAAATAATGGTAGTAAATGCAATTGCATTGAACTACTGTCCTGAACTACTATCTACCTCATTGGTGACCTACTGTGCTGAACTGCTATCTACCTCATTGGTGATCGACTGTCCTGAACTACTATCTACCTCATTGGTGACCGACTGTCCTGAACTACTATTTACCTCATTGGTGACCTACTGTCCTGAACTACTATCTACCTCATAAGTGACCTTTAGACTATCCATGATCGGACATTGCTGGCATTACCTTGCACTTAATGACATTCCCTTATCATGTATCGATACACTGTAAATGGCTCGATTGTAATCATGTATTGTCTTTCCGCTGATTGGATAGCAGCACGCAACAGAAGCTTTTCACTGTACCTCGGCACACGTGACAATAAACTAATCTGGGTAAAATGTGTAGCTGTGTTGTAGGAAATGAACGTTGGGATGACTGGACAATCGGCAATCCGCAGCTGTTTCCCACTGAATTGGAGAGAATCCAACAAATATGACAGATTTATCTCAATCGTGTGCTCACCGGTGTTTACCTAAAGAAACCATACCCTTTCTGGAGATTTTTAAAGCATATCTATTAAAGTGAAGAAAAATAAATCTGGAGGTAATTTTCAGGAAGAAAAAATGCACACATGTTATATCAATAATTGACATAGCCGTACACAGACTGATTTAAGCAATGAATATAGAACTGGGGAAGATAAGTTTTAAATTGTAATGGTTAATGCAAGACTTCAGGACCAAATTACAAGATTCCGGAGTGAGCATTTGCAGTTCCCGTCAGACCTTTTTGCATGTGATTTTAATGGACTGGTGACAATTATCCACTCTAAACATTTCTGGCAGAAAGCATGAGTTGCTAGTGGATTGAGAGTGGGGAGCCTGAAGCTAACAAGGTGGTACTAAAACATCAGTGTCTGATACCAGGGTAAGCCTTAAGACAGGAGGTGTATGAAGGCTTCTAAGGGTCCAGTGAATAAATGGAGGGTGAGTCCAGGAGTAGCAGATACAAACAGATCAGATGAGAAGAAATATCTTCACACAGAGGACATGAGGCAAGCATAGAATAACAAATTTGTTGCTTTTGAATTGACTCATGCTTAATGATTATCCTTATCCTTAAAGGTAGACAAAAATGCTGGAGAAACTCAGCGGGTGAGGCAGCATCTGTGGAACGAGGGAATAGGCGTTGTTTCGGGTCGAGACCCTTCTTCAGACTGACCCTTATCCTTAATGTTTTAAATTGAAAGAAAAGGATCAAAATTGTATTTAAATGTTCTGATCATTTTCCTTAGACAGTATAATGAAATCAATCTTCAATTCATGGAGTTGGTAGAGCTGTGGCTCACAGAGCCAGAGACCTGGGTTTGATCCCTCAGGTTCTGTCTATATGGAGTTTGTTCTCTCTGTGACCCCGTGGGATTTCTCCGGGCGCCCAGTTTTCTTCTGTGTCGCAAAGATGTGCGGGTTTGTAGGCTAATTGCCCTCTGTAAAATTGTGCTTATTGTGCAAGGAGTGAATGAGAACATGGAATAACACAGAACTAATGTGAACAAGAGATCAATGGTCGGCGTGGACGGTGGGCCGAATGGCCTATTTCCTTTAGACTTTGGCGTTTAGAGATACAGCGTGGACACAAGCTCTTCGGCACACCGAGTCCTCATTGAACAACAATTATCCCGTGCACTAACACTGTCCTACGCACTAGGGACAATTTACGATTTACAGAAGCCAGTTAACCCACAAACCTGCATGTCTCTGGAGTGTGGGAGAAAACCAGAGCAGCTGGAGAAAACCCACATGGTCACAGGGAAAACGTTTAAACTCCATGCAGACAGCACCCAGAGTCAGAATCAAACCTGGGTCTCTGGCGCTGTAAGGCATCAACTCTACCGCTACACCACTGTACCATTCTTCATTTTCATGCTATATTTCTAAAATTGAAATACTAAAACCAGAACAAACCATCAATTGGAGAATCCTTCTCTTGTCGTCACCAAGAATATTGCTTAATTATCTGTAGTGACAGTTTCCTGGCAGTTAGCTGGCAGGAAGAGTGTAGAAAGTGTTCTTTCGAAAACAACAAAGATCGTAATCAACAGTCCCTTGACTTTATTGATGGGGCCAGACACCAATATGATAGGTGCCTCTTCACCACCATAAACAGTCAGGTTAAAATGACTGGGAATTTGAGCCCGTCCTTACATCAGATTACCTTATCTAAACTAAAGTATATTTGGTCTAAACTCACTGATGGTTGAGATTCCAAATTTACTCATGGTTATTAAAATTATTTTTTAATCAAGGAAATCAAGGAATATCAACATTGATCTGAAGCAGAATTCTGGACCATTAAATCAGAGATGTGTTCAAATCCAAGCATACTAGACAGGAGGTTTAAGTTTAATCAAATAAAATGTGATTTTTATTTGACATAATTTATCTCAACAATGGTAAGCATGAAATTACTGGTCTGGCCTTTGTGTGGCCCTCTCATGTAGTAAATGCTTAACTGCCTCCTCGGTTTTAGTTTAGCTTGGCTTAGATATACAGCATTAAAACAGACTCTTTGTACCGCTGAGTCCACACTGACCATCAATCTTCTATGTTATCTCACTTTCTATTCTTGCACACTTGGGGTAATTTACAGAGACCTACACACCCACGCATCTTTGGGATGTAGAAGGAAACCAGAACACCTGGAGGAAAGCTACACAGTCAGATTCAGATTCAGATTCAGATTCAACTTTAATTGTCAGTGTACAGTACAGAGACAACGAAATGCATTTAGCATCTCCCTGGAAGAGCGACATAGCATATGATTTGAATAAATATTTACATTAGCATATATACAGACATAATGTTTTTCCTGTGGGAGGAGTGTCCGGGGGGGGGGCGGGGGTGATTGGCAGTCACCGAGGTACGTTGTTGAGTAGAGTGACAGCCGCCGGGAAGAAGCTGTTCCTGGACCTGCTGGTCTGGCAACGGAGAGACCTGTAGCACCTCCCGGATGGTAGGAGGGTAAACAGTCCATGGTTGGGGTGAGAGCAGTCCTTGGCGATGCTGAGCGCCCTCCGCAGACAATGCTTGCTTTGGACAGACTCAATGGAGGGGAGCGAGGAACCGGTGATGCATTGGGCAATTTTCACCACCCTCTGCAAGGCCTTCCGGTCGGAGACAGAGCAGTTGCCATACCATACTGTGATACAGTTGGTAAGGATGCTCTCGATGGTGCAGCGGTAGAAGTTCACCAGGATCTGAGGAGACAGATGGACCTTCTTCAGTCTCCTCAGGAAGAAGAGACGCTGGTGAACCTTCTTGATCAGAGTTGAGGTATTGTGGGTCCAAGAGAGGTCATCGGAGATGTTAACACCCAGGAACCTGAAGCTAGAAACACGTTCGACCTCCATCCCGTTAATGTGGATGGGGGTGTGCGTGCCGCCACTGGACTTCCTGAAGTCTACAATGAGCTCCTTGGTCTTCTTGGAGTTAAGGGCCAGGTTGTTGTCAGCGCACCATGCTGCTAAGTGCTGGACCTCCTCCCTGTAGGCCGACTCATCGTTGTTGCTGAGGGAGAACGTATATACTCCACACAGACAGCACACTAGGTCAGGATCAAACCCAAATCTCTGGCGCTTTGAGGCAACAGCTCTACCAGCCGTGCCACTGTCACCAAGTTCATGGTCAATAAAACTCTATGCTTTGCTGGTGACAATCATGTCGTGTGAACAACTAAATAAATGAAAATAGAGCGGTGGAGGTTTGTGCATTGAGGCCATGAGAACTGAAGCGAGTAGAAAGAATCAATGGTATGGAGGAATAGTAATTTATAAAACAAGGACAATGGTGTAATTTATTCATAAGCTTAAAGGATGACCTATCATCTAAAGAGCAAGGAACATTAAATATCAACATAACTGTTACATGATGATGACCAGCATGGTGCCAAACCCTGTCAGGGATTTTGTGATCAATGATAAATGCTTCACTGAAATTTTGTGCATGACTAATGCGTTTACTTAAGATGCAGGCTACGATTATAAATAGCATAATTAATGAATATCCAGTAAATATTGAGATAAAGAGATCCTCTTCTCCCTGAAAAAACTGAACAACACAATATATAAGAAGAACCCAATTATACATGATACAATAAGAATTTGGAAACAAATAAAATGATCCTTAAAATTAAGAAATTTATCATTGTTAATGCCAATTGCGAATAACCCTTTATTTAAACCATCTCTTATTGATAAAACATATAACCAATGGGAAAGTTTTGGAATTAAAAGGATCGGGGATATGTATGAAATGGGAAATCTATTATCATTCCAACAATTACAATTAAAATTTAAATTGAATAACAACCAATATTTTAAATATCTTCAGATTTGCGATTTCATGAAGAAATACATACAAGGATATCAAAAAATAACTCCTGACTTATTGGAAGAAGCAATGAATATTAAAGCTGATTCACAAAAATGAATATCATATTTATATAATAGTATTTTAAATATACCATCGACAGAGGTACTTAGAGAAGAGTGGGAACGGGAATTAATGATAAAAAATTACGTAGGTTAAATGGGAAAAGTACTTGATATATATTCACAAATGTTCGATTAATGCAAGACATAATATAATTCAATTTAAAATTTTACATAGATTATATTATTCAAAAACAAGATTGAATACATTATATCCAAATATATCCCCCATTTGTGATAAATGTCTAGCCCAAAAGGCAACTATAACACACTCTTTTGTTTCCTGCATAAAACGTTATAGATTTTGGAGTGATATTTTTGAAATATTTACAAAATTATTCAAGATAAGAATGGAACCTAATACTTAAATGATTATATTTGGAGTAATGGAAGATGGGAATAAATTGAACTCATCTCAAAATTTATTTTTTAATTATGGTATAATAATAACAAAAAAATTAATACTTAAATTTTGGAAATGTGGATCGCAAGTATGTTGGACACCGCACATCTTGAGGAAATGCGATTCCTCCTAATAGATAAATCAGACCAATTCATAACGAATTGGTCTCCATTTGTCGTCTTTTTGGAATCATATGGTGCAACACAATTGTAAAAGCTAACTGTTTCAGGACTGGACGAGGGATGGTCAAGATTATAAATAATGATCTCCTTTTTTTAATTTCTTACTCTCTTTTCCTATTTTCTTTTCTTCAGCTTTCTTCTTTCATTCTTTTTTTTTTCTTTTTCACACACTATATATAACATGTTTTTCTATCCTTTACTATCTAATTTCTTTTTCTTATTCTTCTTTATTATAATAAAAAAAAATAAGAAGCTGTACATAAAATGTATTATGAAAATATATATTAGGCACTTTGGTGCCATACGATTGTACTTACTTCTAATAAAATTTTAAAAACATTTAAAAAATGAAAAAATCCAGTAAATATTAAATACAGAATTTTAATTTCCTGCCTAAAATTGTCCAAAGTTAGAAGTTTTTAGATTGCTCTTGTAAATGTTTACCCGGCAAAATAGATGCCGCTCTTTTTAAAACCAAATGCCAATTTATTATAAGGTTATTAGCATTTTCTAGGTGAAGTAATCCAAACTTTCCAGCTGTGTGGTGACAGTGAACATTCAAACATTTTCATTACAGTGCAGAAATTAATTGTGTTCAAAGCTTGTGCTGCAGCTGAATATTTTAATCAGTTCAAATTCCATCAAAAGGAAATATTTATAATTATCTCTACCAAGTAGCAATCCCTCACTAATGCCTGGTGTTTTAAGCCAATCTCAATCCCATTCCACGTTGCAGACTGAGTAATTGTTAGCATGAAGCTGTTCCTGATGATATCCTACTTTGTTCCTGCCCTTCATCACATGGAATGTACAACATTTGGAGAAATGCCAAAATATATATTATCAGTTAGCACATTCATAGACACCATTAAAAATTAATTAGCTGAATACCTGTTCTGTGAATACAAGTTATACTGATTTGGGTTTTCCAGCATCTCCAAGTATTTTTCATACTGAAGCTCAGTAGCCAAATAACTGATCTGGATGAACATAAGCATTTTTATTTCAAGTTGAAACTTGCTTGGCTGGCTGTCTTGGGCATTATTTAGATAAAACATAAACCACATCTATGGTCGATGAATAGTCCTTGGTCTGGCCTGACACCCATGTTTACACCCTGCACTTTCCCCCACGGCTGAAATATTTCCGAGCCGAAGTGAGAAGCTGAAATCCTGACGTTTGAACACGAAGTACAAAACTTTTCCTAGATTGATTCAAAGTAGGACACAGTTAAAATTGACAAAATGGAAGGAAGGATGATTCGGAGGAGGACCATCATAAATGGCATGGATCTGATCCATTGCCAAAATACAATGCTTGTAGCACCTTCTCGTTCACACAAACCCCTTCCACGTGTGATGTGCTGGATGAAGTGACCTCCTCTGCACAACACAGACTCAGGGAGATGAACCCCTGCCCCTAGAGAATCTCATCTCTGAATGAAGTTGGGGCAGCATGATGGCACAACCAGTTGAACTACTGCAACAGTATAAAACTCATGAGAAACCCCACCCTTGTATTTCCACATCCCTTCCTTTTATTCTGCATCTTAAGACATTGGTAGTATCAAAAGGGTGTATCGCCAATCACTGACCAGTGTTGGTTGAAATAACAGCCTAGTCTGTTTAAATGGGTCATCAAAGGCAGATATACACTTAGAAACATAGAAACATAGAAATAGGTGCAGGAGTAGGCCATTCAGCCCTTCGAGCCTGCACCGCCATTCAATATGATCATGGCTGATCATCCAACTCTTGAACCCAAGATGTTGATAACAGAAATAATAATTGAACTAGACTCAAAGCTTCTTTCATTGAGGCCTGTAATTACTTCAGCCTTGTGAGACCAAGTCATTGCTGGCAATTAGAAATAGTATTTGCCCTAATATAGAAATCTCAACCTGGAAACTAGTTAAATGGACCATTTCCCTCCTGAATGAATGTGAATGATGTTCAATGTTCCTCATTTTTCTTGGTTTTGCCAATAGTTTCATATTAAAAAAGCAGGCATATGTCATTCTCAGTTCTGACATGTTTAGGGACTCACGTGAATGTAGAAATCCTGAAGTAACCAGCCGAGCTCCAGCAGAGATTTCCCAGCGATACAACAACGCCAGTTTCCTCGATGTTCTCCCCCGGGGTTTCCCAGATGTGCTCTGCCAGTGGTTTCCCAGCTGTGCTCCAGTGGCATTTTCCCAGGTAGGCCGAGCTGGCGATTTCTCGGCTCTTTGTCACATCGCACTGTTCGTGAAATTCAGATCAGGAGTTCACCGGGATTCAGATGCATTTGTTCTGTCCAACAAAGCATCTTAAATCTGAAACATTACCTCTGTTTCTCTAACCACGGATGCTGCCTGACCTGCTGACTATTTCACACAATTTCTGTTTTAATTTACTCTGAAGAAGCTGATCTGGGATCCTTTGTGGCCGCATTTATTTGAATGGAGATGATAGAGCTGCAAGAAAGAAAGATGTGGGAAGTATGTCTTTCACAATTCATGTCTTGTATAGCGTTTTTATAAATTAATGATGCAGATTTCTTTTAGAATAAAGAATTACGGCTATTTAACATTATTCAATTGGTAATTTCTTTCTTAATTCTTTTCAAATATGAAACATGAAGGAGCATTGAAAAGGTTAACATTTTGACTCCCAGAAATGCTGAAGGCAGGTGTCTGTCAATAGCATTTAGAAGCATTCTGTGAGTCAGGCTTCTACTGAGCGATTCACATCAGCCCATGATGTTACTGAAGGGCTGCCACTGCTCCAAGCCTTCCTTTAGGTCTCAGCGCCATTGCCACCAGCCATTCAGCCTTCTGCATCTGGAGAAGGTGAACTTAGGAAAATGGCAAATGCAGACATTCTGGCAAATCCGGGCACATCCCGCATAAAACAGTTCAATATTTTGCCTCCATTGATTTCCTTCCTTTCTAATTATGGGTGACAGGATTGTTTATTTTCAATTCACCAGCACTTTCTTAACAACCCACTGGTTCCATTAGAAGATATTGAACATGTCATTGTTGCAGAATTCCGATTTTTTAAATAACCTGCCAATCACTACTAATAGATGAACATTTAATTTTACCATCCAGGCTATCAACTTAACAACCAACTGATTCATTTATTGAATAAAGATTGACTTGTCTCAATAACTGGCAGTTATCTGCTCTCCAGAACATTGTTCAAGTCATGAAAATAAACATTTGGCCTATCCATCCCAGGGAATTTGTTTAAGGAGGAACTGCAGATGCTGGTAAATCGAAGGTAAACAAAAATGCTGGAGAAACTCAGCTGGTGCAGCAGCATCCATAGATGCTGCTGCACCCGCTGAGTTTCTCCAGCATTTTTGTGTACCAGGGAATTTGTTGTTTTTGTGGCCTAACGTTATCACAAGCTTATTTGTAGCTTTTTTTGCTTTCATCCCTTCTGTTACTTGCTTAAGAACATTTTAAGTAGGCAACCATGTGGACTTCCATTTATGTCTCTGCTTCTCTATTTAATCTCTTTCTGTATGTTCCTATGTTTAACCATATGAGCACCATCCTTCTTTCCCCTCTGATTTTACATGGGTAATTTTTTAACCTGATTTCATGTTTAATCTGTTTATTATTCCATAAAGTATTGCATTTTCTCCCGTGATCTTTCTGTATGTATTTAGCCTACATCTTCAGAATCATACCTTTAAAAGATGTTCTGCAGAATTTCTGCCAAATATTACATCTGTCTCCATTTATCTCAAGTTGGTTCAATTGCAGAGAATTATCATCCAGCTAACATGTTCTCCTCTTTAAACTGATGCTAAAGGCTAGAACATTTTGGCAGTCTTTATCTTGCTCCCAAATAGTGTGCTCCCATTGCTAGGTGCTTATATATTCTGGAACTAGACTGTTTCCAATCGGTTACTCTTCCCTCCATTGGTCACCACTATGAAACCTTCTACCTGCCCCCTTGACGTTGACCCCTCTGTCCTTCTGAAGGATGTCATTGCTATAGCCGGTCCCAGCATCCTCGCTATCATCAACAGTTCTCTGGCCACTGGCACTGTTCCTACCTGCTTCAAGCACATGGTGGTCCAGCCCCTCCTGAAAAAACCTAACCTAGACCCAACCTTGCCTAGCAACTACCAAAGTATTTCCAAACTGCCTTTCCTTTCAAAAGTCCTTGAAAAGGTAATTTTAAATCAACACGCCTTATCTTCACCAAAATTCCATCCCGGAAACTTTCCAATCAGGTTTCAGGGCCCACCACAGCACAGAGTCTGCCTTGTTGAAGGTACATAACGACCTACTTCCCACCATTGACTCCGGCGACTATGCAATCCTGCTCCTTCTCTACCTCAGGGCTGCATTCAATACAATCAACCGTACCATCCAAATTGACGGTCTCCGGTACGGGTTTGGTATCGATGGCACTGCCCTGAGCTAGTTCATCTCCTATCTCAAAGATAGGAGTTTTTCTACAAACATAGGTAACTCTTTCTGCTCCCCAGCTAGCCTTTGTTGCGGGGTTCCACAAGGCTCCATCCTAGGCCCCATTCTTTTCTCATTGCATATGCTACCCTTAGGCCAAGTCATCCAAAGGCACGGCATTTCCTTCCATTACTATGCAGATGATATACAAATCTCTCCCCCTCAAACCCAACAAATGATCTAATCTACTCAGCTTTACCCACTGACTCGAGGATATAAAGTGTTGGATGGCCCAGAACCTCCAACTAAACGAGAGTAAGTCTGAGGTTATCCTACTCGGCTCCTCGGAATCCATCAAAAGAATAGCAGGCAGCCTTGGTAGCCCTACCCCATTACTCAAACCCCTCGTCAAAAACCTTGGCGGATATTGGACTCTGCGTTGAAAATTGACAAACAAGTCAATGCCGTGGTAAAAGCTAGCTTCTTCCAGCTTCGAACGATAGCAAAAATAAAACCTTTCCTCCAATTTGTCGACTTCGAAAAGAAACTCATTTATCTCCCCCCGTCTTGATTACTGCAACTCCCTTTACACTGGCATCAGCCAATCATCCCTGTCCTGCCTGCAATTGGTTCAAAACGCCACAGCGAGACTCCTGACGGGCACCCGAAAAAGGGGCCACATCACCTCGATTCTGGCCTCTCTCCACAGGCTCCCAGTGCAGTTCCGAATAAATTTCAAGCCTCTTTGTTTTGTTTACAAAGCCCTTAACGGGCTCGCCCCCACTTACATCAAAAATCCGCTTTTCCACCATACCACTTCCAGGTCCCTCGGATCGGCCGACTTGGGGTTACTGCCCATCCCACGGTCTAGACATAAGCTCAGGGCTTTTGTAGCTGCAGCACCTAGACTATGGAACAGCATCCCCCTTATCCATCAGAACTGCCCCCTCCATCAATTCTTTTAAGTCTAGACTTAAAACTTATTTCTACTCTCAAGCCTTTCTTGACGTCCTCTGAGGGAGCGCTGTATGTATTTATGTATGTATTGTTGATATATGTACCACTGTTTGTAGCAAGTTAGTACCTGCACTAATGTAAAGCACTTTGGTCAACAAGAGTTGTTTTTAAATGTGCTATAGAAATAAAATTGACTTGACTTACTGGAAAGAAATAGTGATTAGTTGGATTGTTGTAATTGTGTCAACTACACAGAATACATCATTAAGCATGCATGATTTCTAGTAGCATAATTTTACTTCGGAGTCACGTGAGTGACTACGTGAAGAACCCACCCAGTGCGCAGGCGCGGCATTACGTCAGCAGCGCAACAGCGGCAGCAGCTGGAGCCAGGCTCTCCAGCGGCAGGAGAAAGACAAGACCTCAGGTAAGTGAGTCTTTTGTATTACAGAGAGTCGCTAACGGAGGAAGAAGCTATGGCTACCCGAAAGTGACCAACAAAGAGGACTGCCTGCCCAACTCCACCCGAGGAGGGGTCAACATCTGGGCGGCAGCCACCAGCGGCGGAGGAGCTGTTTGAACGCTCCCGCACACCCGACGCCGAGCCGCTCCCTGGGCCGCCGATTTCGACGCCCCGCACAGGGAGAAAATCAACCCGAAAAACAGACCGGCCGGTGGCCTCCGACTCGTCAGAGGAACGGGAACACTCTCCACCGGCGAAACGGGGATACAGCCGCTTAAGCTGCATAAGGCAGCTGCTCGAGCAGATGCTTGAGGAGGAGATGCAGGCAAGGCATCTCCAAGGAGGACGGGCTTTGGCCTCCTCCAAACCATCACCACACCCTTCTGTTCCCTCCTTGTTTGAGGTCAGTAAGGGAGGCCAGGACTGGGCTGGCCTATCACAAGGGCAGGCGGAAGACAACGCAAGCATGCCAGGCGAGCTGGAGGAAGAAGAGCTACTGGGTGTAGTCAGCAGGTATGCGGCGCCCCCGAGGACCGGAAGGATGCTAGCGCCAAGAATGGCGGCCAGTATCAACAGGCTCTCTAATAAGCCATAGCAAGAGAAAATTATCCAAGAGGCCCTCGACACTTACACAGCGCCAGAAAAACTGCGAGGCGCTTCGAGTAAAGACCGTAAACGGCCAGATATGGAGCCAGCTGGGACAGCATATCAGGACACAAGAGCTGAAGATGCAGCGTATCCTGAAGCTCCACACCGCAGCCATTACCGCCTTTGCTCGGTCCACGGAGAACGTGGAGCTCTCTACACCTCAGCAGGACGTGCTGGCCCTGATGTGCAACATGCAAGTATGAGCTCAACAACTTAAGGCGTGAAAACATCAGGCCTGCCCTTAACCCCAAATACGCGGGCCTTTGCAAAACTCCGGCGCCAGAAAAGGAGGCGCTACTATTCGGGGCTGACTTGGGAAAAAGGCTCAAGGAGCTGGAAGAGGCGGCCAAGCCTGTAGGCCTCATGAGGGCAGGGCCAGGACCGAGCAGGGTGAAGACACCCAGTTGGCAGCACGCCTCGGCATCCACCAGCAGGTACCGAGCTGGTGAAAGCCTGGTGACCGCTTCCCACTACCCCCAGAGCTCTTTTTAGAGCGGGGCCCAGAGCGGAGCCGTGGGAAGATACGCCGCCCCACCACAGCACCAACAAGGACACCC
The DNA here is from genome assembly GCF_028641065.1 of Leucoraja erinaceus. Lineage (NCBI taxonomy): Eukaryota > Metazoa > Chordata > Chondrichthyes > Rajiformes > Rajidae > Leucoraja > Leucoraja erinaceus. Next base: position 59,513,675 of record NC_073384.1, on the reverse strand, counting down.
TCGGGCCAAACCCATCGCAAACGCTCCCAGAAATGAACATGGAGGTAGGTGGGTCTGGTTCCTGTCAACATACACAGACAAAGGGTGTTGTATTAACAGGAGGGCGTTTAAGGTTCTTCAAACATGTTTGGTGCTCCTTTACTAACAACAAGTTTATACTCAACAGTATCAGTGGATACAAAATTGAATTTAAACCAGGCATAGAACCGCCGGTTCAGCACATACCCCAAAGGGTATTCCTTCCCACAGAATTAGAGAAGGTAGAAGGACAAGCTGAACTAGATAGGCTCGTGTCCAAGGGCAACATTGAGAGGGCCAGACACGAGCCATTGGAATTTGTATCGAATATATTTATCAGAACCAAAAAAGATGGTGGATGTCGCATTATCATTGATTTGACATCACTAAATCAGTCTGTTGAGTATCAACATTTCAAAATGGAGACATTTGTTACTGCCAGACAACTGATCTCCAAGGGATACTTCATGGCAAGCATAGATATTAAGGATGCTTACTATTTAGTACCCATTCACAAGGATCATTTCAGATATCTGAAATTTATCTGGATGGGGCAACTATGGCAGTATAGCGCATTACCCAATGGTTTAACGACAGCTCCCAGATTAGAACAAAAACATTTAGTCATGGCCTATCTGGATGATGTTCTCATATTGGGGAGAACAAGGGAACTAGCTGTCGCAGGAGTCTTAGCTACTAAACAACTCCTTGAAACATTGGGATTTGTTCTACACCCAGATAAATCAGTATTGAAGCCAACAACTAACATGGACTATCTAGGCTTCACTATCGACACTATCCGTATGACTGTCACTCTGCCAAGAGACAAAAAGGTAGCAGCATTTCCAGCTGCACAATATGGCCCCTTGCATTATCAAAATTTACAAAGAGCAAGGACACATGCACTACGTCTAAGTAGGGGGCATTATGACCGAACTATGGACTTACCCGCTGAAGCCAAATCAGAACTTCAGTGGTGGGTGGATAACATTTGGCACAGTTACAGTCCTATCGCCATCACCAATCCTAACATAGTCATTACAACGGATGCCAGTGCTTTAGGCTGGGGAGCTACTAACTCTATATCCAGCACAGGTGGCAGATGGACTAATTCAGAGGCATCGCTACTACAATCACTAGGCATAAATTATTTGGAGATGCTGGCCGCCTTTTATGGGCTAAAAGCATATGCATCCGATATGCGGCACGTACATGTCAGGTTAATGATTGATAACACGACGGTGGTGTCTTACATCCAGCACATGGGTGGCATAAAATCAGTATCATGCGACAAATTGACTACTATAATCTGGCAATGGTGTGTCGAGAGACATATTTGGCTATCAGCTGCCTATTCACCAGTAAGCTAAACACAGTGGCGGACACCAGGTCACGAAAATTCAATGACAACATCGAATGGATGTTAGACCCAAAAATATTTGCTAGAATTGTTAAGCAATACGGTACGCCAGATATAGATTTGTTTGCGTCTAGATTAAATCACTAGCTACCCATGTATGTGGCTTGGGAACCAGACCCAGAGGCAGCAGCGGTAGATGCCTTCATGCTGGATTGGGGAAATTTCTTCTTCTATGCTTTCCCTCCCTTCTGCCTCATCAGCCGGGTACTCCAGAAAATACAAACAGACTCGGCTTCAGGTATTCTGGTCGTACCCGACTGGCCTACCCAACCATGGTTCCCAGTTTTCCACGACTTGGTGGTAGAGTCACCTATGGGTTTTCACAGCCACCCACAATAAGTGACTCACCCGGTATCCGGCATAAGCCATCCATGCCATCAAAAATTGAAACTCCTGGTTTGTAGGTTCTGAACAGGCCTTACCAGGGATTGGGGTTATCAGAACGAACAATCACCACCATGTCGGCGTCCCTGCGAGTCTCTACCAAGAAACAGTACTTGACCTACATCAAGAAATGGGAGCAGTACTGCTTGGATGCAGGGACATCATACAAGACAGCCTCGATCACGGACATGCTGGAATTCCTGGCCCACTTGCACCATGACCAAAAGATGAGCTACAGTGCCATCAATGCAGCACGGAGCGCCCTGTCCGCTTACCTTATGCCTACAGGACATCACAGCATTGGATCCCACCCTCTGGTTATAAAACTCCTCAAAGGGATTTATAATACTAAACCCCCTACACCCAGATACACCCATCTATGGGATGTAAGTGTAGTTTTGTCACACCTTAGAGGTTGGCCTCCGGTGGGATCCTTGAGTCTAGAGCAGTCCACTCTCAAGACCCTCATGCTCATGGCGCTCGTCTCTGCGCAAAGGGTTCAGTCACTGCATCAACTAAGACTGGACAACATGGTAACCACCCCAGACTCCATTACATTTACCATGCCGGGGTTGATAAAACAAAGCAGGCCAGGTATGCCCAACTCTCCATTAATCTTCCGGGCCTATCCTCCAGAACCTAGGCTGTGTGTAGTGACCCATCTATACAACTACGTAGACACAACCCAAACGCTTAGAGGGAGTGAAAAAGCCTTATGGGTCAGCCACAAAAAGCCTTTTGGAAGGGTTACCAGCCAGACAATATCTAGGTGGTTGAAACAGGTCTTAAAATCCGCGGGGATTAACACGGATGTCTTTAAATCCCATTCTATCAGGGCAGCGTCCACGTCAGCGGCGGAACGGATGCAGGTTCCCATAGACCACATCCTTAGTACAGCGGGATGGTCAAGGGAATCAACGTTCCGGAAATTCTACCACAAACCGCTGATGGAGAAGGACTTGTTTGCGGACAAAATTTTAGAATCTGCAAACTTATAATTTAAAGCCCAGGGGAGCTATTTTTTGTTATTGTTAAATAAACATTTTTGTTTCAAAAAACTAACAAATTCGTTGGTCTTTAGATACCACTTCCTCCCTCGATGAACTTCGGCAGCGAGTGATATAGCTGTTACACGGTTTGAAATCACAGACCTTTGAAGTCTTCACGTAGTCACTCACGTGACTCCGAAGTAAAATAGTGAGATTAAACGAGTACTTACCAGTACGAAGTTTGATCTGTATTTTATGAGGAGTTACGATGAGGGATTACGTGCCCTCCGCTCCCACCCTCGTTGTATAGATCAAACTCGAGTTGATGTCTCTTTAATCTTTACTATCTTTACTTCAATATTGTGTCTACCTGTGATTCCACACCGCTGCTTGGAAGTATGCCGCGCCTGCATGTTTCACGTAATCCCTCATCGTAACTCCTCATAAATTACAGATCAAACTTCGTACTGGTAAGTACTCGTTTAATCTCACTATTCATGCACGCCTTGATTCCCATCCCCTTCATAAATGTTGCAGGGATCCATTTTGCACAGCGCTGTGTAGAGTTTTGGGCATTTTGTAAGTAAGGGCATGACTTACTTCCAAATAGAATTGTGAGCAGAATGTTATGGCTCTTTTAGAATCTCTCTCGGTATTAAAAGACTAAAGGAAGACTTGATCCAGCTTTTGAAATTTTTCAGAGAAACAGATAAATGCAGGTTAATTTAACTGGTTGGCTATTAGAGGGCACAACACTTCCAAAGTCACCTGCAAGTCTTGAGATCAAAAGGATTTTTTTTTCCCTCAAGGATTATCTCATATATTGAACAACAAAGGCAACACGTTTTGTATGGATTAAAAGCTTGAAGATATAACTGTGCTGCATCCATGTCAGTTGATGCTCTTAGGCCACCTTAACACTCAATTAGAGACACTTGTACAACTGTGTGCTTGAACAGACATATTGACCTATTGAAGTCACATTTCCTGATACTGTTTCCTGGAGCTCCTGCCTCTTAGAAACATAGAAACATAGAAAATAGGTGCAGGAGTAGGCCATTCGGCCCTTCGAGCCTGCACCGCCATTCAATATGATCATGGCTGATCATCCAACTCAGTATCCTGCATCTGCCTTCTCTCCATACCCCCTGATCCCTTTAGCCACAAGGGCCACATCTAACTCCCTCTTAAATATAGCCAATGAACTGGCCTCAACTACCTTCTGTGGCAGAGAATTCCAGAGATTCACCACTCTCTGTGTGAAAAATGCTTTCCTCATCTCGGTCCTAAAAGATTTCCCCCTTATCCTTAAACTGTGACCCCTTGTTCTGGACTTCCCCAACATCGGGGACAATCTTCCTGCATCTAGCATGTCTAACCCCTTAAGAATTTTGTAAGTTTGATGAATCTTAATGCTATTTTCTGTGATATCTGCAAAAACATAAATAAAATAGGAGCACGGAGAGGCCTCAGTGAGGAAGGACATCCTTGTGATTGTGGCAATGCAGCAAAACTTTAATTCCAACATTTTAAAAACAAATATCTACGTTCATTGATTGATGGTTGCTCCCTTAAAGAAACAATAAAATATATTTGTTCTTTGATGCAGATACATCATGAGATGCAGATGGGTGCCCACCCATCCAAATGCTTCATGCTGGGAATATCTAACCAAAACGCCTGCTCAATACACTAAGGATGGGTGACATCCAATTTCCAGTCAACAACCCTTTTCTTTCCAATAGGTGGCAACCTCATAGCATCATAGTATCAGAATGTCACAGAGCACAAAACTGTTTCAACTGTTGGAAACATTAAACTCCGCAATAAATTTCCTTTGCCTCAGTGTTGCTTTTGAATTTAAATTTTGCAATATGTTTCATTTAAACAATCATTATTACCAATCATTTCCACATGGATTGAAGAAAAGATTTAAAAGACCGCTTTTGGCTCTGGAGTTATCCCACAGTGAACATTGAAATTGCAAAGGGACAAAGATTTCATTGAAGTTACCTCCCACCAATGTAAGTATAGTACCGATGAAGTGATAATTTACCATGCAAACCTTCTAAGATGAGTATGATCTGAATGAATAAATTAGGTTTAATTTTTAACTGAGGTTAAAGTAATGGAAATAGCAAATACAATTACTTATTCAAATAAGATGTCTTAATAATTGCTTTAATTTATAGTTCAAGAACGAGGCACTCTTGAATTAGAATTTTGTTTAAATTTATAGCCAAATCATGCAGCAGCAGTAATTACCAGAGGGGATACTTTACCTCCAGTGCAGTCAGCAAGTAAGGTACATTCATACTGCTCTCCCCAAGATCCCCCAGCAGTTCATTGACAGGGTCAAAAGAAGTTCACCTTTCCATGCTTATAAATTGTATAGGTAATGAAGGTAAAATAATACTTGCAGCACGGCTTGCTAGGTTGCAAGACAGATTCAATATGCAAAGAAAGGTTGTGTAGGATGTCAGATAATGCTGAGAGACCGTCTGCCCCCTCAGCTGGTAATGCTGATGTAGTTTAACCTGCAGACAGTTCCTGTTTCTTTGTAATTTGAAGTTTCCAGTGATTCCACATTCTACATAAGCAGAATAAAACCATTGAGTAAATATATGCAAGACAAAAACTTGTCAATTACAAAGATCCATTTTAATCATGATCATCCAAACAGTCAATTTTGTAAGAGGGTGTGTGTGAAAATAAAATATGTTGCTGTTGCAGGTTCTTACACATGTTGTGCTAACATCTGCATTTATAAGTTAACAGAAGCAGACTTTCCTCAAATGATTAAATTACTAGGGAATCAATTGTTTTCTTCTAACTGTATATGGACATGACCTTCTACCTGCTCAGCACTCAACAACATATCTTCAAAATCTATCATCACACTCAGTGCACTGCCTATGTAATTGAATCCTCAACTTCCTCATCAGCAGACCACAATCAGTACAAACTGGCAACACTTCCTCCAATAACCATCAACACAGGAGTATCTCAAGGCTGCTTGCTTGGTCCTCTGTGCCACTCTCTCTACACCCATGACTGTGTAGTCAAACACAGTTTTAATGCCATCTTTAAATTTGCCGATGCTACCACCGTTATTAGACGATTAATGGATAACAATATAGTACAGGTGGGAGATGGAAAATCTGATTGAATGGTGCCAGGATAACAATCTTAATCTCAACGTTGTCAAGACCAAGTAGCTGATTATTGACTCCAGGAAGGGAAAGTCAGGGTTCCACAACCTGGTCCCATTGTCAGGAAAGTGGTGGAGAAAGTTATTGGCTTTTGTAAGCGGGTATGAGCTCGTACACGAATATCTCTGAAGTCCTGTCATGTATATAGCACAGTGATGCAATCACAAAAAAATCTCATTGATGTCTCTACTTCCTTAGAAGAATGCGGAGATGTGGTATGTGGACAAATAATCTATCAAATTTCTCCAGGTTTATAATGACTGGTTACATCATGTCCTGGTTCGGTAACTTGAACATCCAGGAACAAACGGGGCCCTAGAGAGTGGTAGACACTGTCCGGTCCATCACAGGTTCTGATCTCACCATCGAAAGGGGTTTGTAGGAAGAGATGCCTTAAAAGAGCAACCAATCTAATCAAAGAGCCACACCACCCTGGCCTGGCCATGCTAATATTTGCTGCTATCATTAGGAAGAAGGCACAGGATCCTGAAAAGCGTGACCTCCATGTTCAAGAACAGCTTATTTCCAGCAATCATCAGGCTCTTGAACACTGCACTGCATTGACCATACCTCAACAACTATGATCTATGGAGTGTTATTTTGGTTGAACTACAGACTTCAGCTTTGCATAATTTTGATCTCTTGGTATTATGGTTATTAATTTAAATCAGTATACTGTATTAAGATACAGAATGTAAACAGGCCCTTCGGCCTACCAAGTACACGTCGACCATTAATCATGTGTTCACATTAGTTCTATGTTATCCTACTTTCACATCCACTCCCTACACACTGGGGGCAATTTACAGTGGCCAAGTAATCTACAAACCCACAAGTCTTTGTGATGTGGGAGAAAACTGGAGCACGCAAAGGAAACCCACGCGGTCAATGGAAGAATGTGCAGGCTCCATATAGACTGTACCCGAGATCAAGATGAAACCCTGATCTCTGGTGGATCTATCAGTTGTGCCACTGGTTATTGTATTATTGATTATTATATTATTATATTACTGATTATTCCATTTTTATTTGTATATTATTGGATTAACAGGTCTGTAGCAAGTAAGGATTTAATTGTTCCATTGTCAGTACACATGACAATTGCACACTCTTGACTCTCATGACTTTTGATCTGAGCTCATGATTACTCCATGATGAGAGTCTATACTGTTTTGACTGGTTGCTAAGAGAGATACTTAGCAGAGGAAAATGAAACTTAATGTGTTTCCTTTTTTTCCACCTGCAGGTCCTTCAGGGATAATTACTACATATCATCCACTTTGGCCTGTGTTTCTAACCTTCAAATAGTTGGATTCATCTGTGTTTTCCCCCGTTCCCACTCAACAGGCAAACCTGGGCCTCACCCTGCTGATTCATCATTAAGCTGATGATTTTGGAGAGTAATCTAGTCTTGTTTTCAGTAATGAGCTGCTAATCACAGTCGTACTGCATAGGATGTAAATACAGCTGTGCTGTGAAGCACTCATAACACGTTGTTAGCAAGCCAGTTCTTCAAGGTGACGATGAGTTACAGCCTTGGAGTCATAGAACAATGCAGCACACTGACCTTCTAAGAGCAAGAAGGAGGTGATGTTTGGTCTCTTGTAAAGCATTAAGGTGGTTAAATCCTCAAGGCCTGATATCTAAAGCATTAAGGTGGTTAAATCCTCAAGGCCTATCCCAGGTTATTGAGCGAGGCAAAGGGGTGGGAGATTGCAACCTTCACGTGGTCCACCCTGTCTCAATAAATGCAATCAACCTGGCATGCACAAACAGAAGATCAAACAGAACAAGTTGTCTTACAACTTTAGGCTGTGCACGCCATACGCAAGAAGAAGAAGAGGGAGGCAAGAGAGGAGATTGCAAGGGCCTTGATGAAGATCTTTCTCTTCTCTTAGCAGTGAGGCCCTGGATGACTGGAGAGTAGCCAATATTGTTCCTTAGTTTAAGAAGGAAAGTCGAGATAATTCAGGAAATTATAGGCCAGTGAGCCTCACATCAGTGGCATGGAAACTATTGAAGGGAATTCTTTGGGATAAGATTTACTTGCCTTTGGAAATGAATGGATAATCAGAGACTGTCAGCTTGGCATTCTCCGCAGCAAATCATGTCTTACCAACTTGATTGAGTAGTTGATGTTGGCTGCGTGGATTTTAGTTGGACATTTGATTAAGTCCCTCATGGTAGGCTGATCCATAAAATTTAGATGTATGAAAGCCATGGTGACTTGGTCATTTGGACTCAAAATTGGCTTTCTCATAGAAGACAGGGGATAGTGGTTAAAAGGGGATTATTCTGGCTGGAGGTCTATGACCAGTGGTGTTCCGCAGGGATCTGTGCTAGGATCTCTGTTGTTTCAGATATATATATATATATTTTAATGTAAATGTAGATGGGTTAGTTAATAAATTTGCACAGGCCGTCAAAAGATACATCGAGATGTAATCAGCTACAGAAATTGACAGAGAAATGACACATGGAGTTTAATCTAAGCAAGTGTAAGGTGTTCCATTTTAGGAGGTCAAACGTACGGGGAATGTATCCATTCAATGGCAAGACCATTAACAGTATTGGTGTGCATAATGTATCTCGGGGTGTAGGTCCATAGCCCTCTGAAAGTAGCAACACAAGATGATAGAGTGGTAAAATTGATGTCTTGCCTTCATTGTTTGGGGCATTTCAAAGTTTGCGATTAAGTCCAATTTCTTGTATGCAACAGTGAAGATCAAATTTTGGATGCTTTTTAAGATTGGCCTTTTTTCTACTTTCATTACAAATAATGGAGAATGTCTTTAGAAAGTGGATGCAAAAGAAACTTACATAAATTTGAGAAACATCCTTTACCAGTTTATTTAGTAGACTGCACGAGACGCAAACACAAAATACAAATTAGTTAGGCCTTATTAAAGTCTGAAAATTGAATTTTTAATTTTTTTGGTGGTGACGTATTTCATGTTTATGATTATAACTAAGATACAAAAAGAAGCCATTGTCCCAGCATGAAATGACTTAATTAAACAATTCACTGTAATATGTTCAAACATTCCAGTTCCAGACTGTGATTTCCTTCAGTTCTATACTGTCTAGTTCACTGCTTTCCTTCTTGTATGTTTTTATAACATGGTGCCAAAACATCGGTTAAAAAGTAGACAACAGTTTCAATGCTAAAATATAATCCAGGCTTCTGTATAGAAATTGCATCATTCCTATTTTTGGCATTAGCCTAGTGTATCTACTGGCAATACCAGTCACTGTATTGATTGCACATTGTTTAATTAGTGAAAATGTGCACCAACTGCGACTTATATTTAGCAATACAATCAAGATTTTTAAGTTCAAGAGGTCACCAACTTCCTGACAGACAGGAAGCAGCATGTGAGGCTGGGAAAGCACATCTCAGATCCGCTGACCCTCAGTATAGGAGCACCGCAAGGCTGCGTACTCTCCCCTCTCCTCTACTCTCTCTACACCAATGACTGCACCTCCACAGACTCCTCTGTCAAGCTTCTCAAGTTTGCGGATGACACAACCCTGATTGGACTGATCCAGGATGGGGAGGAATCTGCCTGCAGACAGGAAGTGACACAGCTGGCGTGCCATTGCAACAATCTGGAGCTCGATGCTCTTAAGACAGTGGAATTGATTGTAGACTTTAGGAGAGCTCCCCCTCCCCTCCTCCCACTCACCATCAACAACACCACAGTCACATCTATGGAGTCATTTAAGTTCCTTGGAACCATCATCTCCAGGGACCTTAAATGGGGGGCTACCATCGCCTCCACAGTCAAAAAGGCCCATCAGATGATGTACTTCCTGTGGCAGCTGAGAAAACACAATCTGCCACAGGCAATGATGGTCCAGTATATTGCCATCATAAAGCCTGTCCTCACCTTCTCCTTCATGGTTTGGTTTGGCTCAGCCACCAAGCATGACATCTGGAGACTGCAGCGAATCGTTCGATCAGCTGAGAAGGTTATTGGCTGCAACCTTCTCCCCATCGACGAACTGTACACTGCAAGGACCAGGAAGTGAGCAGGTAAGATCATCTCTGACCCCTCTCACCCTGGCTACAAACTCTTTGAATCACTTCCCTCTGGAAGGCAACTCCGGACTGTCAAAGCCACCACAGCCAGATATAAAAACAGTTTTCTTTCCATGAGCATTAGCTCCACTCAACTGCCAAACGTCTGTAGCCTTCTTTAGCTCTGGTATTTTATTTTATTCTTCACATGTTAAATTATAATGTTTTATTCTTAAATATTTACTGTATATCGTGTTCTTACTTGCGAGCAAAGCACTAAAGCAAATTCCTTGTATGTATACATACTTGGCTCATAAAATGTATTCAATTCAATTCAATAAATGATGGAAGTGACGAGATCCTGGAGCAGAGATGTGAATCACTATTTATCTACTTAAATGCAGGACTGTATTGGAATGGTTAAGTGGGCTACTCCTGCCATTATATTGCAGTTGCAAAAGTTATCCACCAGAATGAGCTGATAAGAAGTAAATCTCTGTAAATCACACAGGTAATTACCCCCTAATATACAAAGTGCATATCACACAGCTTGGATAGAGTGGATGTGGAGAGGATGTTTCCACTCATGGCATAGTTTAGGACTAGAGGTCATAGCCTCAGAATTAAAGGATGTTCTTTTAGGAAGGAGATGAAGAGGAATTTCTTTAGCCAGAGAGTGGCAAATCGGTGGAATTCTTTGCCATAGAAGGCTGTGGAGGCCTAGTCGTGGATATATTTAAGGCAGAGATAGATAAATTCATGATTAGCCTGGGTGTCAGAGGTTATGGGGAGAAGGCAGGAGAATGGAGTTAGAAGGGAGAGATGGATCAGCCATGATTGAATGGGGGAGTAGACTTGATGGGTCGAATGGCCTAATTCTGTTCCTATCACTTATGATCTTTTGATCTTATGATCATTTATATCAGTTCAGCTGAGTGGTCTGAATTTGGAAAATAATGATTAAATAGTGTGGGTTACACCTCCAATTTCTAAGATATATGCAACATACTGTTTGGTAATCTTATAATCAGAATCATTAATTTTGGAGTTGAGCAGGCTAACTTTGAAGATGAGCAGGTTAAAAGACGAATGAATATCCTTAACTAAATTTAAATGTTAGATAATGGATCACATTACATGTTTTTTACGATTTGCTCTGAATATGTTGCCTTCTCATTGGTTAAAGTGTACGATTATCAAAAGCTTTACAAGACCAGGTTACCAGATAGTTATAGGGGAAATGTTATTGTTTCATTGTAACAACATGTTACCATTGTATCAACATGGTCTACTGAATAATTATGAGATGAAACTTAATGCTCCTCTATGTTTTTGATTTGATAAATAAGAAGTATAAGTAACAGTCATTTTTGAATATAATGAAGTGTGAATTCATGTTGGGACCTTAATTATCCTCCCAAAACCATTTCTAAAGCTCGTTAAGATCTATTGTGAATGCTCCTCTCCATGGAATCTAGCAGCCAACACCTTCAAAGTATGATGCAAAAGTTATTTTTGGTGTGTCGCAGAGGGAATTGCTGCTGGGCCTGAAGAAAGCAATCCTGTCTTTCCTGCCTAACAAGTTGTAGTGCAAGGGAATTTCAAAGTTTCAAAGGTTTCAAAGGTCTTTTATTGTCATGTGTACCAATTAAGGTACAGTGATATGCGAATTACTGTACAGTCATACAAAAGAAAAGCAACAAGATAGTCAACTACATAAAAGTTAACACACAAGACATGAAAGTGAGTTTCCCTACATTCCTAACTGTGATGGAAGGAAATAAAGTCCAAACTTCTTCCTCTTTATTCTCCTGCAGTCGGTGCAGTCGAACCATCCATCGGGATGATCGAAGCTCCCGCAGCCGGCAATCAAAGCCCCCACGTCGGGGCGATCAAAGCTCCTGCGGCTTGGAGTTTCCGAAGTCGGTCTCTAACCAGAGATCGCGAGCTCCATGATGTTAAAGTCCGCAGGCTCCCGTGGTTAGAGCTCAGAGGTCCATCCCTGGCAAAGGGACCGCAAGCTCCGCGATGGTAAGTCACGCAGACTCCTGCGGCTGGAGCTCCCGAAGTCGGTCTCCTGCAAAGGCCGCCAACTCCTCGATGTTAGGCCGCAGTGCGGATGGAGATACGATACGGACAAAAAACATTGCATTTCCGTCGAGGTAAGAGGTTAAAAAATGTTTCATCAGAATATTGCATCAGAGGAAACATCATCATCACAATCAATTTGTCAGGACCACTTAAAAAACCTTTGTTTCAATCCGATTCCCTCTCGCTCTTCTATACTCCAGCTGATTCAAACCTAGCCCGCCAATCTTTCCACGAGCCAAATTGGCCAGTCATTTAGATACCAAGTTAGTTTAGGTTTGGGCTTATGATTGTCATGTGTACCGAGGTACAGTGAAAAGCTTTGTTTGGCTTGCTGTCCAATCAAATTCGATACTACTAGACATAAATACAATTAAGCCAAGCTTCAGTACAATAGGTAGAGTGCAAGGAAAAGTACAAGAGTGCAGAATATGGTTCTCAGCATTGTAGCGAGCAATTTGAAACTTCAACCATTTCCACTTCAGAACCATTTGTGCTGATTGGGGCATGTATTCCACCAAGCTTCCTGAAGCCGATAACTACCTCCTTCATTTTGCTAGCATTGAGGGAGCATTTGTTGTCCTGACACCATGTTGCTAAGCTCTCTACCTCCTTCCTGTACTCTGTCTCATCATTGTTTGGGATCTGGCCCGCCACAGTGGCCATGTCTGCAGTTGCTGGAATTTTGAACAAAACACAATGGGGGCTGGTGCGAACTCAGTGGGTCAGGAAGCATCAGGGAAGGGTATGGACAGGTGACAGGTGATGTTTCGGGTCACGTCAGGTGCAGCCAAAACATAGTGTTTATCATAGCGTCCAATTGCAGAATGAATATAATATTTTCCAGTAACATTTATTCACATTATTCAGGATGACACAGTGGCACAGCTGATAGAGCTACTGCCTTGCAATGCCAGAGACCGGGTTTGATCCTGACCTCGGGTGCTGTTTGTGTGGTGATCAATGGCTCGCTTAGATTTGGGAGGTCAAATGGCCTGTTTCCATGCTGTATCCCTAAAGTAAAGGTCCCTTCATCAGACTGCCTATTCATTTAGTCTGATAAACCACTGTGGAGACCAACTGTAATTGTGTTAACAATCATTGTGCATTGTGTTGTTAAAAGAGCATTTATTTGTAAATTATGAGGCCCAACATTTCTGTACTGAATTTAATGCCTATTAATGTGGTACTCAAGCAGCATCATAAAGATGATGTGAAGGTGAAAGGAAGGTGGTACTGATGGATCGATGTCAGGATGCCATGGATTGATGCTCTGGAGATGCAAGGCTTGTGACATTACTCTCCTTCAGGGCTTGTGATCATTTTGCAGATTAATCACATGCCTACCACAAGCATTATTTCCTCACAACACCATCCCGCAGCAACATTTTGTGAAATTATTTTTGGCTTAAACACTAATGCATCTGAAATTTAAGATGGAAAAGATGGACAAACTGGGATTGCCTAAATTTTAAACATGTGAATTGGCCTATCTTTATCCAGGGCTTCATTTAGAAGAACTTCAGGCATCAATCAGGTCTTTATGTATTGCACACACTGTTAGTTGCCTACATGTTTATTTGCTCCAGGGATGGGTCTGAGAGGGAGGATATAATCAAATATACCCATGTGTCAGAGGTTATGGGGAGAAGGCAGGAGAATGGGATTAGGAGGGATAGATAGATCAGCCATAATTGAATGGTGGAGTAGACTTGTGGGCTGAATGGGCTAATTCTGCTCCTATTCCTTATGATCTTAAAGTGGTGAAAAAATATGTAGGTTGCGGAACATATTGTTATGCAGTCAGGGGAAGGTTTTGTGCTTCGTTCTAACTCCATTACGAAAGATATGTTTTAAAGGTTTCTGGGCCTTCATTTTCAGCATGCCTACATACAAAGGGCTTCTCACAAGCTAAAAATGACTCGCATTGATACAACACGTATCAATTAATCAATGATCAGAGCCTTCCTTTGGATTAACCATGAATACTTGGTTAATATTGGTTAATATTTAGGGACCCACAAAATGATTTTGTGCGTATAACCCTCGTGTCTCAATTTAATTTCCATTTCTCGGAGTCCATGGATTAATATCACAGAGGAGGCTATTCAACCCATTGTATCTGTGTCCCATTTTTGAGAGAGCTTTGAAAGGGTAACATTGAAGAGAAGCCTATTTTTAATAGTTAACTCAGTTTAAATTAATGACCACTCTCCAGTCATCTTGTATTCTCAGTGTGAAACATTGTCCTACCAATATAATGAATTCTATGAAATCACATACATAAATACAATTAAGTCAAGCTTCAGTACAATAGGTAGAGTGCAAGGAAAAGTACAAGAGTGCAGAATATGGTTCTCAGCATTGTAGCGAGCTATTTGAAACTTCAACCATTTCCACCTCAGAACCATTTGTGCTGATTGGGGCATGTACTCCACCAAGCTTCCTGAAGCCGATAACTACCTCCTTCATTTTGCTAGCATTGAGGGAGCATTTGTTGTCCTGACACCATGTTGCTAAGCTCTCTGTCTCCTTCCTGTACTCTGTCTCATCATTGTTTGGGATCTGGCCCGCCACAGTGGCCATGTCTGCAGATGCTGGAATTTTGAACAAAACACAATGGGGGCTGATGCGAACTCAGTGGGTCAGGAAGCATCAGGGGAGGGAATGGACAGGTGACAGGTGATGTTTCGGGTCAGGTCAGGTGCAGCCAAAACATAGTGTTTATCATAGCGTTCAATTGCAGAATGGATATAATATTTTCCAATAACATTTATTCACATTATTTTAATAATCAGCGTTTATTAAAAAGCAAAATGTAATTTTCACATTATCACAAAGAACAAATCTGGATGGCATATTGGAACTTCAAAGCCATCCAGAACTACATTAATTTTCAAAAGATTGAAAACAAGCTGCGATGAAAAAGTTTGTGATCGACTTTAATCTTATTCAATTTTTAGCAGTTGTTTTAATCGTTCTTAGTACATTGCTTTAGAAGCTGAAAGGGACAGTGAGAAAATTAGTATTCTGTATGTTTAACCAAAAAAGATTGAATTGGATATCTTTCTCTTTAATTATATTTAACCACAGTGTCTCTACATTGCAGCGGAGTGGAGTTAGTCAACAGACCAGCCATCCCATGGCAAACACACAGAAATCCTCTTTCAGTAAAATATACTCTTTCTCAGATTTCAAAGATGTATATGGTGTAGAAACAAGAAATGACAGATGATGATTTACAGTGTTAGGGTAACTCAGCAGATCAGGTAGCATATCTGAAGGACATGGATAGGCAATGATTCAGATTGTAGTAGACAGAAAGCTGGAAGAGAGGTGAGATGGGGGTGAAGGTGGGGGTGGGGGGGGGGGGGGGGAGGGGGAGAAAACAAATCCTGGCGAGTGATAGATGGATACAGGTGAAGAGGGTTTTGATTAGCAGATAGCTGGACAAAGGCTGGAAGTGAAAAGGTGGCAAAGAGTGAAAAATAAGGGGATAAGTCAGAGAAAAGGACATAGGCAGAAGTGCACTGGGGATAGAGTATAAGGCAGCAGGATAGTGGGAGAAAGGGGTGTGCATCCAGATGGAACACATGGGAGAGAGATGGGTGAGGGGGAAGGTTGGGGGGGGGGGTTGAGGTTTTTAACTAAAATTGGAGAATTCATGTAGTTAGGTGTACATCTAAAGTACATCAAGTGTACATCTAAAGTCTGTTCTACATCTTCAACATAATATGTGAGTTCAGTCCTGGGATCTGGACATTTAGTAATGTGATTGGAATTATTGCGGGACTGTGTGACTCCAGTCCATACCACACTATTATGGAAGGGATTCAAAGAAAGCAAGGCTGACAATTTAAAAGGGGCCGACCAAAATACTAATAGATTAGATCACTAATTGTTTGTACAACTTGTGACATGATTCTTGGCTTGCATGTATCGGTTGCTTAAAAGTTCGCTCTGATAGATCTAGCTCATATAGAATCTCTGCAACAAAGCAAAATAAGTTAAAAAACATTAAAATTTTCAAACCCCACCAACAATTCTGATTCATTGTGAGTGATGTTGACCGCCTAATGCTGGAAATGGACCTGTACCATTTGTCACCCTCCTCTATCCAGAGGATCCTGTCACTGACTTGCCGAGAGTGGGTCCAGCTGATCTGAGACATTATTAAATCATAACTGCAGCGTGGCCCCATATTTTCCAAAGGCCAAATGATGAAATATTGGGTTTAGACACAAATTGGTGTAGTAACGCAAAGGGTAGGAAGGGTCTCGACCCAAAAAGTCATCTATTCCTGTTCTCCAGAGATGCTGTCTGGCCAGCTGAGTTACTCCGGCTTTTTGTGTGTAACTCAATGGGTCAGGCAGCATCTCTAGGGAAAATTATTTGGTGAAAATTATTTAGAAAATTAACTAGAAAAAAATGTTGGCTGACCTGCTGAGTTACTCCAGCACTGTGTCTTATTGTCACTTCAAGGTATGCTGTAATTGAAGAAGTGTTCCTCCTCAATGCAGGGTTTCCACCCAAATCATCAACTATTCCGTTCCACCCATGTACGCTGCTTGGCCCGCTGTGTTCTGCCAACAGATTGATTGTTGCTCCTACATTTTTGTTTGTTATTTCTGACTTTGAGCATCTCCAATATTTTGGCCTAAGTTTTGCAACCGCCACAAAAAAGTAAAATTGATGAAGAAAAAAGGGCATTTTGTAAGCTGTTTGAAGGGTGAAAATGAGAAGCTAGTGCGACTTGGGTGGGGGAGGGATAGAGAGAGAAGGAATGCCGGGGCTACCTGAGGTGAGAGAAATTAATATTAATACCATTGGGCAGTAAGCTGCCCAAACGAAATATGGATTGAATGAAGGCAAGGGCCATGCCAGTGCTTGATGGAGTTGGAGCATCATTAGCTTAGCATCCTCTCGTTCTATCAGCTTCCCGGCTACATCAAGGCAAGACCTCAGGCTGGAGATAGGAAGTCATTTGAGAAAACATGATCATATAAGAGCCCGTTCGGCAAATGTTTTACTGTTGCAAAATAAAATAGTAATAGGCAAAACAAAATGCAATCATTTTGGATGTTATTCATACGATTGGCAGCATCACTGCAGAGGTGCACATTCATTTTGGGAGTGGTTCCTGTACCAGTCTTGTGAGACAAAGAGGGAAGCTATGTTAGCTATGATTATTGACGGGAATTGGTTTTAGGGAAGCTCTTCATATTTTCAGCAGAGATTAAGATATTAACGGGGTGAATTAATAGGCAAGAGGATACCCGGACGTGATGCCGACGCACAAGTAGCCGAAGCAAAGAAGTCAAAGCCAAAGAACGGAATGGAAACGAGGCTGAAACGCCAATAAACCGAAAGAATCCGAAGACGAAACTCCTACTAACCAAAAGATGGGACGCCTAAACGCAAACTAACCGAAAGGGCAGGACGCCTAAATTAGAAGGAACCGAAAAGCTGCGTCGCCTGAAAGCAAACATACCGAATGGCCGCTCTGTCGAAACGTCATCTACCCTAAAGGCGGCGTCGCCTACAGGCCAAAGGACCGACTGCCGCTCAACAGAAAAGTCCAATAACAGACTTGACGTTGCCGGGGGGCGGGACTTGTCAGCGATTGGTCCAGACCCCCGCGTCCATCACATCACTGTGAAGGGACGAACATTGTTCCAAACCTCCGCTCCACCCGACCCACAGCCCGCGGAGGGTGACCGTGGGAGAGTGGGGGCTGTCCCGAGGGATGCGCACCTTTGGCTGCTTTCAACTTGGTGCTTGGGTTCAGATTGCCCAGTCACCTATGGCTTGTGTGGGAAAATGAACCCCACACTCCCCTCCCCCTTTTTCTCGCCTCTCTTCTCTCTCTCCCCTCTCTCTCTCCCCTCTCTCTCTCTCTCTAGCCTCTTCTCTCTCCTCCTCTCTCTCTCTCCCTCTCTTCTCTCTAGCCTCTTCTCCCTCTCCTCCCTCTTCTCTCTCCTCCTCTCCTCTCTTCTCTCTCCCCTCTCTTCTCTCTCTCTCTCTCTCTCCCTCTTCTCTCTCCCCCTCTCTCCCCTCTCTCCCCTCTCTCTCTCTCTCTCTCTCTCTCCCTCTCTCTCTCTCTCTCCCTCCTCTCTCTCTCTCTCTCTCTTTCTCTCTCCCTCTCTCTCTCTCTCTCTCCATCCCTCTCTCTCTCCCTCTCTCTCTCTCTCCCCCTCTCCCTCTCCTCTCTCTTCTCTCCTTCTATCTTCCCCCTCTCTCCCTCCTTCTCTCTCTCCATCTCTCTCCCTCCCCCTCTCTCTCTCCTCCGTCTCCACCCACGGGAGCGTCCCACAGACGCTGGTTATCAAGACCTGTCTGATACAGGTCAGGTCTGGTACACCTGGTACAAAATATCTGGTGCAAAATATCAAAGTTTACACAATATAAACTAGTTTTAAGATGTTTCATGCAAAGGCAAATAATCTGCTAACCGCAACATCTTCCCAAATTCTTTACACAATTGATGGAGGCTTAGTTGAAGCATGTTCACAACAGAGTTCAATTTGCCTTCAGGTATTATAGGACTTATAGGACAAGGGTTAGTGGAGGAACATGGCACTGAGGTAAAAAAAAAATCAACTATGATCTAACTGAATGACAAACAGGTGTAAGTAGCCAAATGGGGCACCTGTCTATTTCTTATGGACCTTTGGGATGATAGCAAGGACTGATCACCTTGTCACCACAGCATGGCAATCTAGTTTTGTAAATCGCTGGCTTTCTCATATTTCAGGGTAGGGCGCGTGTAAATTCAGGCAAATGTTGCTTTAAAGTCGGCATAATAATTGTTTTGTAGCATGCTGTCAGATTGTTAACCGCTGCAATAATATTTGGACCATGTTTCTGGTAGCTGAGTATTGATTGCTGTCATATACCATTTTCTCTGATACTCCGGGCAAAGTGAGTTATGTTCTACTCTCAGAGAGAAAACAAACCAATGCACAGTTTAAAGTACAATCAATGTCTGTGAGTATAACTATCTCAATAAGAAGGGCTTCAATTCCCCTAACGTACACATTGTGTTTTATTGTGACACAAGAGAGAGTGCAGCGTAGGTTTACAAGGTTAATTCCCGGGATGGCGGGACTGTCATATGCTGAGAGAATGGAGCAGCTGGGCTTGTACACTCTGGAGTTTAGAAGGATGAGAGGAGATCTCATTGAAACATATGAGATTGTTAAGGGATTGGACACGCTAGAGGCAGAAAACACGTTTCCGATGTTGGGGGAATCCAGAACCAGGGGCCACAGTTTAAGAATAAGGAGTAAGCCATTTAGAACGGAGACGAGGAAACACTTTTTCTCACAGAGAGTGGTGAGTGTGGAATTCTCGGCCTCGGAGGGCGGTGAAGGCAGGTTCTCCGGATGCTTTCAAGAGAGAGCTAGATAGGGCTCTTAGAAATAGCGGAGTCAGGGGATATGGGGAGAAGGCAGGAACGGGGTACTGATTGGGGATGATCAGCCATGATCACATTGAATGGCGGTGCTGGCTCAGTCGAATGGCCTACTCCTGCACCTGTTGACTATTGTCTATTGTCTAATTCAAGCTTTACAGCCCATTACTTCCCACCATAACATAATTTATCAGTAGCTCAGCTCTGAGCCAGATTTACTATATTAAAATGTTTGTATAGAATCATAGAAACATACAGTGCAAAAATGGGCCCTGCAGCCAACCTCATCTATGGCAACCATGATGCCTATCCACACTAATCTCATTGCCTGCATTAAGCATGAATCTACAAGATACAAGATATATTTATTTGTCATATGTGCCAGTTGGCACCGTGAAATGTGATCACCATACAGCCATACAATAAAATAAAGAACACAACACATGATAGAGTCCAAGTTAAAACATCCCCACACAGTAGAATCAAACGTTTCCCACTGTGAGGGAAGGCACCACAGTCAGTCTCTTCCTTGATGTTCACCCGTGGTTGGGGCCTCCGGAGTCGTTGCTACGGGCAGCCCGCCGTTCAGGCCCACTCGCCGGGATGTTGGAACTCCGATGTCGGGACTGGAGGCCAACCTCAGAGGATTGGACCTCCGAATTGGCCGCTTCCGACCAGAGTCCGCGGCTCCCGACGTCCCCAGGCCGCACTGGGCGGAGATTCATGCTGGCGGCCCTCGGCAAAGGGCCCCAGGGACTCTGCAATGTCGGTCAGCGCCGCCCGCATTGGGAGCTCCACGAACCACAGCTCCTCGATGTTGGAGCAGCAGGTCCAATGCTCCCGAGCTGCAAACGGCGATCCAGGTAGCCATCGCCCGCTTCGCAGTGAATCCAGCGCCGCGCAGCCGCTACTGAAGCTCTGGTCCGTCCCCCGGTCTCGGGTAGGAAAGGCCACTCTGATCCAGCTGGTAGGCTGCGAGGAGGAGGGGCGGGGGGGCGAGGACGTGACTGAGAGAAGCATCCTCGCCAGGAAGTGACTGGGAAATGGCTCTTAGCTCTTTTCCTATCCAAGTACCTGTTCAAAAGCGTTTTAAACGTCCACCAATATTTCCTGCTATCCGGATCGCCCATATTTCACCATCATTAAAAAAAAATGGGTCCAACACAATTCTGCTGCTGTGAAGAGGGTGACACAATGGTACCAGAATTCATGCTGCTGCTTCACATGTCCTGTGACCCCGATTCACCTCCAGGTGTTTTCTCTGGGTGATTACATGAGTTTACTCCAGGTTCCCTGGTTTCCTCCCACATCCTAAAGACTTACTGACAGGTGAATTGCCTATTTGTAAATCGCCCCGAAGGTAGATTAATGACAATACCAAATAATCAAAAGGGGATCTGTATGCATGTGAGAAAAATAAATTGCTGGGTTTCAGGCAAATAAGGAGTAAGAGGAAGGGGATGGGAGATGACATTGAACTGAATGATCTCCTCTGTCATTGTGAGTATAAAATAAGAATAGGGTGAAAAATACAGATTAATGGGCCTGTCCCACTTATGCAACTTTTTCGATGACTTCCAGCACCCGTCATAGGTCATTGAAGGTCGGCAAAAATATTCAACATGTTGAAAATTCAGTGGCGACCAGAAAGACGTTACGACTCTTTGGGCGACTGAGGAGACTACTCATGACCATACAGGCGACATGAAGCCTATATGGACGTGAGTAGTCACCCAACGAGTTGTTCTGATCGCCGCTAGATTGAACATTTTCGGCGACCTGTAACAACCTGTGACGGGTGCCGAGTTGCCGAAAAAGTTGTGTAAGTGTGACAGGCCCATAAGGAGGAGTTATAGACTTGTAGACGGAAAGGTTGAGTTAATGGTAGAGGTGATGAAAATGTGTCATTTCTATCAGTCAATCTTCTAGATGTGATATGGGAAGTATCCAGGTTGATTGGAATTGATTTATCATTGTCACATTCACCATGATGTTTTGTGTGCTATCCAGGTAAATCGTACAATACATACATACCATGTACGCGCTAGTGAGAAGATGGTTCAGTTGCCTGATAACAGCTGGGGAGAAAGTGTTCCTGAAGCTGAAGGTATGAGTTTTTAAACTTCTGTATCTCTTGCCTGATAGGGGAGGGGAGAAGAGGGAGTGACCAGGGTGCGACTGGTCCTTGATTATGCTGGGGGCCTTGCCAAGGCAAAGTGGAGCGTAGGTGCAGCCTATGGAAGGGAGGTTGGTTTGTGTGATGGTCTGGGCTACCTCCACAACTTTGCAATTTCTTGCTGTCTTGGATGGAGCTGTTCCCTAGCCATGCTGTGATGCAACTCGATAAAAGACTTTCCATGGAGCATCTATAGACATTGGTGAGAGTTGTTGGGGACATGCCAAACTTCCTAAGCTTTCTAAGGAAGTAGAGGCAATGATTGGTCTGTTCAATCATCTAATAACAAAGGAAAAGAAGCTATTTTTGAATCTGCTTTCAAACTTTTGTATCTTCTGTCCAATGGGAGAGAAGAAGTGAGAATATTCAAGGTGTGAGTGGTCTTTAATTATCATAATCATAGTCATAATCGTCATTTATTAGCCAAATATGTTTTGCAACATACAAGGAATTTGGTTTGCCATGCAATCATAACAAAAATGCAACAAGACACACAACTACATAAAAATTAACATAAACATCCACCACAGCGGCTCCTCCACATTCCTCACTGTGATGGAAGGCAATAAAGTCTTACCTTCTTTCCTCCTTTCCTCCCGCGTTCAGGGGAGTCGAACCATCCGCAGCCAGTGATCAAGCTCCCAGGTTGGAATGGTCTAAGCTCCTGCATTGGGGCGGTCAAACTCCTGTGGCTTGGAGTCCCCAAAATCAGTCTCTCACCAGGGACAGCGTGATCCATGATGTTACAGTCCACAGCTCCCCCAGGTTGGAGCACCTGGCAAAGGGATAGCCCGCTCCGAGAAGTCAAAGTCCACAGGCTCCGTGGTTTTGGAGCTCTAGAAGTCCCAAACAAGAGGCCACCAGCTCCACGATGTTAGGCCGCAGTGTGGATGGAGATACGACATGGAAAAAGCTGCATCTCAGTCGAGAGAAGAGACAAGAAAAGTTTCCCCCCCAATCACCCCCCACATAATACAAAACTAAAAATAAACTAAAACATACATTTACAACAAACTAAAAACACCAAAGAAGGAAAAGAGGAAGACAGACTGTTGGCTGCTTTCCCAGGCAGTGTAGATGGAGTCAATGTAGACGAGACTGGTTTGTGTTATGGACTGGACTGCATCCACCGCTCTCTGCAATTTCACTGTAATAAAAATTACCATACTAGTTAAGAAACCAGAGACTTCCTTCCTCTAGTCTGCAGCCACAGTCTTGCTCGACGGAATTATTCCTGTTGACCATGTAGTGAAAAGTTTCTAAGGCCATTGTGAACTAGGTGATCTTGTCACTGGACACTCCTGGTGTCTGGGACTAGCCAAATGACCCTCAGACCCCATCACCAAACTCTTTGCTGGCTACAGTGAAAAATTGACATGCTGTATCAAAGTTATACTGGACAACCCAGCTTCCTTTTCGCTGTACAGGTCTGTTGGAAACTTTGGTAGAACACAACTAAACTGCATGGTGAATTAAGTCACTTGCTCTGGGCATAATAATTTCGAGCAACAGGTTTTCAAATGAATAGTAAAAACAAATTATTATAACTTCAGCTTTGAAACCTGTTTAAGCCTGGATCTTTTTATCTCTCTCCTAGAACTCTTTGCATAATTGTTGCATCAGGACTGGTACCTGAGATGTTCTGATCCACGTAAAAAAAACATGTTTTAATATATTCTCTGCTGGTTGCACCCATCACAATCTCTTACAACATAGACAGTTTTCCAAAGAAACACGGCAACAAGTGATATTTCATATCAATCACTGCTCATCACTTTATCATCATAAAAGCCATTAAGATTTGAAGGATATGTAAGAAGGAACTGCAGATGCTGGTTTAAACTGAAGATAGACGCAAAATGCTGGAGTAACTCAGCGGAGCAGGTAGCATTGCTGGAGTGAAGAAATGGATGACGTTTCGAGTCGAGACCCTTCTTCGGACTGGTTAGGGATAAGGGAAATGAGAGATATAGACAGGAGAGATAAAGAACAATGAATGAAAGATATGCATATTTTTTGTATATCTCTCCAGCGATG
Organism: Leucoraja erinaceus; assembly: GCF_028641065.1. Classification (NCBI taxonomy): domain Eukaryota; kingdom Metazoa; phylum Chordata; class Chondrichthyes; order Rajiformes; family Rajidae; genus Leucoraja; species Leucoraja erinaceus. The sequence goes on along the minus strand of NC_073384.1, from coordinate 59,489,916 downwards.
CTGCCTGTCCCGCTTTGTGATTTGAAGGATCATGCATCTCACAGATTCTAATAAAATATGCCTCTATTTCAGTGATAAAAGTTTTGTTAAAGCCCTTCGATTTATAATAATGGTGTATGTTGCTGGCCCCATGACCGGAAAATTGACAATTAATTTATCCCTGCTTATAGTAAAACCCCACTGACTGCTTTTAAAGTGCAATATATTCTCGTGAGTGTGCTAACTTTTGGCTGCAAAATTAATTCAAGCAATAGAAATACGATAACATATTATTTGACTTGCTGAAACTTATTGAAATAAGCTGGTATCAGTAATGTGAACATCAGGCACTGTTATTAATGCATGGTGCTGCAGTTAATCTCTGTGCACTATGAAGGGAAATTAACTCTCTATCTGTTATGGGCAATAAGTACCAAGATATATGCTTCCATTCCTCATGCTCACTGACTCTTCAACTCATAGGAAAAGAGAATGCTAAAGAAATAGGGAAATTAATCTTTTAATGAAAGTTATTGTTGGTTTTCAAAATTCTTCCACAATGTTTTCTTGGTGATTGAAAATAAAATTAAAATTTATTCCAGTTTGATATGGCTAAATATTAATCTGTTATTCCAATCAATATTTTATATATTGGGACTGAACGTTCAAATGGGAAAGTGTCAGTAGTTCCAACTTGCTGTGACAGAACTCTGCTATTCTGACAGCCTCAGCACTTTTGCCAACTAACATGCCTGAGAAACCTAACCAGGTCAGGCCTGGCACAGGATCAAGTAGCCCAATCATTTGAATGTACAAGATTAGGGTCGCAAGTTACACATAAAATAATTCACATACTTTTTTTAATATTTGAGGTTGCTTCATTTAAAAAAAAATGTTTAAAAATGTTTTAAAGTGATTTCTCGGTTTTGTTTATTAAATCCTTCATGATCTTCGAGTGCTACCGAATGTCATGAACATTCCTTGAAGGCTTTGGTGGCTCGCAGGATTTATTATAGCCCACACATGTGACAGCATTATGTTGCCCAAGGCCTTGTACTTAAGCACGATGAAAGGTCAGTGCCTTAAAATATTAACTCTATTTCTCACACCACAGATGGTGTCTGGCCTGGTGAGTATTTCCAGTGCTTTCTATTTAAATAAGAGATGCTCAGATTTATTTAGTGGGGAAACATGGGAAGAGGGAAATTCTATATTGAATGATTGAAATGATTGAAATGTTGCAATCATAGTGAAATAATTTAGAGCAGCATAATGGTATTGCCCTGTATTTTGTAGACAGTAGCAAAGCAAATTAATCTTGAATGAAGAAGGGTCTCGACCCGAAACATCACTCATTTCTTCTCTCCAGAGATGCTGCCTGTCCCGTTGAGTTAGTCCAGCATTTTGTGCCTATCTTCAAATTAATCATGAAAGCAGGCCAGAAGAATCAAATGTTCGTTGTCGGATGGGTATTCCTTACTGCTCAGTATCCAGCATCATTTATATCATCAAGCTGCCTGTGCAGCCAACCAAAAAGAGATGTCCTCGCAGATAACAAAGCATGTTTTTCTTTGTAAGTAATGTTAAACAATTTTTGAAACAAAATTGAAATAGCTGAAGTATCATAGATATTGAAAAACAAATTGAAATCAGTTCTATATGTAAATATTTGAAGAATCCTGACCAACGTGATTAAAATTTGCTTTATTATGGCTGGTGAATTTGCTGAAATCGTTTCCCTATGCAGCTATTTTAAAGAAGGCTAGCCAGCAGCAGCTGTGAAATGAACATTCTCTCTGCTGGTGAGAGGGGGAGGGACTATAAAACCCGGAAGTGTTGTGCCTCACTCAGTCTCTGCACGATGGAGGATGAGAGAGCATCACGTCTCTCTGAACTGTGAATAACATTGAACACATGTCTACTCAACTGTGAGTGCCCTTGATGTGGTTTGAAAATGAAAATGTGGTTGCTTTGAAATGCTGCACTGCAAATGATTGGTGGTGGTGGTAACTGCTTTGAAATGCTGCACTGCAAATGGTTGTTGGTGGTGGTAACTACGTTGAAATGCTGCACTGCAAATGGTTGTTGATGATGGTAACTGCGTTGAAATGCTGCACTGCAAATGGTTGTTGGTGGTGGTAATTGCGTTGAAATGCTGCACAGCAAATGGTTGTTGGTGGTGGTAACTGCGTTGAAATGCTGCACTGCAAATGGTTTTTGGTGGTGGTAACTGCTTTGAAATGCTGCACTGCAAATGGTTGTTGGTGGTGGGAACTTGACAACTTCCTGTTTGCACTGTATATTGATTTAAAATAAAACACTACCACTTACGGCTGTGATTTTTCTCAGTCTTTCTCAGTCCGCCTCCGCTCATCAGGTGCAGAGGATTCTTCCCATCAATTAAAAATAAAAGTGTTATTAGTGTTTAAAAAAATGTTGAGATTCTCTCTCCTGTCAATCACGCCATGAAGGCCACCGCCCTTCCGGTGGGAGTGTGAAGGGATTATAAAACCCAGAAGTGTGGGTGTGGTTCAATCTCTGCAAAATGGGGGAGGGAGAGGTCACAAATCTGTCTGATCTGTGAATCAACTGAACACACTGAATGTCTACTGAACTGTGAGTGTGATGTTTATTTGGTGTTTTGTGTGGTTTTATGGTGGTTTCACCCTGCTTGAAAGGTATGAAACGGCATTTGAATGTGGTGGCCTTGCACCCTGCATGAAATGGTATGAAACTGCACTTGAATTTGGTGGCCTTGCACCCTGCATGAAATGGTATGAAACTGCACTTGAGTTTGGTGGCCTTGCACCCTGCTTGAAGTGGTATGAAACTGCACTTGAGTTTGGTGGCCTTGCACCCTGCTTGAAGTGGTATGAAACTGTACTTGAGTTTGGTGGCCTTGCACCCTGCTTGAAGTGGCATGAAACTGCACTTGAGTTTGGTGGCCTTGCACCTTGCTTGAAGTGGTAAGGAACTGCACTTGAATTTGGGGACCTTGCACCCTGCTTGAAATGGTAGGAAACTGCATTTGAATTTGGTGGCCTTGCACCCTGCTTGAAATGGAATTTCAAAGAATAACCGTGTCAACTGCCAGCCCACCAGCCGTGAGTGAGCTGCCAGCACATCAGGCTTGAGTGACTGAGCTGTCACCCCAATAATCCATTTGGCCCACAATGTCCATACAAGCCCTCTGGAATGCCCCTTCAGCCCACAATACCCATACTAGCGCTCCAGACTCCCCCCCCCCCCCAACCCCACCCCACCCTTCCATTGGTACTGTTCCTACACTCCACATCCCACTAGTACTCAATTCATACACTCCACCCATTAGTAATCTGTACCTGCACACCTCCCGCCCATTGGTACTGTGCTCTTAAATTCCATGTTCCCATTCGTATTGTGTTCCTTCACACCACTCTCCAATTAGTATTTGTGTTCATGTGCTCAGGTATGAAGAAATGCGTGCAGATCTTGGTCATATTGCCAAATTCTTATTGCTGAATTATTTTTATGCCGGTGCATAAGTCGCCAAGCAGTTCAGTTGCAAACACTCTTTTTATTTGTGCCAATAACTAGATCAATTAACCTGCAGGTGCTTAAACACAAGAAAGTCATATCTTATTTCTTCTTTACCAATGTCTCTATCATATAATTTAATTGTTCAATAGCAGCATTATTTATTTTGGAATCATGCTTTGTTGTATTGTTAGTGCTGGGCAGCATAGTGGCACAGTGGTAGAGTTGTTGCCTCACAGTGCCAGAGACCTGGGTTTGATGTTGAATAAGAGTGCTCTCGGTATAGAGATTGAATGCTCTCTCAGCAACAGCGTGGGCGTTCTCCTGATGCTCCGATTTCCTCCCACACTCTGTAGACCTACAGGTTTGTAGGTTAATTGGCTTCTGTAAATTCTGTGTAGGATGCAAGACTGTGATAACATATAATTAGTGTGCAGGTTGGTCAGCATGGACTCAGTGGGCCGAAGGGTCTGTTTCCCCGCTGTATAGCTAAACTAAAAAATCTATCGAATATCACTTGCGTTGCAGGTAGATAAAAGTGCTGTAGAAACTCAGCGAGTGAGGCAGCATCTATGGAGCGAAGGACTAGGTGACGTTTCGGGTCGAGACCCTTCTTCAGACTGATGTGGGGGTGGGAAGAAGAAAGAAAGATGCGGAGAGAGTGGGCTGTGGGAGAGCTGGGAAGGGGAGGGGAAAGAGGGAGAAAGTGAGGACTACCTGAAATTGGAGAAGTCAATGTTCATACCGCTGTGGCGTAAACTACCCAAGCGAAATATGAGGTGCTGCTCTTCCAATTTACGGTGGAACTCACTCTGGCCATGAAAGAGGCCTAGGACTAAAAGGTCGGATTTGGAATGGGAGAGGGAGTTGAAGTGATGAGCCACCGGGAGATCAGGTTGGTTATTGCAAACTGAGCAAAGGTGTTGGGCGATGCGATCGCCAAGCATTGCAAAGCTATTTTCACATCAGTTCGGCCTCAACACCTTTTAACAGTATAAAACAAGCAAATTCAATGAAATGTAAAAATTGGGAATGCAGGTCACTGATTTGCTAGCCAGCATTTTATATTATCCCACAAGTAGTGTTTGTCTCATAGATAGAAAGTTATTCCACAATTGAATCTCACTAAGGACAAGTTATTTCAAGATAATTTATTTTAACCGTAATTATAATAAAGATGGAAAATGTTGTACTATAGGCCTACAAAATAGTGTTTGTCAATATGAACTCCAGATTCATATACTTTTATTCTTTATTGTATTCATAGATAAGCCATGCATTTAGACCAAGAATCTGATTTTGGTTAGTTTATAGTTAATTTATAATGTGTCTACTATTCTATTTTACATGTCTTATGCAGTAGTTTTGAACATGTTTTAACATACAGTTTACTCCGCATTTGCACCCAGGATGAGGTGTTCCAAGCCAGGGTATCGGAGATGTCCTCATTCTTCAGGGAACGGCAGTTCCCCTCTTCGACTATACATGAGGCTCTCACCAGGGTCTCTTCTATGCCCCGCAACTCTGTTCTCACTCCCCATCCCCTCACTCGTAACAAGAGCAGAGTCTCCCTTGTCCTCATCTTCCACCCTACAACAAATAATCCTTCGACATTTTCGCCACCTCCAACGGGATCCCACCACTGGCCACATCTGTCCATCTCCTCCCTAGTCGGATTTTCTCAGAGACCGCTCCCTCTGTAATTCCCTGGTCAATTCTTCCCTTTCCACCCAAACCACCCATTCCCCAGGTACTTTCCCTTGCAACCACAAGAAATGCTATACTAGTCGCTTTACCTCCCCCCATGACTCAATCCAAGGACCTAAGCAGTCTTTCCAGATGCAGCAGATGTTCACCTGCACCTCTTCCATCCTCATCTATTGCATCCGCTGCTCTAGGTGTCAGCTGCAATACATCGGTGAGGCCAAGCGTAGGCTTCGCCCAACACCCCTGTTCAGCTCGCAATAACCAACCTGATCTCCCAGTAGCCCAGCACTTCAACTACCCCTCCCATTCCGAATCTGACCTTTTTGGCCTGGGCTTCCTCTATGGCCAGAGTGCGTCCCACCGTAAATTGGAGGAGCAGCACCTCATAATTTGCTTGGGTAGTTTACACCCCAGCGGTATGAACATTGACTTCTCCAATTTCAGGTAGTCCCTGCTTTCTCTCGCTTTCTCTCTCTTTCCCCTCCCCTACCCAGCTCTCCCACAACCCACTATCTCCGCCTCTTCCTTTCTTCTTCCCGCCCCCTCCCCTAATCAGTATGAAGAAGGGTCTCGACCCGAAACATCACCCATTCCTTCGCTCCATTGATGCTGCCTCACCCGCTGAGTTTCTCCAGCATTTTTGTCTACCTTCAATTGTTCCAGCATCTGCAGTTGCTTCTTATGCATTTTGAACCAGTATTTTTCTAAAATGAAAAAGGGAACTATCTTTTTCAAAGAAAGGCACAAAATGGTGGACTAACTCAGCTGCCCAGGTAACATAGAAACAAAGAAACATAAAAAATAGGTGCAGGAGTAGGCCATTCGGCCCACTGAGCCAGCACCGCCATTCAATATGATAATTGCTGATCATTCAAAATCAGTACCCCATTCCTGCTTTCTCCCCATATCTCTTGATTACGTTAGCCCTAAGAGCTAAATCTAACTCTCTCTTGAAAACATCCAGCGAATTGGCCACTGCTTTCTGTGGCAGAGAATTCCACAGATATGTTCATAAATAAGGCATTGTACAGTGGATCATGTACATCATTCTGTTTTTATTTTGTTTGCTCGTTTCAATATTTTGGGTGAGCACAACAGATGCCTTTGAATAATATTCAACTGTACACTATCAATTTCTAAAACTTTATTACATTTCTGAGGATATTCAAAACCAATGTTATAAATTTAATTAGAGGCCAAACATGTTTTTCTCAATTACCACACTCCAGAAATTCTCCAGCGATAGTTCAAAATGCTGAATGCTTACCTCATGGAATTTTTATGATCTCCAGGCTGAAAGATTCATTATACTCTGGACTGGTTTCTGAATAGCTACAGATGATTGCAAAGCATGCAATTATCATCTCATAAAATCAAGGGGAAAGCATGCTGCTGGAAAAGCACTGTAAAATGAGATACAAGGCTTACCCGTGGCGAATAGAGGAACAGTCGGGTCCAACCAGCAGAATACTTGATGTCTGAAGAAGGGTCTCGACCCGAAATGTCACCCATTCCTTCTCTCCAGAGACGCTGTCTGTCCCGCTGAGTTACTCCAGCTTTTTTTGTCTATCTACTAGATTTGAAGTATCTTGAACACTGACTATTATTGTTGGTGATCCAAGGAATCACATTACACATTAGTCCACTGAATCCATGCAGTAATTGAAGATCTTACAAGAAAAATAACTTCATTGATAAAACCCAAATATTCAAAAACAACCTTTACCAAAACATTCTTGAGCCAATAACTGGAGAAAAGTTTGCCTCTACTGCAGTACAAGACCATTTTCAAGCAGATGACACATCAATGGTATATTTTGCTTTAACAATTTAGCAAATTATTATGTTGATGAAATTGTATCTTTGATAATGCTATGAAATCATAAACCAATCTCTTCACTGAGTTTACAGTGGACCTTGTCCAATTATATATTGTTAATTTGTTTTCAGCAAAAATTAACATTTTGTTAGAAATGTAATACATTCTGAAATCATGGTAGTAATTTTAGATTTTCAATTTATCTTGTTAACTAGATAGACATAATTGTGAAACAAATATATAACTTCTATATAAACTTACCTTCTACATTACATCTCCAGCAATTGTATTAAAACAACACCATCTGAATTATCTGCCATAAACAATCCCTGAATGTTTTGTGAACCTAAACCACCAGAGGTCCCCATTGAACAATATGGCAACTCTTTATTGGGTCAATATGGATAAATCAACTTACAAATGGGTTGGCTTTATTGTCTTGCCTTGCATTCCTTCTTCCATTAAAGTCTTCAGATACTGCAGGGATTTCATGGTTATACCCTTCCAAATTATTCTGATTGCTGTCTCTTTGTTTCCCCTCCAAGCCAAGTTTACCTGACTTCCTATAAAATATACAAATATAAAATGATGTAAGTTCACAAATGTTGGACCATAAAATAGTGAATTGCACAGTAAAACAAATCTTCCAAACTATAGTGAAGCAATAAAACTCGTGAAGATTTTGACTTTCATTTGAGAACCGATTTATCTTTGAACTGAGGGCACTTTGGCCGCAGAATGTCCTTATAATACATTGTGTTCAAGAAGGAACTGCAGATGCTGGAAGATCGAAGGTACACAAAAATGCTGGAGAAACTCAGCAGGTGCAGCAGCATCTATGGAGCGAAGGAAATGGGCGACGTTTCGGGCCGAACCCCTTCTTCAAGGTGATAGGGGGTGGGGGGGAGAAGGACAGAAAAAGGGAGGAGGAGGAGCCCAAGGACGGGGGGATGGGAGGAGACAGCTCGAGGGTTAAGGAAGGGGAGGAGACAGCAAGGGCTAGCAAAACTGGGAGAATTCAATGTTCATGCCATCCGGACGCAAGCAACCCAGGCGGAATATGAGGTGCTGTTCCTCCAATTTCCGGTGTTGCTCACTCTGGCAATGGAGGAGACCCAGGACAGAGAGGTCGGATTGGGAATGTGAGGGGGAGTTGAAGTGCTGAGCCACCGGGAGTTCAGGTAGAATATTGCGGACTGAGCGGAGATGTTCGGCGAAACGATCGCCCAACCTACGCTTAGTTTCCCCGATGTAAATCAGCTGACATCTAGAGCAGCGGATGCAGTAGATGAGGTTGGAGGAGATACAGGTGAACCTTTGTCACACCTGGAACGACTGCTTGGGTCCTTGAATGGAGTCGAGGGGGGAGGTGAAGGGACAGGCGTTGCATTTCTTGTGGTTGCAACAGAAAGTGCCCAGGGAGGGGGTGGTACGGGAGGGAAGGGAAGAATTGACAAGGGAGTTGCGGAGGGAGCGGTCTTTGCGAAAGGCAGACATAGGGGGAGATGGGAAGATGTGGCGAGTGGTGGGGTCACGTTGGTGGTGGCGGAAATGGCGGAGGATTATTTGTTGTATTTGCCGGCTGGTGGGGTGAAAGGTGAGGACTAGGGGGACTCTGCCCTTTTTGCGAGTGTGCGGGGATGGGGAGAGAGAGCAGTGTTGCGGGGTATGGATGAGACCCTGGTGCGAGCCTCATCTATGGTGGTAGAGGGGAATCCCCGTTCCGTGAAGAATAAAGGACATTGCCGATGCCCTGGTGTGTCCTTATAATACGGCTCACTTTACAAGGCTCTATTCTGTGCAAATTCTTCTTGTGCTTCATATGGGTGGAATACAACTGTTTCTGAAAATAATGGGTGAAGTGCAACTTACAGTACTAGGAAATGCTATGCTTAACCAATATATCTGCTCTTTAAAAATAAATAATAAACATTAACACTATTTTAATCACCGGCGCTTCAACGTGTTAATATTATTCTGTGCAGCTTCACCTCATGAACATCACAGTAGTTTGTTCATCAACAAAATTCTCTGCCAAATTGTTTCCAATACCTATCCATCTTCCTGCAGTGTTTGCTGATCCATAATGACATATCTAGAGAAGGATCAATAGACTAATGGCTTCGGTTTCCATAATTACAGCTCAAGCCATTACGAGGAGCGATTCTCAACAAAGGAGGTACAGCTTTACATGCATGTTTCTTTCAAAGGTTGCCTTGGTTTCATGCTGACCCATTTGCACCACAAGTTGTAGCGTTTGGAATTTGATCAGGTACAGTAAAAGAAACACAAGATAAGAGATAATTAGGTAAAGAGACACAAGAGACACATGCTGGAATCTTGAGCAAAAACACAGTGCTGAAGAAAATCAGCATTTCACGTGGTATTTGTGGAGGGAATGGATGAGCGACATTTTGGGTCGGGACACTTGTTCAGATAAGTAAGGATGTTTATTTATGTTTAATACAATAAAAATGGTTATATTTGCAGGCCTTTAATGTTTTTATTATTCTCCCCAACTATCTTCTCACATTGTATTAAATGAAAGCAAAGGGCAGTTCCTATTCTCATGCCTCCCTGGCGCTCTTGAAAACCGGAAGGCAGGAGGTGAATACAAGAAACTTGGCTAATGGTTCCTGACTTTCCCATCCTTGCAGGTTTCAAGGTCAGTTTATAGTCACATGTACCAGTTAAGGTACAGTGAAATTTGATATAAAGCATCCTGCCCGATACTTCCCACAGTGACACTTGGATTGTTTTCTTTTATGCTTTTTCTTGAATCCACCCAATTTTGCTCCTATGTTTAATTCACAGTTTGCAATTCCTTAAAATTAGGTAAGAACTACAACAACAAAAATGGTACATTATCTATTGAATATAATCTATTGAATATAAACTATTGAATATTATCTATAGAAGTCTTTGAATGTTTAATATTTAAAAAACATTATCAGATTTTGATTATATTTAAAGAGTGTGGTTTTCAGCTTCTCCCCTGGGGTATATAAACTGCTGCTAACTCCCTTGCCCCTTGTTGTGGTTCTGAGAGCTGTTCTGTTAATCTAATAAAGATCACTTGTTTGGCAACACCTGTCTCGCTAATGTATATATCTATATTACTAAATGGTTCTAAAATGCTTGCAGAATGTGTCTATTGGTTCTAAAGCTTGCAAAAAATGTCTATTGGTTCTAAAGCTTGCAAAAGGTGTCTCTATTGGTTCTAAAGCTTTCAAAAAAAAGTGTCTATTGGTACTAAAGCTTGCAAAAAATGTCTATTGGTTCTAAAGCTTGCAAAAAATGTCTATTGGTTCAAATGCTTGCAGTACAATGTGTATTGGTTCTCAAGCTTGCACAAAATGTCTACTGGTTCTAAAGCTTGCAAAAAGTGTCTCTATTGGTTCTAACGCTTGCAAAAAGATTCTATTGGTTCTAAAGCTAGCAAAAAATGTCTATTGGTTCTAAAGCTTGCAAAAAATGTCTATTGGTTCTAAAGCTTGCAAAAAATGTCTATTGGTTTCTAAAGCTTGCTAAAGCTTGCAAAAAATGTGTCTATTGGTTCTAAAGCTTGCAAAAAAAATGTCTATTGGTTCTAAAGCTTGCAAAAAATGACTATTGGTTCTAAAGCTTGCAAAAAAAAGTGTCTATTGGTACTAAAGCTTGCAAAAAATGTCTATTGGTTCTAAAGCTTGCAGAAAAAAATTGTTCTCTCTATTGGTTCTAAAGCTTGCAAAAAAATGTCTATTGGTTCTAAAGCTTGCAAAAATTGGTTCTATTGGTTCTAAAGCTTGCAAAAATGTCTATTGGTTCTAAAGCTTGCAAAAAGTGTCTCTATTGTTCTAAAGCTTGCAAAAAAATGTCTATTGGTTCTAAAGCTTGCAAAAAAAGTGTCTATTGGTTCTAAAGCTAGCAAAAAGTGTCTCTATTGGTTCTAAAGCTTGAAAAATGTGTCTCTATTGGTTCTAAAGCTTGCAAAAAATGTCTATTGGTTCTAAAGCTTGCAAAACTTACTCAGTCCCCCTCCGCTGAGCAAATGCAGAGACTTCTTCCCATCAATGAAAAATAAAAGTGTTATTAGTTTAAAATTTGTTTTTGAGAATCTCTCTCCTGTCAATCACTCCATGAAAGCCACACCTTTTCCGGGGGGGGGGGGGGGGGGGGAGGGGTTATAAAACCCGGAAATGTGGGTGTGGCTCAGTCTCTGCAAGATGGAGGAGGGAGAGGTCACGGCTCGCTGTCTTTAGTGGCTTTGCACCCTACTTCAAATGGTATGAAATTGCACTTGAATTTGGTGGCTTTGCACCCTGCTAGAAGTGGTAAGAAACTGCACTTGAATTTGGTGGCCTTATATCCTGCTTGAAATAGAATTTCAAGGATTAGCCGTGAGTCATCTACCAGCCCACCAGCCATGAGTGAGTTGCCAGCACAACTGGCTTGATTGACTGAGACGCCAGCCCAAGAATCCATTTGGCGCATAATTTGCATACTAGCCCTCTGGAAACCAGTCCCTTCTGCCCACAACACCCATACTAGTGCTCTAGAAAGCCCCCCCCCCCCCCCCCCCCCCCAACTGAATATTAGAATTGGTGGAGAGGTGGAATATTGCATTGGATGACCAGCCCTCCTGTGTGATGCTGGGACCCAACGGGTCCCACTTAATCTAGTATTTTCTGAAAGCTGCAAAACTTTGGTGCAGAACATTTCACTAGGGCCAATAACATTTATAAGCATTTGAATCTTCCCGTGTGGATGGATCCCATGAGGTCTCGCCACGTGGGCTCAGTCTGCCATGCAGGACATTGTCAAAAGCCTTGTCAAAAGCCAAGTAGACAGTATCTATTGGTCTGCCCTTGTCATTTGTCTTGAAAAATCACAATTGAATTTGGGAGACATGATTTCCACACACAAAACTGTGCCAGCAGATCCATAAGGAAAAGTGTTTTTCGTTCAGTTACCTTCACTATTTGCTCACAATGTACATTTGGAATCTTTAAGGTTATCCTTTACCTTATCGGCCAAGGATATTTCATATTCCCTTTTTTGCCTTACTGATTTCCTTCGTAAGTCTATTCTTACATCCCTTATGGTCCTCAAGTGTTTCGCTTGATTCGGGTTGCCTCTACCTGATGTAGGCCTCCTTCTGACCAGAGCCTCAATACCCTTCATCAGCTAATCTCAATCTTGCTCTTAAATCTCTCTCAATTTCCAGATCAACTTTATCTGCCTAACAACCTCTCACAATGAACATTTGCAAGTTTCTGTTTACAGCCATCAAAATTAGCCTTGTCCAATTTAGGACATTAACGTGTGGACCAGTAGTATCTTTCTCCATAACTATTTACAAACTCATTGAATTATGCTCCTGCACAGCCACTTGCCCAGCTCATATCCCAAGATGAGGTTAAGTGTTGCACCCGCTCTGGTAGGGCCCTGCCTGGTATGGCCCTGTCTGGTAGAGTCATAGAGTCATACAGCATGGAATAGGGCCTTTGGTCTAACATGCCCATGCCGATGTAGATGCCACATTTACACTGGTCCCACCTGCCTGCGTTTGGCCCATATCCTTCTAAACCTTACCTATGCATGTTTTTTAAATGTAGGAATACATTTTGCTTGAGAAGAGTTTCCTGTACACCATCAACTAATTCTATCCCCATTTAATCCGGTAGCACAATGTCAGTTCTAAAAATTGAAGTTAAAATCACCCACTATTAAAGTCCTACAGCCATCTGGGATGTTCTTACAGATTTGCTCCTCTAATTCCTGCTGACTACTAGGGGCAATAGCACAATGCTATTGAAGTAATCACCCCCCTCTTATTTATAAGGTCTACCCTTAGAGCCTCATTCGACCATCGCCTGAAGAATATCCTCCCTACGTACTATAATGGAAGACAATACTTGATTTGCCAAGTAAGTGTTCAAATGGCACATTTTTAAATTACACTTGTGACATATGTTCTTTTTTACTGATGGGTTTTAGAGCATTTATAAACTTCCAATCACGTTATCACAGCGCTCTTAAAAGTCGATGATTAGGCTCTTCTGAAGTGTAGTTACTGCAACAAAATAAAACATGGCTGTCAATTTGCACGCAGCAAGATCTAAAAGAAACAGCAATGGGATAAACAGTTTATCTTTGTGGCATTGGTTGTTGGTTGAAGACTTCCCTAATGATCTCTGATAAAGACCATGGTCTTGTTTTACCTGAAAAGGCAGACTGATGATACAAAGCCATGTTGTTGTGAAACATGGGCATTGGCCAGCCTAATTTGCAATTTTATTATTATTATTATTATTATTATTATTATTATTATTATTATTATTATTAATTATTTATTTCGAACAGAATAAAAGAATAAAAAGCAAGTGTGAAACAGCATACAAAAAACAAAACAAGAATGTTTATAAAGTGTCATAAACAAGATCTATAAATAAAAATCATATGTGTCTGAAAAAGAGCAGGAAGAAGCCAAAGCTTATTAATTCCCACCCCTTATTCAACTGCTTGTATAAGATAATTACAAATTTAGCAGCTATATGTATACCATATGTACACCAGCAGCTATATGTACACCAAATTATTTACATTTATACACTAATCAAATATTTACAAAGCCATACAAAAAGAGAGAATTTTTTTTTTCCTAGAACATCATCAACAGAGTCGAGCACTGAAAGCACTCTTCCTCAATATTGTGATGGCTTACACATTGTTATCTCCAAACACACACTCACACTCCTCCGATTTTAAACCGGTCCCGATTCAGTGAAAATATTGGCATTGTACCACTTTGAACTTCCTTGGAAATGCATCCTCATGTTTCATTCTCTAAATTTAATTTGAAAAATATTAAGTATGATTGGCAATATTATTGCGATGATACATTTCCTTAAGCCGGTATATCCAGTGAACATTCCCCGCGACAATGCCATGATGAAAGTGTGCTTTGAATTTGTATCGTACATTTTGTCACACGCAGCTTTGCTTGAGCATTCTAACAAAATGAGTTCAGCCACATACACAACAAATTCCATCGGCTTATAAATATATCAGCATGGTACAGCTGGTGGCATTCTTGCTTCTGTGAGTTTGAGCCTCACAGTTGGATTTGAATACTAAAAGTGGACTGAGATTCCAGTGTGATATTGAGCAGGTGCTGCACGGCTGAAGGTGTCGTTTTTCAGATGAGAGATTAACAAAGGCCATGTTCCAGTAGATGTGATGGATGTTGAAGACCCCATGGTATCAATCTAAACAGAGCTGGTATCCTCATTAAACAACACCACCAACTAATGATCATTCATCATTCTTCTCCATTTTGCTCTGGGATCTCACTCAGCAAGGGCAGGCTGCTGAAGTGATCTTCATAAAGTGGAGCTTAATTCATAACATGCAAAGTGAAGGTATGTCTGGACACCACAATATGGTGCAGTCAGCTGCAAGTCTTTCTGTTATTCAATGTCGAAGAAATATATAAAGACAGACACAAAATGCTGGAGTAACTCAGCGGGACGGACAGCATCTCTAGAGAGAAGGAATGGGACTTTTCAGGTCCAGACCCTTCGTCGGGGTCTTGACCCAAAACATCACCCATTCCTTCTCTCCAGAGATGCTGCCCATCCCTCTGAGTTACTCCAGCATTTTGTGTCTATCTTTGGTTTAAACCAGCATCTGCAGTTCCTTCTTAAACATTTTGGAGAAATATATAAACTTATTTTTGATAAGCTTTTAGAACCTAAGTATGAAGAAGAATTAAAGGATACCTTGGTACAAGAAGGGTTAATTTAACTTCTATAAATGTAATTCAAACTATGATCTCATGCCTGAAAGCATGCAAGCCAACACCCCTTAGCATGCAGCTGTACAAAAGCCGACACAACAAGTAAGCTGTTAGCAAAGGAAGCGGTTTGCTTCCTTTTTTTCAATTTGGCTTCAGAATATGTGTTGCATGTAACATAGTTGTGGTGATTCTTTTTTTCTGCTCCATGGTGCAAACCACAGCTTCAGAACTGTTGAACCCAAATCCAGATGTTCTGAACTGCAGATGATGAACTGTGTTTATAAACAGTTGATTTCAATGACACTCTACATTGAAGGAAAAAGTGACTAAAATAGAAAGAAAAGGTAAATCTTCAAAGAATCTTATGTCTCTCAATATGAAGACGGTACATTTAAAAGCGCTATGTGTAATTTTACCATTTGAAGTGAAGATGCATTCACCCTATTTTCAACCAGCTGCTATCCTCTTGAACTTTAGAATCAGATGAGGTTGTGGTTGTGCTGTGCCAAAAATAACAAGTGAGCTATTACATTTACATTAATATGCCCTTTGTCTACAAGATACATGACCTAATGTGCTTGGCATATACAATGTCTCTAAGAATGCAAATAAATATTGGTTTTAGTGAAATTATTTCTACCAGTGCCAAAGTATAGCTGTTCAAATCACTCATTCTTAAACAGAT
This sequence comes from Leucoraja erinaceus, assembly GCF_028641065.1. NCBI lineage: Eukaryota > Metazoa > Chordata > Chondrichthyes > Rajiformes > Rajidae > Leucoraja > Leucoraja erinaceus. The sequence goes on along the minus strand of NC_073384.1, from coordinate 59,474,430 downwards.
ATTGAAGATTGCTCCTAATAAAACCACAGAATACTTACTTGATGTAAGGCTCAAAAGTTTTGCAGAACACAATTTGGGTAATTTTGACCCGATACGTCACCTATTCCTTTTCCTAAGAAAAGCTGCCTGTCCCATATTACTCCCGTTACTCCAGCATTATCTCACCAGGATAAATCCAGGAAAACTTCTCTCATATCCATGAGCTAATTTTTTGGTTATCTGATTCAAACTAACAAAAAAACTACTGTAGACATAGTGGATTTTACCATGTTGAAAGTATATTCATTTATGAATTGATTTTCAAATTGAATTTATTAATCTGGGTACAATTGTTTCAAATGATCTATCTTTCAAATAATCATTTCAGATGAATATTAAAACGGAAACATTATAATTTCCACCATTTTAATAATTCAACAAATAAAAATGATAATTAAAAAAAATAGTAACTCAACGGGACAGGCAGCATCTCTAGAGAGAAGGAATGTGTGATGTTCTGGGTCGAGACCCCTCTTCAGACTTCTTCAGCATCTATGGTGCCCATCCCACTGAGTTACTCCAGCATTTTGTGTCCAGGAGTTTATCCTGAAGAAAGGCTTAGTGGTAATGGTGAAAGGAGAGTACTTGGAAGGTGCTCTTGAAGAAGCATTCACAAATTGCCACTGTATATCTATCATAAGGTCATGTCATGAGGTCATGTAATAGTAGTAGAATGTGGCCATTTGACCCATCAAGTCTACTCCGCCATTCAATCATGGCAGATTTATCACTCCTTCCTAACCCCATTCTCCTACCTTCACCCGCAAGCGGCGGCACTGAACTTTTCATCGGGAGCCTGGGATCTTGCGCCGAGATCGCCAGTGGGGGAGCTCCGTCCAGCGTGGCCTGTCGGCTCTGGAAGCCGCGGTCTCCGGTAAGGAAGCGGCCATTCCAGGCATCCCAAGCCGCTGAGAGGGTTCTCCCGATGCCAGAGCACCACCACCCGGCGAAGAAGGGCCTGTAACATCGGCCCCCGTAGCGGCGACTGCGGAGGCCTCAATAGGCCCGACTACCATATAACCATATAACAATTACAGCACGGAAACAGGCCATCCCGGCCCTTCTAGTCCGTGCTGAACACGTATTCTCCCCTAGTCCCATATACCTGCGCTCACACCATAACCCTCCATTCCTTTCCCGTCCATATAACTATCCAATTTATTTTTAAATTATAAAATCAAACCTGCGTCCACCACCTTCACTGGAAGCTCATTCCACACAGCTACCACTCTCTGAGTAAAGAAGTTCCCCTCATGTTACCCCTAAACTTCTGTCCCTTCATTCTCAAGTCATGTCCTCTTGTTTGAATCTTCCCTACTCTCAGTAGGAAAAGCTTATCCACGTTAACTCTGTCTATCCCTCTCATCATTTTAAAGACCTCTATCAAGTCCCCCCTTAACCTTCTGCACTCCAAAGAATAAAGACCTAACTTGTTCAACCTTTCTCTGTAACTTAGTTGTTGAAACCCAGGCAACATTCTAGTAAATCTCCACTGTACTCTCTCTATTTTGTTGACATCCTTCCTATAAATAGGCGACCAAAATTGTACACCATACTCCAGAATTGGCCTCACCAATGCCTTGTACAATTTTAACATTACATCCCAACTTCTATACTGAATGCTCTGATTTATAAAGGCCAGCACACCAAAAGCTTTCTTTACCACCCTATCTACATGAGATTCCATCTTCAGGGAACTGTGCACCTCTGTTCAACTGCATTCTTCAATTCCCTACCATTTACCATGTACATCCTATTTTGATTTGTCCTGCCAAGATGTAGCACCTCACACTTATCAGCATTAAACTCCATCTGCCATCTTTCAGCCCATCTTTCAGCCCACTCTTCCAACTGGCCTAAATCACTCTGTAGACTTTGAAAATCTACTTCATTATCCACAACACCATCTATCTTAGTATCATCTGCATACTTACTAATCCAATTTACCACACCATCATCCAGATCATTGATGTAGTTGGGGATGGGGACTGGACTGTGTGCCTTCCCTCACAGTGGGAACCATTGTGGGGGGATGCTTTTATGTTTATTGTTAAATTCTTTAATGTTGTGTCTTATCTTTATCTGTGTGCTTCATGGCAAGTCAAATTTCACTACACCAATTATTGTATGTGATAATAAATGTCCTTTGTATTCACCCCATAACCTCTGGCACCTGTACTAATCAAAAATCTATCTATCTCTACCTTAAAAATATCCACTGACGGCCTCCACAGACTTCTGGGGCAATTCCACAGATTGCAAGGTCTTTCTCTAGACCATCCTGCTGTTGCTAGGATATGGGCCATAGGCACTTCCTTGTCTCTAGCTGCCGATATTGCTGTTGCCCTTGTGAATAGAAACTTAAGATGTCAGTATCCACCCCAACAGCTCCCAAGCCTGTCTGAGTCATCTAGCAATGGTTAGTGCTGATACCCGGCCATTAGGCTGTTTATGGCTGCCCATAGTGTCAATTTACTTCCTCTTAAGTTTTAGTAGTTTTAAGGTATAATAGAAGGTGTGTCATTACACATAGTCGGGTGTCAGTTGGGTATATCTGGAATTCCAAATTTTGTCCTGATGTTCCTGGTCTATCTTGTTTAACAAGCTCTAATATGCAAAGTTATCTTTTCTGGAGATGCCATCGCTTCTGTCTTGTTTTGATGACATTAAGTCCTGGTTGGCCCTAAACTTTCTTGGATTTAATGAAAAGAAGACAGAGGTGATTTTATTTGATCCCAATGGCTGCCGTGAACCTCCATTTGTTGATTTAGGGCCATTGTCAAGGTACGTGAAGCCAACAGTTGTGAACCTGGGTTTTAGGATGGACAGTGACTTTAAATTAGATCGCCAAATATGCGCGGTGGTTAAGTCCAGCTTCTTTCACCTAAGGAAGCTGGCGAAGGTGAAGCCCATTCTCGAGCGGCAGCATTTTGAGACAGTAATCCATGCCTTTATTACATCTAGGCTGGATTACTGTAACGCGCTCTATTTTGGTGTTGCTCGTTCTTCACTGGCTCGTCTCCAGTTGGTTCAGAATGCTGCTGCTCGCCTTTTAACAGGGACTCGAAAGAGGGAGCACATATCGCCAATTCTGGCCTCCCTACACTGGCTCCCGGTGCACTTTCGGGTTCATTTTAAGTTACTGTTATTTGTTTTTAAATCTCTGAATGGGCTCGCCCCGCCTTACCTCTCTGAGCTGCTCCACCCATACACTCCTGCCCGGTCCCTCAGGTCAGCTGGTCAGCTGCTCCTGGAGGTACCGAGGTCTAGTCGGAGGCTCAGAGGGGATAGAGCCTTCTCTGTTGCTGCTCCGGCACTCTGGAACACCCTGCCGCTGCACATCAGACAGGCCCCCTCACTGTCCATCTTCAAATCCAGTGTTAAAACGCATTTGTACTCCCTGGCTTTTGACCATGCCTGAGGCTTTGCTTCTGTTTGTGGTGTTTTTGATGTTTCTTTATTTTACATGTCTTTTCCTACTATTTCTTTTGATTGTTATTTTTGGTGTGTATTAACTTTTTTTTTGTCAATGATTAGTGATGTACAGCACTTTGTTGCAGCTATGTTTGTTTTTAAAGTGCTCTATAAATAAAATTATTATTATTATTATTATTATTATTATTTATCCCAGTCTCAATTTATGTAGAAACTGGACCCCTAGAGCTGAGACCAGTACTATCAGCATACTGTTTTTAAATGTCTTTAAATTCCCCCCCCCCCCCCCCCCCCCCCCCCCCTCCCAACACAGGGACAGGAACATTGCTGGTGCCCCTAGCAATGTTAGTACAACACTGATGCCCCAGATCTGGGAATACCTCCCTCTAGAATGGTTAGTGTTATAAATAATCCTCATAAGTTTGGCAACTAGAGGGTGAGATCCCATGGAGAGTTGTGGTGGCGCCTGCCACCAGCAAGCTGACAGGGCACTCCTGCATAATTATAGTACTGCAGCTCAGTCCTTCATCTACATGAAGGCTGGACAGTAATTCCCAGGACGTTGGTGGTTGTAGCTGTATTATACGCTACACCAGTCCTTGTTGATTCTTGATAGGTCGCCGTGATCATGCTCATGGTCCTGTCCGCCAGCCCGGATCTAGCACGGTGGATTATGGTTCAGAGACTTTGTCCGAGACTACAGGGATCCATGGCTGTGTAGGCCAATCAGGTACTTTCAAGACACTTGATGCTGAGTCCATATGTGTTTTTGCTTAGGATCCGACTGATGAGGCAGGAGGGAAAAACATTGTAAACAATTATTCCCCATTCAGTGAGTAACGTCCATTGCTGCTGCCCCAAGTGTGGTTCACAAGCGGCATATGTTGGTAACTGGTGATTGGGTCTAGATGCAAATGGATCGATATCTGGTGTCCCTCTCTTGGTAATATCAGCAACTTTTTTGTGGTCCAACAGCCATTCGGTGCTGTCATTGAATTTTCATGACCTGGTGTGTGCCACTGTATTGAGCTTACCTTGTAGGCAAGTTTGCTGATAGCCAAATATGTATGTTAACACACCATAACCAAATATTTTGGCCTGATTGACACATGATATCGATCTTTTCTCCCATATGATTAATATATGCCACCACTGTGATATTATCAATTCGTAGGCGAACATGCAGATGATTGTCAGCAGTAGGCTTTTAGCCCATAAAACGCATCCAACACCAGTGTTTTTAGTAATGATGATTACTAATGATGGGCTGGAACTATGCCAAGTATTTCCTGATCAAAGTGACTTACAAGGTGTTTTTGCTCTAGCACTTAGCCCTTTTTGAGCTGTAATGATGCAAGGCCCAAACTGAGTAGCTGGAAATGCTGCTCCTAGTTTTCCAATTACCCTGTCTAATAGATGGTTTATTTTGTAATAATTAATTTTGTTGTAGGCTTCCACCAAGTCTGCTTTACTCTTTGGCAATGTTACCCTGACTTTTCTATCTTTAAGAGCCCTATCTAGCTCTCTCTTGAAAGTATCCAAAGAACCGGCCTCCACCGCCTTTGAGGCAGAGAATTCCACAAACTCACAACTCTCTGTGTGAACAAGTATTTTCTCGTCTCTGTTCTAAATGACTTATTCTTAAACTGTGGCCCCTGGTTCTGGACTCCCCCAACATTAGGAACATGTTTCCTACTTCTAGTGTGTCCAAACCTTAATAATCTTATATGTTTCAATAAGATATCCTCTCATCCTTCTAAACTCCAGAGTATACAAGCCCAGCCACTCCATTCTCTCAACATATGACAGTCCCGCCATCCCAGGAATTAACCTTGATGATGATATACCATGTAGAAAAGAATACATACTTGAAGTAATAAATGAAATGCCAACCAAGTGAGTAGCATGGAGCTGAATGGCATCAATGCTGTTGTATCTGCACTAACCGAGGCAAGTGGAAAGTATCCCAACATGTTCTCGGCTTGTGCTTTGCAGATGGTAAGAAGTTTGTGTGGACTGTAGTGAGCCACTAGCTGCAGAATGCACAGACTGGATCCTGTTCTCGTACCAACACTATGTATATGGCCGGGCAACAAAAAACCCCACCGTATATTGATGGAAGAAAAGTAAATAATGGTGTGAACTATCAATGGGTAGTGGATGGATGTTGCATTTACAGAGAAAGCCTGCTTGTGAATGCCACAAATGTGACTTGCTAGTTATTGACTTAAGATTACATATCACTGAAGTCTTGCTGCTTGAGGGCAATATATAGTCTTAGGCTGATAACCAGCAAGTCTTGTTGCCTGATAAATTTTGAACAAAATGTATAATATCTTCTCAAACACATGACGATAGGTTGCATATTCGTCATAGTGGAATGAGTTGAGTTGCAGAGGAGAATTGAGTTGAGTTGCAGAGGAGAAACATTCAAACCTATGGTGTCCAGCTAAATGTCTGTGTAAATATCACATGGTTACAAGTTTATACACTACAGCAGAGTACAGGATATCCGTGCATATTATACACACCACGTGTATATGATGTCCCTTCATTGTTAGTAAAAATTACATCTTTATCTGTACACCTTGATTATATTTTCAAAGTGGATAAATTAGTTGTAACTGGCTTTATCTCTGAAGTGAACAAATTGTAAATCTAGTCTTATAGGTGGAACTCAAATATCTGCAAACACAGGGAGGTTTTGTGGTTGAATCGATTTTTGGGCTGTGATTCCAGATTTAAACACAAAGGAGGTTTTGTTTCTGTCAGGCTTCCACGGGATCCAACTCAGGCACAACTTCATAATCAAATGATTCCTATCCAAATATTCATCTCTGCTAAAGGTCTTGTGACATAAATGAGCAATCTTGATTTTGTCACAAGTTGCAATCACATTTCTCTCGGTTTTACAAACTTTTGCAGTGGTTTCTCTCTCTCACTTTTATGAGCTAAGCTTCCTGTGAATAGGTGGTGGTAGAGGTGGGGGTGGGTGGAGGAACTGAGAACAAAATGTTATAACTTGAAACTGCTTCACTTCTGTTTAATGTCATTGTGATGCTTTTGACTCAACTTGAGAAATCAAACTTGGTTGAATGGGACTTGACCATGTTTTCAATCTGCTGTTCTTCAAAAAGTTCTGCGTATGTAGGCCACATCCGTTTAAACGAGATGAGGGTGTTTTAAAGGGGTTTTAAGGGGAAAGTTTTTTACAGAGGAGGCGTGGAATTAGATACAATCACTATGTTTTGTCAACCATTTAGACCGGTATTTAAATAAGCAAAGCATAGAAGGATACAGAGCTAGTGCATTCAAATGGGATTTGTGTGGATGGACAAAATGATCAGCATGGACTTGGAGGGCTGAAAAGCCTGTTTCCATGTTGTACAGTTCTGTGATATTACATGGCATCTGCAGGGATCTCCTGGAGTGGTAGAAGCTCCCAGTGAGCCACAGTCATCCCTGGCTCGCCCATCGGGGAACCAGGAGCCCACCTGGAGCCATCCCAGCCTTGTCTCCTGCTTGACCCCGAGACCGGGAAACAGTGAGGAGGGTGGAGGGAGTCATTGAAGGCAGCAAATGCTGGACAAAAGGCTGTTTCCATGATTGCGGTGAGCGGAGGAGAGGATTGGTGCTGCCAGGATAATGGGCCTTTAAGGCCAAGATAAGACTACACTTTTAAGAACTTTGAAACTTTGTGGGTGCCAGAATCATGGCGACTCTTTGTGTACTGTCTTGGTGAAGTCCACTGTCATACTGTAATCATTGCACTTGTGTACGCATCCATGATTCTGCTTACTTATAGTATGATTGTACTGGATTGTATGCAATACAAAAAACTCAACGTGGGGGCGCTGCTCTGGCAGCAGCCATGTCAGCAGCGCGTCAGTTTTTTCAACTTTTTTTAATTTTTTAGTGTGTTTTAAAGTATGTATTTTGTGTTTCTTTGTGTGTTTTGTGTGGGGGGGGTAAGGGGGGAAACCGCTTTGATCGCCTCCTCCACGGACAGGCGAGTTTTTCCAGGTCAACTCCCCGGTGGCCTAACATCAAGGATCGGCGCGGCCTTTCCCGGAGACACGCCCGGGGCTTCAGCGGCAGGCGCAGCGTGGACTCTCGGCGTTGAGCGGGTGAGCCCTCGCTGGGGCTCGCTGGAGGGGAGCGCTCCGTTTCGCTGGCCCGGGGCAGTCGGCAGCCTGAAGCCGCAGCCTGAAGTCGTGGTCTGCGGAGCTCCAGCTGGTGCGGCGTCTACAGCCCGGGATCCCTCGTGGGGGACCCGGGGGAAGAAGAAGCCATCACTGCCGGCCCGCGGCCAACCTCTACCGCGGGTCCGGCATGGACTTACCATCACCCCTGGAGGGGAGCTTCTACCGCCGGCCCTGCGGTCTGCGGTGCTTCTGGCTGCGGCGGAGACTTTAAATCTCGACCAATTGACCATCTTAAAGCCGCGGTCTCCGGTGAGGAAGAGCCGATCCTGGACTGACTTTGGACTCTGGTCCTGCCCACGGGGGGGAAATGGAGGAGGACTGGCCAAATTTTGTGCCTTCCACCACAGTGATGAATGCTGTGGTGGATGTTTGTGTTACAGTTTTATTATGGTTGTGTGTTCTTTATTATTGTACTGCTGCTGACAACCCAAATTTCCACCGACCCTGGTTGTGTGGCAATAAATTATATCTAATCTAAATTATATCTTCACTATACCTAGGTATATAAGTACACGTGACAATAAATTATCACCATCATCATCACATATTGTTCTGTACTTTACCAATAATTAGCCGGGCGATGTTCTTTGCAGAATTGGAATATCTTTATTTTTGAAAGTTCCTGAACTGCTCTGACTGCCCTCCATGCTGTTCCAGTTGAAGCTGTATAAAATGAAGGGGCAAGAGCTTGCTTCATAAAGTTTATGGATGGTAGATTGAAACTGGGGCCCATTATCAGGACCAGGCTGCTCAAGTAAGCTGTGACCTGCACCATAGACCCCAACTAATACAAATGCATTTTTCAGCTGAATTCACTTTGAATGATCAGTGATCAGAACCTGGAAACTGGCATTCATTTTTTCATAAAAGTCTATCAAATATGTCCATGGTAAAGATCCAGGAGGCCGTGACCGTAACCTTAGTTTGCTCATAAGGTTTTGGTCATTTCTAATGCTCACCAATAATTCCAGGCCACTGTCGAAGCAAGACCAGTAAACAACAGTTCACATAACTGCTTTAGTGTTGACTAGTTCTATATGTGCAGTATAACATTCAGTCAAAATCTTCTTTCTTGTAGTGTTGTGTGTTGATGAAGAGTCCTAGACCTGAAACATTAAATGTTTCTCTTTCCGCAGATACTGCTTGACCCACTGAGTGTTTCCAGTATTTTCTGTTTTTATTTCAGAGCTCTATCATCTCCAGCTTTTTTGCATTCCTGTGGATGTTAAAGCTCTGTAATCCCATTTGTTCCGTCTCTGCTCACATGGCAATTCATTCTGATGGCTATGGAATAAGTTTAGCTCCTTGTCTATACGCTGTCTGTACATTTTGTTCAGCCTTTCACGACCTGTTCACAATGGCATAGCTTTAAGGTGAGAGAGGCAATGTTTAAAGGGATGGCACAAATCTTTTAAATGGAGAGTAGTAGGTGCCTAGAACTTGTCTAAGGGTGTCAGGGATTATGGGAAGAAGGCAGGAGAATGGGGTTAGGAGAGAGAGATAGATCAGCCACAATGGAAATAGCGGAGGAGACTTGATGGGCCGAATGGCCTAATTCTACTCCTATCACTTATGATCTTATGTTGCCAGGGGTGTGGATGATAGAGTCACATACGATTGTTGTACAATAGGCTTTAAGATAGGCATGTGGATATGCAGGGAATGAAAATATATGGATCATGTACACGCAGATAAAACGTGTTTATCTTGGCAGAGTGGGGGACAAAGGGCCTGTTCCTGTGCTGTACTGCTGTGATCTTTGTCAACATCAAGTTTTTGCTGCAATTCATCCCTATTTTTAGAAAGATATCATTAGGCATATGTAACATACACTCCACTTTCACTTCCAATACCAGGATTCGCGTCCACTGTTCATGACAGGGTTTTATCAGTAGTTTGGATTTCCAGCAGTCATCTGCCTGATAGTACTGTGATAAAAGAATTCTTGAGTCTTGAACAAGTCCATTGCTGAATTGTAACTGAAAATCTATTATAATCTGTTAATAGTTAAAGAACCCAATGAGTGGAAACTCAACCATTTCTTGATATGGAACACGATTCCAAGTGCTAGCTTCTCAATTAGTATGCAGTTGTGATCACTCTTTTTGAATGATGGAAGCAATGGGTTTCTCTTTACCATCATTCACCATGCAACTCATTACTGAACTTAAGATAGATACAAAAGCTGGAGTAACTCAGTGGGACAGGCAGCATCTCTGGAGATGACTAAAGAGGAAAATGGATTCTGACGTTGGACTAAAAAGCTTTTGATTGTCCCCAAGGAACGTGGCGGAGAAAGTTGTTTAGCTTATTCTTGCTCAGTACTGTGCAAGGGGATTGGACCTAAATCAGACTGATCACAGCCAAAAAGTGAGCAGTTTTGGGCCACATATCTGAGGAAGGATGTGCTGGCATTGGAGAGGGTCCAGAGGAGGTTTACGAGAATGATCCCAGGAATAATATTAACATGTGATGAGTGTTTGATGACACTGGGCATGTAATCGCTGGAGTTTAGAAGGATGAGGGGAGACCTCATTGAAACATATTGAATAGCAAAAAGCCTGGATAGAGTGGATGTGGGGAGGATGTTTCCACTATTGGGAGAGTCTAGGACGAGAGGTCAAAGGACATACCTTTAAAAAGATGAGGAGGAATTTCTTTAGTTAGAGGGTGGTGAATGTGTAAAATTCATTGCCACCATGGCTGTGGAGGCCAAATCAATGGATACTTTTAAGGCAGAGATTGACAGATACTTGATTAGAGAAACAGCGCGGAAACAAGCTCTTTGGCCCACCGAGTCCACACTGATCAGTGATCCCCGCACATTAACACTATCTACACACACTAGGGACAATTTACATTCATGCCAAGCCAATTAACCTACAAACCTGTACATCTTTGGATTGTGGGAGGAAACCGAAGATCTCAGAGAAAACCCACGCGGTCACGGGGAGAATGTACAAATTCCATACAGACAACACCCGTAGTCGGGATCGAACCCGGGACCTATGTCCCTGGCACTGCAAGGCAGCAAATCTACCGCTGCGCCATCGTGCCGCCCCTTTTGGGCCAAATGGCCTAATTCTGGTCCTATAACTTATGAACATGACTTTATGAATAATCGGGCCTTGGGCTTCATCCATCTATTTCGCATAGTCTTTCAGCTCCTCAATGCAACATATAAGTATCTAAAAAAACAGAAAAAAACAATTGCTGAGCCTCCCTCACATGTAACCACCCTCATCTACCCCACCCTACGGAAGCAGATTAAGAAGAATGCAATGTTGTATTACTCATTTGTTCCGTCAAACCAGACCACAACTGATGAAACTAGCTGTTGTCTCCCTTTGACACTGAATAAAGGCATTAAAAACAATACAATCAGATCCCGTGCCTAAGCCGCTTGTGGTGAGTAACCTGTCAGTGAAGTAGTGGCTTTATGTCATCCACTGAGTCAGAGGCAGTGACTGTCACCAGTATCACTCAATGTTTAGAATCGATCAGCAGTATGTCCAGGCTATTTAAAAAAATCCTTCCTTTCACAATCTGGCCCTTTCACCCAGCATTATCATCACTTTTTGCATGGTACCACTTTGTTCCCTTTAATAGAGAAATGACATCACTTAGTTACTCATTAGCCCACAGTGTCCCGTCAGCCAAATATTACAGATGCACTGTTGAAATTGTTCTCGCAGTGCTTATTACCAACCAATGTGTTGGTCAGGAGCCTAAACCCAACCTTATCTGACATCAGCAGAACAAGGCAATGTTCTGTCAATTGGCATATGTAAGGTGTGTAATTGCTTGCTATGAATTGCCTAAAGTGTCTCAGTAACGAGAATAAAATAACTTTATTTCCAAAAATTAAAGTGTTGTCAAAGATATTATATTGTTTATACAAGAAAGTCATTTGTATAGAAAGCTGGAGTGACTCAGCAGGACAGGCAGCATCTCTGCAGAGGAATGGGTGAAGTTTCAGCCTGAAGAAGGGTCTCAGCCCGAAAAGTCACGTCAGACTGAAGAAAGGTCTTGACCCAAAATGTCATCCATTCCTTCTATCCAGAGATGCTGCCTGTCCCAATGAGTTAAGGGCCTGTCCCACTTTCACAACCTAATTCACAACCTCTGCCGAGTTTTCCCATGACCCATACTCGCAGCATGGTCGTCACAAGGTCGAGGTCGTAGGTAGGGCGTTGGTAGGGGGTAGGTAGGTTGTAGATAGGTTGTGATGCTCGTCATAGGTACTCGTGGCATCAAGTAGGCCGGGGTGTTTTTGTAGCCTGATGAAAAATGTCCACGAGTAAAAAGGTTGTGAATTAGGTCGTGTAAGTGGGACAGGTTTTGTGCAGCTTTTTGTGTCTATCTTCGGTTTATACCAGCATCTGCAGTTCCTTCCTACACAAACTTATTTGCATTGTCAAGAAGAATAAGGAAAATATGTGTGTTATTTTTTGCGGAAATCATATGTAATGTCACAGCAATTCATCAGTGAGTAATTGATCCTTTGTGGGGGGGTGTGTGATATTCTGTTTAGCTGTAATTTGATGTTAATTCCCGGCCAAATATGAGGACTAAAGTCTCTTTGGGTGTGGTTGCCATTTGTTCCCATATTTCCACATTAAAATTACAGCTGCTCTGACCCCTGAGGCTGTAAATGATGTCACGTTCAACATTTGCAGAATAGTACAGGGAAGCTACAATATATCCCCCTTGCGAGACGGATAGGAAACAGAGTAGAAAGTTTGCTCAATCTTCCCTCTCTCCTGAGGCTCGTTTTAGAAGCCAAATGAATTAAAAATCATGTGCAAAGTGTTCTTAACGTGAAAATTAATAGTATTCATTTAATACATAATCCTTGAAAAGAGCGAAACCCACATTATTAATGTTTTTAGTTTAAAAAGTGTCCTTTTTTAAACTTCAGCTTTGTTGTTGGTTTTGCTGTACTGTGTGTTCTTTGCAAACAGGTCACTCCAAGCAGCCACATTATTCATTTCCTTTGAATGAATGAAATTATTGTTTTTCATTGATGCGAATTGTGAGGCATAAAATGCATAAAGCAAGTTTACCTTGAATCTTTTAACAGTTTATAATTCAGACAAATCAATTTGAAAGAAAAACGTATTCTTACAATTCTTTTCACAACCTCAGGCATCCCAAAGTGATTTACAACCACAAGGAATTTTTTATTTAAGCTCCGTCACGGTTATGCTGTAGGAACTAATTGAGATATAAGATACCAAACAGTTGACTTGCTTAGGATAGATGTACCTAAAGAAAGGGAGATGGTGGAAGGGGCTTAATCTTGTGTACTTGCTGAAAATTGGCAAAACAATACAAGACAATCAGGCAAGTGAGCTGGTGGATTGACAGATGTCGGAGCCATGCAGGTAGCTGGTAAATGACCAAAGCGGATAGCAAATGGGTGGTGATTAATGCTAACGCCTGCAGGAAGGAAGTCGGAAATAAGTAACACAATAAGGGATAATAATGGGAATGACAAGAATGATCATTTTCCTTGTCAGTGCTAGTAAGAGGCACGATTGCAAAAGGGAATTGAGAGCAATAGGTGAGAAACAACTGTTGCAGTGTGGAGAAGGGTCTCGACCCGAAACATCACCCATTCCTTCTCTCCAGAGATGCTGCCTGTCCCACTGAGTTACTCCAGCATTTTGTCTATCTTCGAATGCTGTGTTGTGTTGTGACCTGGAGAAATGAAAGTGCTGTGATTGTGCCTGCTGCACACGTGACAACTGATAATAGAAAAAAGTATGTCAAATATTCAAGTCTACAGTAAACATTCTTTGTTGAAGTAGAAATAGAAAGTACTGAAGGTAGAGCAGTGATGGATGAGGCAAAGCTGCTGCCTCTCAGCTCTAGCCGACTGGTTCAATCCTGACTTTCAGGGCTGTCAAGGTGAAGTTTATCTGCCTTCCCTGTGACCACAGAGGTTTCCTCCCATTGCTCTGGTGTCTTCCTATATCCCAAAGATGTGATGGTCAATGGGTAAATTGGCTTCTGTAATGTACCCCCAGTGTGGCCGGCGTATATGGTGACTATGCATTTGTGGGTTGTGCAAAAGAATTTCACTGTGCTGTGCATACATGATAATAAAGAGCCATTGAACCATTGAAGAGTTACACAAGCAACATGCGCTCATGTATAGATTACGGGGAAATAAAGGGAGCAATGAGGTTGATGGAATTGATTATGAGAGACATCATGCACTTGACTGGCCTCCTAAGTCTCAAATTTCACTGTACCTTCGTTGGTTAAAGGGCCTGTCGCACTTAGGCGACTTTTTAGGCGAGTGCAGTCGCGGCCTCTGTATGGTCGCCACAAATTTTTCAACGTGTTGAAACATTTTCTGCGACCAAAAATTGGTCGCCATTGAGAAAATTGATACTTTTGTAATCGTAGGTGCAGTTGTAGTGGGGTCGCCATGTAGTTATAGGTAGTCGAGCTAGTCCTCGGTAGTTTAGTTAATCGCCTTTGCTGACCTGTCATTTTCATTGGCTCACTGGGGGACGTAAGCACGAGTTTTCAGAACCACGGAGAACCGACTGGTAATGTTAAATGCCCGCTGAACTTCACAGCTGTGTATCTCTGGCTTATTAAAAGTTGTCTGGCTTCTTAAATATGTCTCCACTCCTTCTCCCCCCTTTCTCTCCCCCCCTTCTCCCCCTCCCCCCCCAACTTCTCTCCCCCCATTCTCCCCCCTTCTTCCCTTCCCCTCCTCCCCCTTCTTTTAAAAGACTTACCGTACACGGTGCTAGCCGTCTTAAACTTCCTGGTTATCGTGGTGTGTGTCTGTATCACCTTGGCCTTGCACCGAGTGAATTTCAAACAGCTCTCCCATGCTTTCCCTGGGCCCCGCCTTTGCGGGGTGTGTGTGTGTGTGTGTGTGTGTGTGTGTGTGTGTGTGTGTGTGTGTGTGTGTGTGTGTGTGTGTGTGTGTGTGTGTGTGTGTGTGTGTGTGTGTGTGTGTGTGTGTGTGTGTGTGTGTGTGTGTGTGTGTTCCACTCTGACACTCGCCGTTCCAGTTCCCGGTATTTCAGCGAGTGCCGCGAACTTGACAGTCGCCGGCAGTCCGTGAAATATCACGCAAGTGGGATAGGCCCTTAAGTGACAATGAACGCAAACTTGAACGTGAACTTGACCGACTGGTTGGCCGACTTGGGAGACGCCTGTCCTAGGGCAGATGCCTCAGATACAAAGCATACATCATTTTTGATTGTATTCCTTATCTACATATCTCCCAACCTCTCCCCACTCCTTATCTCTACCATGTATGCTCAATGAATTCATAAGATAAAATAATTCATGTTTACGAGTCACTTAATGTCACTACATTTGCAACTTGTGAAAGAGACTGGTATAACCCTGTTCCAACCAGGTTTCAGCAAGGCCCATCATCTAGTCTTGAGGATCATTTTACGTGTTTGGCTTACCTGCCACTTTAAACTGTCCACTTTAACCCATTGTCTGCCTTGTTCCATTATCCCTTTACAATAGACAACAAGACAATCAGCATCTATAAAAAAGAGAGATGCTGGGATTTGGTTATGATGGCCCTTCAGCAGAAGCAGGAGCTATAAACAGTTCCAAAAAGACAAGTCAATGTTACTATTATTAGAGATACAGATCTATCGGCTATCTCCATCCAAGATCTCTTATTTTTAGTTCATAGTTGCAGTGTATGTCATTCTTTATCTTCCACATTTGTTGGCTCATTACAATGCCAGTGGATAAAAGATGGGAGAAGTGGTTTTGACACAGAATGAGTATAGAATGGGACATGAGTTGGTGGCCATACCTCTGCTGACTTTGAAAAGCAGGTTTGGGCAATGATCCCAGCAGAAGCATTTGAGGAGAAGAATATCAAGAGCCAGAAGTGTACCAGCTAGTTCCAAAGAGCAGTCCTTGTCAGTCTGGCAACATTTAGGACTGAGATCTTCGGGAGCGGTTCACAATTGGGAAAGAAGGATCTGTTAACAGGCAGGGGTATCGCAAACATTCTGAATCCATATAAAATGAAACCAACTAATTAAAAAACATAACCTTTTAAGCATTTTCTGGACCAGGCTTCATTCGTGGGAAAACCGTAGAATCTGCTCAGTCCACCAGGCAATAAAACAAAGGATCGCTGGTGCAAATATTTCTGACTCGATCAACTTTGTACCCCCATGCTGTCACTGTTCCTTTAATCTCATGTGAATTAATAAATTGTTGTTAATTTATTTTTGGCAAATAACTTTTGATAACCCGTACACCACTAATTTAGAGGGCAGGTCTCTGCATAGCACAGGAGTACATGTGAGGTTAGATTCAGAAAGAATTTAACAACAAATTTGTTGAGCATTAAGATGCCATGATTTTACGTTGGACTATTATATCATTGCTGGTCACTTGTCCTCGTCCAACTTGCATTTGATAAATACCTGATGCTCTCCAGATATCTGTACATCACAGAATAATCCTTTCATATTGCCTTGATGGCTTTCCCACAGCGGGAAAAACCCCACAAGATTTGTCATTTTGCAGCTCTGCTCTGCAACATAAAACAGAAAGACCAATATCATTATAATTTACTTTGAGGTTCTGACCCAGGCTCAGTACATCTTCATTAGGCTTAAGGCAGTTTTGTGTCATATGAAAATGCTTTTATGAGGCTGAATAGAAGTGATTGAAGTTACTGTGCAGTGAGTCAGCTGGCAACACTGTTAAACAGCCCGCAGTGCTGTTGAAAACGGCACATGACGTAAGTACATAAACTTCCATTTAATTTCATGTGCTCTTCATATTAAGTAGCGTAGAGGTTTGGCTGGGTGACTAAACTGTTTTTGCTTGTAAACTTGCTTTTGCTTGTTTTTGCTTGCACAGGATGGCCGAGTGTTTTGTACAGTTCACGTATGGTTCATATATGGAGACTGCAGCAAACGTCTGCCTCTATATGTTCAGTATTCATGGTTTCCACACTAATTAAGAGCAAGCTGATTGATGTCTCAGTTCTCTTACCAGAAATCAAGGGGGATCTCGTTAGTACTGGTTTAACGTTGAATTACTTTTCTGCATGACATCTCTAAAGAATATTTGATGGCAGCTGATAAACACATAGTTTGTTTAAGTTTAATCTTATGAAGACCTCAACTTATCGTTATTATTAAGATATATCAAGTGCCTGTAGTTAAGTTGCAAAAAATCTGAAATAAATCAGATGGAACAATTTGCCCAATTTTTCTGTGCACATTTAAACATTTAGCTGCCAGTGTGTCTCTTCTGAAAGCAATCCTTGGTTAACAAATTCCTTTCAAAACTCTGAAAATATAACAAAATACTGGACAAAAAAAAACTAGATAAATAGTGATATTTCAAATGTTCATACAGTATCATGTCAAATATTAGCTAAACTTTGAATTTGACTGTTACATTAATCTAATGTGGTGTTCATAATTTTATTTGTTAACCTAAATCATCTTGGAGTAATTAAAGATTTAGTTGCTATAACTATTGGTGTTAGCAGTGTCATAGAGTTTGTCTGGGCTGGGCAATGTCATGGGGTTAAATCGCTCAAAACCTTTCCTATCCATGTACGTGTCCAAACGTTATTGTAGCTGCCTCAACTATTTCCTCTGGCAGCATGTTCTATATACCCACCATCCTCTGTGTGAAAAAGTTGCCCCTCGGGTTCCTATTAAATCGTTTCCCGCTCACCTTAAACCTGTCCTATGGCTCTTAATTTGTCATACCCTGAGAAAAATACTCTGTCCCTTCTATTCACCTTGTGATTTTATACACCTCAATAAGATCACACCCTTAGCCTCCTGAACTCCATGGAATAAAGTCTTAAGGGCCTGGCCCACCAGCGGCGAACGCGACCAAACGTGGTGGCTTGAGGCGTACGGCCTCGCGGGGCCGGTCCCACTTCCAACCGCGGAGCCGTATGGAGCTGATCCCGACATCATACTCACCAATCAGCTGGGCAGGAGGCGGGCTGAATGAATTTGGACGTCGCATGGCGTCGGGCGGTTACGTCATCGCACAACGGCACGCCGGTCGGTGACATCATCGAGCAGCGCCACAAGCTAGGCGTACGCCATCAAGACGCTGCGTACGGTGTCAAGACGCTGCGTATGGCGTCCAGACGCTGCGTACGCATCGAGACGCTGCGTACAGCCTCAATGCGGCTGCAGGCTGACAGGCTGTTGCCGTGCGGGATTTTTGGACAGTGCCAGTTTTTCGGAGCCCCCGCGCGATGTCGGGACCGGCCCCGCACAACTCCATACGGCTCCGGCGATCGAAGTGGGACCGGCCCCTCGAGGCCGTACGGCTCAAGCGACCACGTTCGGTCATGCTCGCCGCATGCAGTGGTGGGACAGGCTCCATATAGCTCGCCCTCAGGTCGTGGCAACATCCTCGTAAATCACCTCTGTGCTCTTTTCAACTTCATGGCATTTGGCCTACAGCAGGGTGACCAAAGCGGAACACAATAATCCAAGTGTGGCCTCACCAACATCTTATACAACTATAATTTAACATCATAACTTCTAAACTCAATTCGCTGACAGGTGAAGACGAGTGTGCCAAAAGTCTTCTTGAACACCCTATCTGGCCGTGATGCTATTTTCAGGGAACTATATACATGTACTCCTAGAACTGCTCAGAATGAAATGCCATTTCATGTGCGAGTAAGTTAATGGAACTCCTAAACAAAGTCTTCTAGGATGTTTAGTTTAGAGGCATACCTTCAGAAAGCAAAAATCAATTCAGATTTTTAATGACTACCAATTCAACTGAAATAAAGAAGAGGTTGATCTGAGTGCCTTGAATACCGAGGGAAAATACGAGGGGTCAGAACAAGATGGCTGAGAGGTTGTGCCTTCCTGAGCACAGCTTGGTATTCTTATTTAAGACAGTAATCAGATGAAATGTTTTCTTTCAGAAGATCGTGAAGCTTTGGAAGCCTCTCCTTCAAAAGTCAGTGGAAGCCGACTTTGATTATTTTTAAAGCAGATGTAGATCATTGGAATGCAAAGGGTGAAAGGTTACTCTGGGTAGGTGGGAATGTGGAGTTGAGATTACAGTCAGATCACGCATGATCCTTGTTGATGGGAGAGGGCTGCATGGCCTATTCCTGCTCCTAACGTATATTCTTACCCATGCACTCAGTCAAGGCATTGGTTTAAATGTAGGTTACACCTTTTGATCTATTTTGTCTTATGAAATACTGATAAATCTTATTGCTACAGATTTTGTGAAATTGCAGACTTCTTGCTTGTCTGCAGAATTTTTCACACTGTTACAGAGACCATATTTACTCAGTCTGAAAATTGTCCTGACCTGAAACACCGTCTCTCCATTTCCTTCCATTGATGCTGCCTGACCTGCTGGGGTCCCTCAGACGTTTGCTTTTTTCTCATTCACCTTTTCACATGAAACACATAACATCTGCAAGAAACCCTCCATCTTGCCATGTGACGTCAAAACCGTTACCTGTCTACCATCCAGCTATTTCATTGATCCATCAGGTAAGGATTTCATCTCTGTGATCATGGTCCATTTTTTTCAGCATCAAAATGCTGAAATGCCTTGACTCACTCACTCACTCAGGAACATTTCAGTTCAGAGTACATGACATTTTTCTAAAGATTTATTACTAAAATGTATTTTTTACTAAAATGTATTACAAAGGCATTATTAAGTGCGGATTGAAACATGGTCGATTAATTAAATAGGATCAATAAGGAAAAGTAGACTTTAAAAAACTTGAAAGGAAGTCACTCAGGAAACTTTGTGGCCTCTTACTTGAATGTGAAATAGATGGTTAGAGGGACAACAAGGTAAATAAAGAGAATGATAGAGTCAAAGTCATAGAGTGATACAATGTGGAAACAGGCCCTTTGGCCCAACCTGTCCACACCGGCCAACATGTCCCAGCTACATTAGTCCCTCCTGCCCGTGTTTGGTCCATATCCCTCCAAACCAGTCCTATCCATGTACCTGTCTAACTGTTTCTTAAATTTTGGGATAGTCCCTGCCTCAACTTCCACCTCTGGCAGCTTGTTCCATACACCCACCACCCTTTGAGTGAAAAAGTTACCCCTCAGATTCCTATTAAATCTTTTCCCCTTCACCTTAAACCTATGATCGCCAGAGCAAAAACATAAATTCTTTCTTATCTCGGAGGAATGAAGACCCGCTCAGGATGCAAAGCTCAGGACCTAAACAGAAAGGGGATGGTGAGGCACCAGGCAGAAGAAGGGTAGGCAAGGGGTCAGAAAAGCCCTGAAGTCTATGTACATCCAAACCATTTTGTTCCATGTTTGAAAATGGTGAGGGTGAATGCTGCCGAGGGGGAGTCCAACCAGAGCCAAAATCAGAGCACACTAGATGGCTCAGTGGCACAGGGGGAGAAACATAAAAATCTGGAGGCAATAGTGGGTAGGGTATTTGATTGTGATTAGAATAGATGGGTGCATCAGTGGCTATCCATATAAATCCATGTGTTGTCTTCAGGGTTCCAGGATCAAGGAAGGCACAGAATTGCCGCAGAAGACTGTGGAGGCCAAGTCAATGGATATTTTTAAAGCAAAGAGATTCCTGATTACCAAGTGTGTCAGGGTTTATGGGGAGAAGGCAGGAGAATGGGGTTAGGGAGAGATAGACCAGCCATGATTGAATGGCGGAGTAGACTTGATAGGCCGAATCACTTATGACCTTATTGCTTTATAACCTAATTCCAAAGAGGGAAGGTCAGCAGTCTTGGTTCACATCGGCACCAATGGCATGGGCACAAAAGAACAACCTGATCCTGCAACTTGAATTTAGGGAGCTAACTAGGAAAATTACAAATTTTCTGAAGAAGGGTTTCGGCCCGAAACATTGCCTATTTCCTTCGCTCCATAGATGCTGCTGCACCCGCTGAGTTTCTCCAGCATTTTTGTTTTCCCTAGGAAAATTACAAGGCAGGACCCAAGATTATTATCTTTGGATTAAAAGCAGAGGAGCCAGGGCTTTCTGGATCGCTGGGACCATTTTGAGGGAATATGATTCAAGAGTGTTTAATTGTCATGTGCAGCCAGAATGGAACAATGAAATCCTTCCCTGCTGCACTAAGGTACAGACATGTTAATACAACAACACAGAAAATAAATGTACAATAAGGCCGAATCACTTAAAGATTAAAAAATACATTATCAGTTATATGCAGTAACCAGGCCATAATAGTGCAAAGCAAAGTATGTAGTGCAACCAGTGCAAAGTCCATTGTAGTTTGATGCTGAGGTAAGGTTGCAGTTAGGTTTTTGCAGTTTGCCCCAATAGCAAGATGGTTGATGACACTGGTCTTGACCAATAATGATTTTGGTGCACAAAACCAAGGAACATTAAAGGCATCGGCACAAGTAGAAAAGGTGATTAAGAAAGCATATGGGATACTTGCCTTCATTAACTTTAGTTTAGTTTAGTTTAGAGATACAGCACGGAAACAGGCCTTTCGCCCATCGGAGTCTGCGCCGGCCAGCGATACCCAAACACTAACACTATCCTACACACACTAGGAACAATTTACATTTATACCAAGCTGATTAGCCTACAAAACCTGTGCGTCTTTGGGGCGTCGGAGGAAACCGAAGATCTCTGAGAAAACCCACGCGATCACGGAGAGAGCGTATAAACCTCGTACAGATAAGCAACCGTCATCGGGGTCAAACCCGGGTCACTGGCTCTGTAACCGCTGTAAAACAGCAACACTACCACAGACAGCATCACCGTGCCACTGGAGTAGAGAAAATAAAGGCAAGAATGTTATAATAATACGCAGGTTAGGCTAGAGCTGAAGTATTATGTGCAGTTCTGATGCCACATCATAAGAAGGATATCATAAGAAGGATGTGGTTATACTGGAGAGGATGAGGAGGAGATTCAACAGGATATTGCCTGCAGTTAAGCATTTAGAACTGTACAATGTGGCACATTTTATCTATTGGGAGAGACGGGATAGGATGGGTTTGTTTTTGTTGATGTGCTTTATGCTGAGGCTGGACTTGATGAGGTATTCAGAATTATGAGGGGATAGATAGGACAGATGCTGAGAAACCTTTCCGCTCAGCAGAATTGTCTGTGACTGGAGCTGTAGTTGGGATTTGAAGAAGAGCTTTTTCACCTGGAAGGTTAGGGGTGGCACAGTGGTGTTGCGATAGAGTTACTGCCTTTACAGCGCTGGAGACCCGGGTTTGATCCTGACAGGAGCTGCATGTAGAGAGTTTGGATGTTCTCCCTGTGACCACGTGGGCTTTCTCTAGCTGCTCCAGTTTCCTCCCACACTCCAAATATGTACAGGTTTGTAGGTTAATTGGCTTCTTTATGCAAATTGTATTCTGTAAATTCTATAAATTCTGTAAATTGCCCCTAGTGTGTAGGATAGTGCTAGTACACAGGGTGATACTGGTCAGCACATACTTGGTGGGTCAAAGGGCCGGCTTCCACGCTGTATCTCTAAAGTAAAGTAAATAAAGTTAGTAAAGGTGGTTAAAATCTGGAACACACTGCCTGAAGGGCTGAGATGGCAGGTACTCTCACAATGTTTGATTATTTAGATTAGTACTTGACGTGCCATGGCTTGGAAGGCTATGATCTGAGTGCTGGAAAATGACATTTGTATAGAGAGGTACTTGATGGCTGGGATAGGCACAGTGATATGAGAAAGCTGCTTCCCTGCTGTATGACTCTCTGTCACGGTGGGTATCTTGTAGAATTACCTATTGGGGAGTACTCAATTTTACATACCATTTCGGAATTTCTCTATCCGCAGAACTTCTGCCGCTGCACCATCGAGAGCATCCTTACCAACTGTATCACAGTATGGTATGGCAACTGCTCTGTCTCCGACCGAAAGCACTGCAGAGGGTGGTGAAAATTGCCCAACGCATCACCGGTTCCTCACTCCCCTCCATTGAGTCTGTCCAAAGCAAACGTTGTCTGCGAAGGGGCTCAGCTCGCCAAGGACTGCTCATCAACCAAGACTGTTTACCCTCCTACCATCCGGGAGGCGCTACAGGTCTCTCTGCCGGACCAGCAGGTCCAGGAACAGCTTCTCCCTGTGGCTGTACACTACTCAACACTGTACTCAGTGATTCCTCACCCCCCCCGGACATCCGGAAAAAAAGGACGTATGGACGTAAATAGATTTATTTATTGCTCATATTTATGTCGCTCTTCTCGGGAGATGCTAACTGCATTTCGTTGTCTCTGTACTGTACACTGCACAATGACAATAAAGTTGAATCTGAATCAGAATCTGAATCTGAATTGGAAAAAGCACCATCAAAATAAACGAAAGAAATGAGCATGACTGGTCTTACAGGAGGAGATGAGTGGAGGGGTAGCAACACTGTACCTCGGTGAGTTACAGCAGTCAGCCAGCCTTTCCCCCACCTCCAGTTCACTCCCCCCCCAGTCCCCCCCCCCCCATCGTTTTCCCAGAGATGCTGACACTCCTCCCACCAGAAAAAAAAAGACTATAACTGTATGCACGTAAATAGATTTATTTATTGCTCATATTTATAGAGTCGAATCATGTGAGGATATAGGGAGGAGAATGGGAATGTTAAGTTTGTGGTTAGCAAAAGTTTATTGCCATTTATTCTGTAGGGCCAGGAAGAGATAAATAATTCATAATGATCAACCATTGCTCCTGAGAGTATTGCATGGCACAACGCTCCTTGTCTGTGGTCCATTTCCCTGCTGTTTCCCATCTTATAATTCCTGATAGAGTGTCTGAGTCTCAGAGAAGCTGTGAGGGACATCATTCTATTTAAAGATGCAGAAGAGAACAGTTTCCCCTCAGGATGTCACTGAGTTGGAGACAGTGCAAGGGTGTAGTTGACAAAATGAGACATCATCAAAATATAAATGTAGCTGAGAGCCAGTGAGCCACAGCGTGGGGGGAAATGAAAGCACATGCATAGGGAAGTTGAGAATAGTCCATTGAAGGAGTTAAGCATGTCTTAGAAAATGGAGATTGCTTTCCAGGGTCCTGGCATGAAATTCAGCCCAGAAGAGAAGAAGAAATGTATGGAGGCTCAGCATGGCCTCTTGCAAGATGTGCAGCAGATGGCCAGGTTAGTGGTGGAGTCCACTGCCTTGTTATGTGCCAGTAGCCAAGGGAGCTACAACCTGCTGCCAATAAGCTTGAAGAAAGAGCAAGTGTCACCTGTGGCTATGTTGGTGATATTCTTGCTTCTGAGTGCAAGAAACAGAGCACACTTCATGTGTGCTAGTGCAGTACTGAGGAAATGGTGCAGTGCTGGAAGTAACATCTTTAAGTTATGAATCTAAATAGATTCATCGACTGCTTCCTCCGAAGGATGTAGAACATGACATGGCATTATTATGTGGATGAGCTGAGGAGTTCTTTGCAGTTAATATGTGTCAATGTCTCAAATGAGCTACACACAAATTGGCTGCCATACTTACATCGTTACAACTATGACTACACTTCAAAAGCACTTTGTTAGGGGCAAAGCATAAATGGATAACACAAAGGTATTATTTAAATGCGGGTCCATTTTCTTTTGTTTTTTGGGTGCAGGTGTGCAGCCAAAAGATGCAGGTGTGCAGCCAATTGTGAAAACCCTGAAATGAATAGTTGAGATTGTTGGGATCATCCAGAGAAGTCATTGTGATGTGAAGTTAATAGTTTGGAGGATCTAATGGATCTTGGTCAAATTGCTAAAGGGTTTACAGATCTTTCATATTTTCCTAATTCAAAGCCCCAATAATTGCCAGTAAAGTAAAGCCCATTTTCAGTGTTAGCAGAGAAGCACCCTTCAAAAATTACTTATCCTCAGTCTAGCAACACACCCCATCAGCTCTTGACAGAAGCTATCAACCCTCTACAATGAGACGGTAAAGGTGGCAATGGGCCATCTAGACATGGTCAGTAGGTACAATATTTTACAGCAGCCATCAATACCTCAGGTTTCAGAGACGCAGGTGCATATGTAAGAATCACAGTAATGCAAGAAAAACATGCATCTTCGTAACAGGTATGCATGGTGAAAAAAATCAAATAGTGGTTTCATATATAGCAGCAAAAGAAACACTGTAATGTCTATTTGCTTACTGATTATTTATCTGGCATTTAGGCAACTAATAATAATGCAGGGGAGGCACAGTGGAACAGTGGTGGCGTTGCTGCCTTACAGCACTGGAGACCCAGGTTTGATTCAGACCACAGGTGGTGTCTGTTCGGATTTTGGACATTCTCCCCATGACCTGTGTGGATTTTCTCTGGGTGCTCCGGTTTCCTCCCACACTCCAAAGTACTACAGGTTTGTAGATTAATTAGCTTCTGTAAAATTGTAAATTGTCTCTAATGTGTGTGTGTAGGATAGTGTTAGTATATGGGGGTCGCTGGTCAGCATGGACTTAGTAAGTCGAAGGGGCTGTTTCCACACTGTTTCTCTAAACAAAACTAAATAAAAAGCTAACTTTGAGGCTTAAGATTAGAGTGATGGTTATCTATTGGGAGTACAGATTTAATTTAGACCATAGTGAGGATAGAAATATTTTATTCATTTCCTTACCTTTGTCCAGTACCCAGCACCATGAGAAGCTACGTAATTGACTGTGGTGTTTCCTCAGGGATGACTGATGACACCACTGTGGCTTTTCAGCTTCCTATTCATAATACGATGACCAAAATGAACAGAAAGTGCTTCTCCTCGATCAATGTGTGGCTAGTTGGTGAGGAGCGACATTATATTATGCAGATCAATGCCTGCTTCACAAACAGTTCCCAGGGTGCTTTCATCCGAACCAATTGCCAATGCCAAACTCATCTGACAGTGAGGGAAGATGTGTAGGAAGGATCCCTAGAGACCAGGTGATCTCATCCATTCCTAATAAAAAAAAGCCTGTGTTGCAGTCACAGCCAGAAACAAAGCATGGATACAAATGGGCAAATACCAAGCTCGTTAGCGAGCACCTAATTGGCATCTCAAGCAGAAGATCAACGATCAGAGTTCATATCGCTCCTCAGTTTCAGTGTCACTGACAGAATTCTCCATTCAGTTCTGATTAAAAAGGCAAACATAAAAAAAGCACATATGATAAAGGTCAAAATGAAATGCTGTCACAATGAGAATGCAATGCCTGAAACCAAAAAGGCAGTAGAGTAGCAGGCACTTTATACATTCAGCTGAATGAACAAAATGGCACACTGAGAACGTTTATAGTCATAGTGCAAAATGATGTAGCTCAAAATGCCTTTACCATTATATGTTGTTTTCCCCACCTCTCATCCAATACTCCTGGAACATCTTTTTGCTAAACGAATGCCATCTTCACAAAGAAATCTACAACCCAGGACAGAGACAAAGTGCATCAGATTTATGTTATTGTTTGGGCATGAAAGTACTGACTCTAGCGGACCTAGTGCACTATACAACTAAAGGCAAGCCCGTTATTTCTTGCAAATGATTCCCAGCTGGAAATAGTGAGTGCAGTTTCATAGCTCACAATTTGTAAATCTGTTCTGGCTGTTCCTCCTTTGGATGTTTTATGTAACAGTCCTGTTACTCGTGCAGGCATATCTACCGCGGCTGAGATTAGCGGTACTTGACTCACCCATCATTCATATAATTGGGACATCGATTAGCCGGCACATGATGAACAATACCAGCCTCATGCTTTCCTGGGTGTTTCACTCAGCTCAGCATATCCACTCTAATATGCCCCACTGAGTCTTGCTATACAAAAACCCACAAAGTCAAACAAGAACATCCTCCTAATGCTAGAAATGATTAAATGTGCAGGAAGAAACTGCAGATGCTGGTTTTAACCGAAGATAGACACAAAAAGCTGGTGTAACTCAGCGGGAAAGGCAGCATCTCTGTAGAGAAGGAATGGGTGATGTTTCGGGTCGAGTACTTGAGGTTCTTCAGACTGAAGGGTTCCTAAATTACAGGGGTGTCCTCTCTCTATACCCTGTAATTTAGGGACAATTGGGGATTCAAGGACAGTTTTTTTTCCCGCTGTTGTCAGATAACTGAACTGTCCTCAGCAGCTAGATATCGGTCCTGACCTCCCATCTACCTCATTAGAGGCCTTCAAACTATCTTTAATCGGACATTACTGGACACTAAATGTTAAACACATTATTCTGTATCTATACACTGTGAGCAGCTTGATTGTAATAATGTATAGTCTTTTTGCTGACTGGATAGCATGCAACAAACAGCTTTTCACCATACCTTGGTACATGTGACAATAATAAACCAAACTCTCTCACACATACCGATCAACCCATTGCCCTTAAGGTATACTAAGCAGTAATTTACAACAGCCAATTAACCTACCAGTATATCTTTGGGGTGTGTGAGGAACCTGTAGCACCCAGGGGAAACCCACAGTTTCAGGGAGTGAAAGAACCAACTCCCGAGGTTCTGGATTGAATCTGACTCCTGGTAAGTGTGAAGCACGAACACTGATCCACTATGCTGCAAGATCATAAAGTTACCAAGTACACTCTTAGTTTAGATTAGTTTAGAGATACAGAGTGGAAACAGGCCCCATCGGCCCACCAGGTCTGCGCCGACTAGTGATCCCCGCACATTAACACTATTCTACGCACACTAGGGACAATTTTTACATTTATACCAAGCCAATTAACTACTGGTCTGAGGAAGGGTCTCGACCTAAGATGCTTTTTATTTATGTATTTATTTATTTATTTTATTTATTAGAAGTAAGTACAATACAGTGGTACATTTTTTTCAAGTGCCAAATATATGTTGACCTGATACATTTTCTGTACAACTTCATTTTTTTTTTTTTTAAAGAAAGAAATGAGAAAGAAAGAGATAATAGAGAGTAGAAAAACGTGTAGTGTGTATAAAAAAAGAAAACGATAGTGAGGAAGAGAAGTAAGAAAGAAAAAAGAGCAGGAGAGAGATTAACAAATCGACGATAGGAACTGAGTGTTTATATTGTTGACCATCTTTCACCCAGACCTGAAACAATTGTTTTTTACGATTCTGTTGCACCACATGAATCCAAGAAGTCAATAAATGGAGACCAACTCGTTAAGAATTGGTCTTGTTTATCTATTAGGAGGAGGAGCATTTCTTCAAGATGTGCTGTGTCCAACATATTTCTCTCCAGAGATGCTGCATGACCCGCTAAGTTATTCCAGCATTTTATGTCAGTCTTCGGTTTAAACCAGCATCTGCAGTTCCTTCCTCCATATTTGTAGTATTGAGTTCTGGGCACCACGTGATCGGAAAGAATTTGTCAAGCTAGAAAGGGTGCAGAGAAGATTTAAGAGGATGTTGCCAGGGCTCGAGGGCCTGAGCTATAGGGAGTGGTTGAACAGGCTAGGACTCTATTCATTGGAGCGCAGGAGGATGAGGGGTGATGTTATAGAGATGTACAAAACCATGAGAGGAATAAATCGGGTAGATGTACAGGGTCTTGCCCAGAGTAGGGGCATTTTAGAACCAAAGGATATAGGTTTATGGTGAGGGGGGAAACGGTTTAATAGGAATCTGAGGGGTAACATTTTCACACAATGGATGGCGAGTGGATGGAACAAGCTGCAAGAGATGGAGACAGATAGTATCACTATGTTTAAGAAACATTAGAACAGGTACATAGATGGGCCAGGTTTAGAAGCATATGGGCCAAACACAGGCAGGTGGGACTAGTATAAATGGGGCATGTCGATTGATGTCGGCACGTCCACTTTCCACACACTAAAACTCTTTGACTATGTGTGGATAAGAAAGTGGGATAACATAGAACTAGTGTGAACAGGCATCACTGATGGACTCTGTTTCCATGCTGTATCTCTAAACTAGACTAATCATATTCCCAGGACTGTTCTACACTTCCTTGGACTGCTCTACCCATCTCTGGACTCTTATATAACCATATAACCATATAACAATTACAGCACAGAAACAGGCCATCTCGACCCTTCTAGTCCGTGCTGAACACATATTCTCCCCTAGTCCCATATACCTGCGCTCAGACCATAACCTTCCATTCCCTTCCCGTCCATATAACTATCCAATTTATTTTTAAATGATAAAAACGAACCTGCCTCCACCACCTTCACTGGAAGCTCATTCCACACAGCCACCACTCTCTGAGTAAAGACGTTCCCCCTCATGTTACCCCTAAACTTCTGTCCCTTAATTCTCAAGTCATGTCCCCTTGTTTGAATCTTCCCTACTCTCAGCGGGAAAAGCTTTTCCACATCAACTCTGTCTATCCCTCTCATCATTTTAAAAACCTCTGTCAAGTCCCCCCTTAACCTTCTGCGCTCCAAAGAATAAAGCCCTAACTTGTTCAACCTCTTCTACCCTTTCCTGCACTGCATTACTCTTTCCTGGCCATATCTACACTTCCCTGCACTTATCTACCCATCCCTGGACTGCTCTAACCGTTCCCATTCCTCAGCTCTTCTACCTTTCCCTGGGCTGTTCTACCCTTCTCTGGATTGCTCGACACATCCCTAAACTCTTCTACCCTTCCCGGGATTGTTCTCACCTTCCCAGGATTGTTCTCACCTTCCTGGGATTGTTCCCCCACTCCTGGACTGTTCCCCCCCTTTCCTGGGCTGCTCTCCCCTCTCCTGGATTGCTTCCCTCTTCTCTGCACTCATCGACCCTTCACCAGATGGTTTTACACTTCTCTCACAGACCCCACAAAAATGCCCAGCATGAGTGGTATTGTTCTTGTCTGTGCCCTGAATCCGCCACAAGTGCCCCGTCCCGTGACACTTGACCCAGATATTCCCAGGTGCCTGTCAAATTCAAATACAACCAGGACTCAGTGTTATGAACCTGCGTTAGCACACCAACTAAGATTGAAAATCTTACCCCATCACCAGCCCCAACAATACTCAACCCAACAACAACACCCATTTCATTTCCCCTTTTACATTTTTGACCTTTTAGAAAACATTGGGCAAGAAACCAGATTTTTGTTTCCTGCTGTAATAAATGATCTGTGCAATTTTTCATGAACCCCCGCTGGGTTGAGGTTGTGGACGCTGAGAAAGGGCATCCCCGGGAGTTGAGGAACAGCAGGCTTCTTCCACTGCGTCTGTGGTCTTGCTGTTCTCCAGACTCTAAGCCAGCATGTAGCTCTTCCTCTGACCCTGGGTGCTCTCAATGGCTGGCAAGGTTGTGCGGCGGTGAATAGTTGGCAAACATGGATTGTTTTCTCTCGAACTGAGGTCGAGGGGAGACCTGATAGGCCTGGTAATCGTGGGAGGCATAGATAAGGTATTCAAAACCTTTTTTTCCCAGGGTGGAAATATCAAAGACTAGAGGGCATAAATTTAAGGCGTGATTGGCAAAGTTTAAAGGAGATGTGCATGACAAGTTTTTGTACACGGAGGATAGTGGGTGCTTGGAATGCGGAGTCAGGTATTGTAGTGGAGGCAGATTTGTTAGTAGCATTTAAAAGGGTTGTGGATATGCTGGGAATAGAGGGGTATGGATCATGTGTAGGCAGATGTAATTAGTTTATCTTAACATTATGTTGAGCACAGATATTGCGATTGATACCATCTTTGTAGGTCCCAAATAAGCTTTAGAATTATTCCCATTAAAAAAAGTCTTGAATACAACATCTCAAAATTGCTTCAATTTAATGTCTTTGGTTTACAGTAATTCAGGATTGTCTGTCAGTGGTTTCAAGTTCAAGTTCAAGTTACACTTATTATCTCATGCACCAATTGGTACAGTGAGATCTGAATTACCATACAGCCATACGAATAAAATAACACAATACACGATAGAATTTAACATGAACAACCCCACACAACGGAATCAATGTTACCCACTGTGAGGGAAGGCAATAAAGTTCAGCCATCTTCCTCTTTGTTCACCCGTGGTTGGGGCCTTTGAGCCCTCCGCACTTGCCGCTACGGCGGCCCGATGATCAGGCCCTCTCGACGGGTGATCGAAACTCTGACGTCGGAACGGAGAACACTCTCAGTTTCCGAATCGGCCACTTCCTACTGGAGACCGCGGCTCCCAAAGTCCGCAGGCCAAGCTGGACAGAGATTCAACGCTGGCAACCCTCGGCAAAAGATCCCAGGACTCTGCGATGTTAAAGTCAGTGCCGCCCGCGGCTGAAAGCTGGGCAACCACAGCTCCACGATGTTAAAGCAGCAAGCTCAACACTCCGGAGCGCCAACACAGGCATCGCCCCGCTCCACGATGGAATTCAGTGCTGT